>NC_137083.1:31422615-31790115 GCF_951640355.1 Cnephaeus nilssonii
AAAAAGGATATGTCAATATCCTATCTCTGGAACATGGGAATGTTACCACATTTTGAGAATGGGCCTTTGCAGATGTCATTGAGATGTGATCATTCTGGATTATCCAGTAACAAGTGACCTTGTTAGAGACAAATGGAGGAGAAAACAGACCGAGAAGGCAATGTAAAGATAGAGGCCACAAGCCAAGGAAGCTGGCAACCACCAGAAGCTAGGAGTGGCGTGGACTGGATCCTGCCCTAGGGCTTCTGAGGAGATGGGACCCTGCCAGTGCTTTGATTTTGGACTTCTGGCCTCCAGAACTGTGAGAGAATAAACTTTTTTTTTTAAATTTATCTTTATTGTTGGAAGTATTACAGATGTCCCCTTTTATTTTCCCCATTGTCTCCCTCCACCGAGAGGATAAATTTCTATTGTTTTAAGCCACTCAGCTTGTGGTAAGTTTGTTATTTAGTTGCAGAAAGCTAATGCATTTCTATCCGTGGCACCTGGCACAGGACCTGACAGGTAGTTAGGTTCTTAGTATATTTTTCTACGGTAATAAATGACCTGTGGCTAAAAGGCTTACAAGGAGAAATAGGTAAGAACAAGCCAGTTTTAGCTTAGCCATACTTTCCCCGTTTGCTCTTTATTTAGGTTAGTAAAATAGTCAAGTTTAGGGACAAGCCTGTGTGCCTAAGCATTGTTACTGGGACTTTGGAAAAGCATTGGGAAATAATATCTACTGCCTTTTTATTGCCTGACTCAGCTGTGAATGGTGAGAGTGACTTTCCAATGAAATGACAGGATGCTTTCCCAGTCTCCTTTCTACTTATTAAGGTTGTTTCTCTGCGTTCAGAATATAGGAAGCCCCTCCTTCTTGCCTGGGAGCCCCATTTGGGCAGATTCTGGGCTGCAGTACAGGTGTGGCTCAAAGAAACCAGTATGTGTCTTGTCATCTGGCCACTGAAATGGCCGGATATTTTTGAATCACTGTGATCCGTGAAGAAGTCCAGCTCTACTCACAACTCTCTAGGGCAGTGGTCGGCAAACTGCGGCTCGTGAGCCACATGCGGCTCTTTGGCCCCTTGAGTGTGGCTCTTCCACAAAATACCATGGCCTGGGTGAGTCTATTTTGAAGACGTGGCGTTAGAAGAAGTTTAAGTTTAAAAAATTTGGCTCTCAAAAGAAATTTCAATCGTTGTACTGTTGATATTTGGCTCTGTTGACTAATGAGTTTGCCGACCACTGCTCTAGGGTAACAGTTTGTGTTCAAAGTGAGTATAGACGTGAAGAGAAGTGATGTTAGACAGTTTCTTCCAACATTAAAAGTAGAAATGGCCTGAAGTCAAGATACGCAAGTTACTTGAAGTGATTTAAAAAGAACAGACCACTATCCACCATGCTGGAAAACCGTCATGGTTTTATTCTCAGTAGCTTCACATTAATACAGATGCTTTTTATTTTGTGCTGAGAAAAACAATCTGTTACACATAATGTAACTTGAATATATAACATAGAAACTCATCCTAAATTAGTTACAACAAGAACCTACAAAAACTTCATAGGAAAAAAAGTTACCTAATATTGCCACCAGAGTTTTTAGTAGACGGACCCAGTCAGACCCTGTCACCAATGCTCAGCTCTGTAAACAATGGTTATTTCCATATTCTGGGGAATCGTTAATATCAGGGGCACGAAAGTCAGCCTAAAAAGTTCTAGCACATCACTATATACTGTACAGTCCTCAAAAATAATTTATTGTACTGTTTCTAAAAAAAGGTACTAGGGTTGTTCTTTTGCTCTTTTTCCATAGTCTGGAGCTGCACGCGAGCACTTTTGTCTAACAGTCTAAAAACACGAGAACTGAACCGCAATTCACAATCACAGAGATGAGGTGGTGGAGTCGAGGACTTCACGCCCATTGCACACCGTTGGGACATACGTGCTTGCGGAGGCTGAAAAAACAAAGCAGGAGAGGAACTTCAGTGTTAGGCAAGTGGGCAGCATAGGTAACGGCACACATCATACCAGACACTCATTATTCAGTTGAAAACTAATTCTGACTTGGCTTTGGAAAATGCTAGATGATTTCATACTGTGGTAGGCCAACTTTCTAAATGCATTCTGCTCCATATTTGTTTTCATCCTCGTATACACCTCCATTAATGTCATGCGTCTTGAAGAGAGTTTATCAGCATACTCATTGTTGAAAGAAGCCACTTGTGGCTTTAAAATTAGCCCTGGTAATCTACAAACTGGTTCGAACACAATGTGCGAAATTGAAAGCTCACTGCAATTTTCTTCCAGATTGTTCAATTAATTACGATTTTCAATACCTTAATTAATTTTGTTCTCTCTGGGCAGGGATGCCTCTTACATAGTTCCACGGGTCACCTGTGAACTCCTCTGCCTGAGAGAATGGTTTGCTATATTCTCATTGTTCAAGTGGATAACCTCAATGAAAACCATAGCAAGGGCTGGGGTCCCGAGAACTTCAATTTCATAATAGTTCTCCGAAAGGAAGATATTCCAAAGGGACGGCGTGCTTGTTAATGACAATAGTGACAAACAGTGTGAGTCTAACATGGGTATAGATGTTCTTTCTTTTTATGACACTTAGTTTTTCAAGATACAGCTCATAGCTCTTGTTGTTTTGGAAGTTTTGTTTTTATGAGAAATCTAGCTATAGCTAACCTCTATTTCACCCTTAATGCTTTTTTTTTTCTTTTTTTTCTGAATGAGCACAAAAGCAAGGAGCCCCTTTCTTCGTGGGATGAAACTATGTAGCCAAGAGAATCAGAGATAATTCTATGTTACCTTTCAGAGCTGTTTATGTTCCTTCCTTTGGCCTGTCCATCCTGACATGCTCTGCCTAGAGGGAGCTGATCTTCTTGGCTACCTGACCAAGCCCAGGTCAAACCGACCAGTCAGCTGTCCCATTCCTTAAGGGCTTATCTCACGGTTAGTAACCAAACAAATGTCATGCTAAAGTGTTCATGCCTGAGAGTGGAAATAGTCTTGCTCTATAAAATTGCATTTTTCATTGGAATTTCATTAGACGTGAAGGAGAAACTAATTATGAAATCTGAGATTACATGGCATTCAGTGGAGGAACATTAACCATATTTGGGGCACTGAAGTCTTTCAGCAGGCCCACCACCAGGCAAGCTACAAATTCTCAATTTTGCAATGATTACTTGGCGAGGTAGGTGAAGAAATCTGTGAAGTCAAGTCTGTGTGGCTGCGTAAGGTCACAGCGGAGTCCTGTGACTCGTTTAGAGCTGCTTCCCTTTTATCAGTTTTAAGATGACCTTCAGTTTTCTTTACAATATGAGCCCCCTAAAAGCTATAGTATTTTTTGGGGGGAGGCGGGGTGAGGGAATGGTATTATCTACATTTCCTGAAACTTCTACAACAAAGACATTTCAGCGCAATGGGTGCCAGATAAGTACTTGATGGAAAGTGATAGTGATAATAATTCCAAATGTGAGGGCTTCACCTTATTCTTTGCAGGGTTTCTTTATATACTTTATCTAATTCTAGCTTCATCCAAGTTAGGTCAGGTAGGAGAAAGAACAAGGTGAAGATCAAACCACAGTTCACTGGCCACTTAGGAGAGCACGTCTGGCCGTTTAATACGTGCTCTTTCTGCAGCTTCTTTGTATCCAACTGTCTACTCGACATTTCCATGTGGATGTTTAATAGGTATTTCAAAATCAAGTGCCAAAGCATAACGCTTGATTCCTTAACTTGTCCCTGTTTAGTTTTCATTTCCTCAGTGAAAAGTCTCAGGATCCAGCCAATTACCCAAACCAGAAGTCTAGCATTATGCCCCCTTCCCTCTTTATCTCTCCTCCTTTGCCAAGCCTGTCACCAGGTCCAGTCATCTCTGTCTCCACATCCAACTACTTCTAGCTTTGCAGCTACCACCCCGGGCCAATCCAGCAATATTTTATTCTTAGCGACTGCACTAGCTGCACCACCGGTATCTCTGCTTCCACTCGGGCTTCCCTGCAATAGATGATCTATACAGCAGTGACAGTGAGTCAGTTAAAAATGACTACACGCCTCCAATGGCTTCCCTCTGTGCTCTCCTTACTCCTGTTTATAAATCCCAGGGTGATTCCATGCCTCTCTTTCTGCATTCTCCCAATTCTATGCCTCTCCCTCACCCCCCACCCCCGATTTTGCTTTTGTCCTCAAATACAGCATATCTGTTTCTCAGCTGCAGGCCTTTGAAGTAGCTGTTGCCTCTGCAAGAATGTTTTGTCTTCTCTTAGTCACTTGCCTGGCTCCTTCTTGTCATCCACATCGGAAATGTCACCTCCGGAAAAAGGTTATCATCAGGCCATCTAATCTAAAGTAGCTGACCAGTTACCCTCTGTCACATTACCCAATTTTAAAACTGATTGTTTTCTTGCTTTTTAATTTATTTATTAGTGTCTTATACTCTTGACTAGAAACCACACAGGGAGCTCTGCTTGTCTTTTTCATGATTTTATCGCTTTTGCTGATCACAGAATACGCTCTCTGTAAATATTTTCTGAATGACTGATTAAATGGTTGCATTTCAAAGAAGGTGGGAACCAACGGAAGTTTCAAGAAGGAAATAACCTTTTAACCTGAAGAAACGACCAGCAAAGGTGAGGCCTGTGGGCAGCCTTGTGTGGGGACAGGTAGGCCCTTCTGCTTCCCAAGCCACAGCGTGGCATTGCCCATCAACCACCCTTGCAAAGTGGCTCAGGCTGTCAGCATCCTCTAGCAAGCATGCTGCCTTTGACATTTTGACTAATCTCTTCATCTTTTCCAGGATCAAGTTTTATTACTTCTGTGAAGGGTTTTCATTTTCAGAGATTGAAGAAGTATGAAGGGTAATGGGGGCGGGTCTAGGAGAACCCGCCTATCATGCCCGTCTATCTTGGACTAGTCTAATACCCTCTCTCCCTGGATTTTTAAAGACTGTATCAGAAACCTACTGTGTATTCCCCATACTATTGTGGAACTTGCACTGCTGTTCTTAAGTGTGCTCTTAGAATCTGCTTGCTCACTGCATTCTAACATCTTAAAATTGGGTGTATTTTGACTAGGTAAGCACCACATACAGGGACTACAAAGGTAGTTGCATGGAACGTCCTTAAGTTATAGTTTCAAATAACCTTCTCCTAGACATCCCAGGGACATCATTATGAGAGTTCACAAAATAACTGAATCATCTACCTGCTTCATAGGAATATTAAAGGGAACAACCTATGTTACAGTGTCTAAACTCTTTGAGAGGAAGATAATATAAGCTCAAGGTTTTCTTACAAAGAGTAATAACAGCAAAAACACTCCCCAAACTCTTTCTGCAGCTGTTTCTTCCCTAAGCACATTTTAGTGTATTGAAGGGAATTGTAACTTGCATTTCCCTGCTTCTCTTTTACTGTTTCATCTGTAGCTTTTGCCAGTGTATTTTATTTTATTATGTAAAAAAAATCTCATTTTTGTACATGCTGCTGAATATAGTAGAGGAAATTACTCTTTTATGAGTCTAGTATCTCAGTTACTTTGTCTTTCATAAATATTTCACATATGTCTCCCATATTAGTCTCTTTGTTATTCCCCCAGGTAGTAAAAGATGTGTAAGAGCCAAGTACTATGTGTGTGTTTGCGATGGGCTTTTGCTATTATTCTGATGAAATTCTCATGAGATTTTTAATGGTGTAAGTTTAGCCCATATTCTTAAGTGCGGTGAAGCAGATTTCTATAATCATCTTTTCTGTCAGAAATAAAGAGGCTGCAGGCTTATTTTTGGCTTTTCTGGGAGTGGGGGTTAGTTACTCTAGGCCAGTGATGGGCAACCTTTAGAGCTCGGTGTTTCAAACTTCTCCAAAAAACTGAGCATAACTCAGGTAGTGTGTCCTTTTGAGGAAAAAACACTATTTCGCGATATTTATAGTTTAAATAACATAAATGTTTCATCCTCGGCATGCGGCCGCCTCAGCGGCCGTGTGTCAACAGAAATGGCACTGACACGCGTGTCAGAGGTTCGCCATCACTGCTCTAGGCTAAGGTGGTACTTTTTGCTATTCAAGTTGAAAACTGAAGATAGCTGAAAAAGTGCCACTGTTGATCACAAAAGGGCAATTTGCACCCATCAAAAAGCATATTTTGCTTCACAAACTTGGTAAAGCATTGGAGCAGCCAAGTGGCAGTTCTGCCTCCACTATGAAATTCATTTCTCTTCCACCAGTAATGCTTGTGCTGGCCAGGCTTTGGAGAAAATGGTCTTATTTTTTCAGGGAATTGGTCACTCAATCAATGCTAAACATATTTATTTAATAGATTCTTATGGACGCCAAGTGTTAGTCAATTCAGTGGCTCAGATTTGGTTCCTGAGAATCAGTGTGTTACTATAACTGTGTAATATATCAGACTTGGAAAAGGAGAAAACAAACATTGAAACAGAGACATTCCACCAGTTTGTTCCCATCTGTTCCATTTCCTTGTTCCTAGTGACCCCCCAAATTTTTTCCCCTTATGTCAGCTTGTTTAGATATTTTAATGCTGCGGTCATAGAATCCAACTTCTACCAGCTGTTTGTTGCCTTGTCTTCCTGCTTCATCAGTGAACCTGTTTTCTTATTCAGCGCCTTGATTTTACTTGTGCTACGGCCCCTTGGTCCCATCCCAGAAGTTCATCTGCTGATTGATATATGTTGTCTGGGCAGATGATGACACTACTAGTCCCTGATTTGGTAGCCTTGCTATGTCAGAGATTTCACCGTGGAAGGCAAAATCCATTGTTCAGAAATGTGGGCTAGATTCTCAGGGTAATGCTCTTAAGCTGTTAACAGTGGCTTTAAGAGGAAATTATATTCCTATGACGTGGGAGAAAAATCTATGTACCCAAATGTGGAGTTAACAGTTAAATGCAAAGACTTCTTCATTCAGTGATTCATTTCTTGTGAGACAAGATTCATGGAAAGAGAAAATTTGGCATGGACCTTTTTTATAACCCATGATGTGATTTAATTGCCTTTTCAACAGAAATTCCACTGATCTTCAACTATAGCCCTCAATCTATTGTTGCTACTTCACACTGTCATGCTTTCTTTCTAATCATGTTTTTTTTTTTTTTAATTCTAGCCTCCCTCCCTTAAGAAGCACAAACCCACACTGAATACAAGAAGTAACTTGTAATTGAAAGGGCTCAATAAGTTTTTTGCATTTTTCTTACCTACGCTTAGTTGTCCAACATCTCTGGTTTCTCCTCTTTTCTATCTAAATGTGTTTTCAGGCAGGAATCAGAAACTTACTCAACCTGAGGCTCCAATACCTAATATAAGATATAATGTGCCACTATGCCTAGGGATCAAACTCTGAAGCCAAAAATGTTAAACTCTAATGAAATAATGTAAGACTCTAGTCCAGGGGTCCTCAAACTTTTTAAACAGGGGGACAGTTCTCTGTCCCTCAGACCATTGGAGGGCTGGACTATAGTTTAAAAAAAAAACTATGAACAAATTCCTATGCACACTGCACATATCTTATTTTGAAGTATAAAACAAAACGGCAAAAGCACCCGCATGTGGCCCGCGGGCCGTAGTTTGAGGACGCCTGCTCTAGTCCTTCTAGCTAGTGGAGCTAATCTTGTTAGTTTCACCTTCAAAGTCCATACAGCATCTGAACACTTTATTAGCTTTCATTGCTACCACCCTGACTTAAGCCACCAACATCTGGAGTATATAATATTTTCTGCATGATGTCTCTGCTGCTCTCTATATTATATTCTGTGTCTTCAGCTAAAATGATGAAAATGGTGCCTTTAAGGTCAGCTCACCTCTGATGAAACCCTTGATTCTATTCCCAGTTATTTCAATAGAGAAATAAAAGTCCTTCCTCTGTGATGTACTTCCACTTTAGACCTTTACTTTTGCCGTTCCCTCTGCCTGGAATGTCTTTCGTCCAGATATGGATGGACATGTTCCCCTTCTTGCATTTCCTTCATGTCTCGGCTCAAATCTGGCCTGTCTACAGAGGACTTGCCTGGCCACCCTATAAAAAAAGTAACTCTCTCTAACCCCAGGACACCTTATTTGTCTATGCCCCATGTTATTTTTTGCACTTCACTTAGCAGCTGATACAATACGTATTATTGGTTTGTCTGACTGTACCTACTCTTGCCTGTTAGAATGTAAGCACCGTGAATGTAAGCTTAGAGCTGTGCCTAGCTCCAAAAGTTTCTTGAATGAATGAGTGAATGATCCATTTTTTTTCATATTTATCTGTTAAGGGTCCCTTTCCTAAAGTCTCTGAATTTACTCCAAGTAGGGAAGATGTTTAAAAAATTTTTTTTTTCATATGATAGGGATTTTGTGGTATAAGCACATAGGTATCTCCCTTGTTTGGTGTTATTCAGAGAGTTTCACTTAATATGAAAAGGGAGTAGGAAGGAGAAATAGTGTAGCATAAACTGATATTAGACACTGCTTGCTTTCAGGTATTCATAATCTACCGTCAATATATGGGCAGTATTTGATTATATACATAATTCCTTTTTAATTAGCATATCTTCATAGTTCTGATCATGGTACCATGTTCTCAAAGGCATTAATGAATTTGGGGTTACATGGAAATGCATATGACTATCGGTATCTCATACAATATTGAACTCTGGTTTAGGAATCCCATTTGAGCTACTGACTTTATGTTACATTCAAATATATGGGACAGAATGGAAAATGTACAATGTAATTTAGCTCAAGAAAATGATACTTGCTTTTAAAGAACTATTTAAGTGGAAGAAATTATATTTTTGGTATATGCATTTACAATATTCCTTTGTGTGTGTGTTTTTTTTTTAAAAATCAAATCTCATTTTCCAAGCAGCTTTGTGGGTAGCCCCTCTGGAGAACCACACCTTCTCTGTGCAGCCAGGGTGAAGGGATCTTTGGGTCTCAGATGGGCATGGTTTATGTCATTGAACTCCCTGGCATGGGCTTTTGAGAGGAATAAAAGTCTACACTCATGCTGTAGAACAAGATGCTGTTACGCGTGGCACTGAAGGGAAAGCTTTTGACAAAAAAATTAAAAAAAAAAAAGAATTTTCAGATGCTAAGATTCTTATTGTCCTAATGGTCTCTGCCATGGATTTTGTAACTGAGTCGGGGCAGGAAATCCAGTGAGGCCAGAGGAATCACATAGCAGCTTTTGAGAGTTTATCTCTGACTTCAGTTATCAAATTCCTGAGTGTTTCTAATAGATAGGGCCCTGGTTTTCTCATCTAGAAATGTGGTGATTAGAATAAATGATCCGTAGCATCTCTTCCAGCTCTAGTGTCAGGTCACTGTTATTAAGGAAGGTGGGCTACATTTGCTTGGGGGAAAACCAGAAAAATATTAGAGGTAAAGAGAAAATGATTTCAAGGTTACAAAAGAGCAGTCGTGAGACAAATACAATGGAAATGTTAAATAGAACTCAGGAGAGGTATTAAACATCAATCTGCTGGTGTATGTAGGGTTACCTATTACAGCTCTCTCTTCTCCCATCCTCGATGAGGAAGGAATGAAAAGGAATGGAATGAGATTCCCAGGAAGGCTGTAGACATGCCTTCCCAAAGGGAAAATGGATGGACATCTTTCAGATTTGGATGCTCTGGTTGTATTTGGCCTGGAAGCAGATGGCTTAACTTGCCAAATACTCTAGGTTTCTCATGCATTAACCACTGAGGTTTTATGTCTATAGCATCCCTGTGCCTACAGCAGGAAGACCGTCATTCAGTCTGTGTTGCATAATCACTTGCTAATTTGCCTGGCCGTGGAGCACATGGTGTCATTCTGGGACTCGCTGAACTGTAAAGGGTGCTGCTGTTTTTCTGGACGTGCACTGTAGAGAGGAAATTTGGGTGTTGCCTGCTACTTTATTCTGTTATATAAAAAAAATCACATTTGGACTTGAGGGCAATCACATCAGGCTTGCCCTCTCCTGATTGGGGTATCTTCAAAGGTTTGGCCATTGATACGTGCAAAGTGTGTCCTCCGCTGCTTGCTTTCTGCTGCGATAGCTCTGTGGAAGAGTGTGCTGTGACGAAAAGACTGTTGACTTGACCTTTCTGTACTACCGATTTCTTCTTATAATGTGAAAATGCTTTGTAATAAAGAATCATTCTATTAACTGAGCAGTTCACACACCGCCACCTAGACCAGTGCCTTTCTGCACGAGGTTTTGGCAGAGGAAATCCATCTCCACATGCCCATGGCTCCTCGGGGACTCAAACCTGGGCATCCTTACAGCAGAAGCCTCTTGGCTGAACTTAACGGTAATGGCATGCATGTATCTGAATGGTCACCATGAGCAAGAGACACACACATCCCCATAGGAGAAAGTCTGAGCCCATAATGGCTCTGAAGATGACTGGGCACACTCCATTTCTCACCTCTCTCTCCCCAGGCTATGCCGATGCAAACCCATATTAGTGACAACAACGTTCTGACCTGTGTGAGTCCTATAAGGGTTTTATGCTGCGTAACTTCACATGCACACCCAGCTTTTACCTTCAAAATGAATGCAGTTCTACTTACATTCGCAGCATCCCTTCTTGATTGCCTGTCTGTGGGAACCAGCTCCTGCAAGCCCCTTTGCTTCTAAAGCTGAACAAAATAAAGAATGACCTCTTTTCTTTCTCATCCAAATACAAAGGAAGTTTGCTTATGTGAGTGGGTGTGAGAGCAGCATGACAAGCATGAGTTTAGGACTTTGGGGGCTCTGAGTACTGGTCTTGGAAAGGGCATCCCCAGTTTCAGTAAAAGTTTTCTGAGTGGCCAGGTGCTTCTGTGACGTAAATGCCTTCTCTGGAGGATTCTGGAGAGAGCTAGGGAACAACTGCACAGGGCTGTGGCCATTGGCGTCACGAATACCTCCCCCTCTCCGAACCCATGCCTGTATCCTCTTTGAGGGTCATCTCAGAGGCCCTCCCTGCTCTGCACTGAGACCAGTGGATAAAGAAGACAGGATAGTGTAGACTGGGGTTCTCAAAATATACTCCTTGGATCACTTCCATTGAACCAGCAGGGGCATCTTTTGCTCCAGACCACATGAATCAGAATAGCTATGGGTGGGGCTTGAGAATCTCTACTTCAAAGAGTTGTCCTTTTTTTTCCCCCCCCACAAATATTGGGAATTATTGGCCCAAGGTTATACTTAATGGAGAAAAGTTAATGTTTCCTTTATATTCTGACTCCCACTGTGTATTCCTAATAACACACAAATAAAATTGGTCTTTTTTACACCTGGCAGTATTCAAATATTTCTCCAATGGTGAGTTTTCTGAGATGTCCTTAAGCACGTTCTTTCTTTCATGCCTGCTTCTGAGTTTGGTCATGCTTTGCCATCTCCTTGGAGCTACTGCTCAGCTTTAAAAATCCAATACCAGTACTCTTTCTGCGACCAACCACCTTAGGGGTTTTCAGAGAGCTCACCTAGGCTCCAAGGTCATGTGGTATTTCTGCTACTCTCTTGCCAGAGAATTAACTGGGAATTAATATGGCTACACCTTCAGTCTAGGTGTATCAAGTAGCTATAATCTCTGGTAAGAGGGCAGTGCTGATTAATTTAGGAGTTGGAGAGTATTGCATGACAAAAAAGGCCACAAATTCTTTGAGAGGTGGGGTCCCCTTAAATCTGGGCAGGCACTGTCATGCTCTCTAGAATCCCACGTGGTGAGGCATCCTGCCAAAGTGCCAAGCGTCAGAGCGAAACCACTGTGGACCCTGCAGATCAGTTCAGTCTGAGCTGATACTGCAGAAGGACTCCAGTCAAGGCCTCATGGAGCATAATAACTGCTCAGCCAAGTCTTGCCTGAATTCCTGACCCACAGAATCATGAGACACAATAAAAGGGTTGTTGTTATAAGTCACTAAATTTGGGGGCTGTTTTCTCTGTGAGAATAGATAACTATTGTGTGTGTGTGTGGGTGGGGGGGAAGGAGGTGGTGTTCATTTTTACCTCTGGAGGGAGTTAGACAACCAGCAGCAATAAGTTAACACAGCAAAATGCCTGCATAATAATTGCCAGAAGAACATAAATTATGTACAACCTAAATAAAACATATGGTCTACCTAATGAATTTAGAGAAGTTGATGGATTTTTCTTGATTTATAAAACAACTCACTTCCCAGTATTTACAAGGGAAATGGGTATAAGTTGTGCTGGATATGCAATGGAGGAAACAGGCATTGAGATGTTAAACCAGTTGCTAAAAGATTCATCACAGCTGGTCAGTAACATGTTCATACGCAGAACTAGATCTCAAAGACCAGTGGCTTTCATACTTCTTTGACTGCAATTCACAGCAATAAATGTTTTTACCTGGATCTGGTACACATACATAAACTTTGGAGCAAATGTCCTGAATACTACTTACCCTTTTTACATATAATGCACTCTAGGGTACTTATTCTATTCTCTTTCATAAAATGCTGGTCAGATATACTGAATACATTTCATGACCCATTAATGGGTTACATTCTATAGCATCACGGGACCAGGGATTCTATCCTGGTTCACCACGGTCGTTCACAGGCATTTAGAAATTTCTGGTGTATAGAAGGTACCCAAGCATTTAATGAATAAATTTAATGAAAACAGTTCCAAATTATTAAAATGGGAAGGTTTCAATCACAAATGTGGAAAGCTAGTGTCAAATATTGAATCATTTTATATCTTTGCACGTAATTTCTATTCTTTATTTCTTCACCTATAAAATATAACTCTGATATCTAGTACTCATGGGACAAAATGAGCCCACAAATATAAAACTATTTTGAATTAAAGATATAAAATTACAAATAAGAGATAAATTACTTAGTACTTTGAGATGTCTAGAGCTATCACATAAATACTTCCTTTGTTACTTCAATATCACTTCACTAATTTGTATTAATTAGAGGAAAATTGCTGAAAATGAGGTCTAAATTTAGACTTTTAAAAATAAAGATTTATTTAAAATTTTATTGAGTAACAATACAGTCATAAAATGTTGGTCTGGGTTGTTGCCTACCTGAAGTATTAATTGGGCTACTAGCAGATTCACATACTGAGTAAAGCTTAAGTCCATTGTAGTCGAAGTTCATTGTTTTTGTGTACATGAATACTTCTGAAATCATGAAGAGAGACTTGATTGGGTAAAGTTCCCTTGTTATCCCTTCAAGGACTTATTAATTCCTGGTGTATGTACTACAAAATGCTACCATTTCTAAATTAACTGAGGTTCGGATGTATGAGATTTTGAACCATGTCTGTGGAAGATTTAAGGACTTTGTTAAATTGTTCAAATAATAACCAAGAGCTCTGAGCTAGCAACAAGATTATTTTTATCAGGGGTGAACTTGCTGTACAGGCTCAGGTAACCTTCCTTTCATTCTCCCTGTAGAGCCTACCACGTGCCTAGCCTCATAGGAACTTTCCCAGCTTGCATTCTGGGTGAAGTAGCATGATACAGCAATTTGGTGCACTGGCTTTGAAATCAGAGAAAATGACTTTAAATTCTGGTTCTGCCACTTGCCATATGTGTGACTCTGGGTAAGTTTCTTTATCTCAAAGAGTTGTGAGTGTGTTATGAGATACAGTACACATATGAAGTATTTAATGCAATGCTCAGCACATAGAAAACACTCAATAGATGATAGTTCCTGTGAGGTGTTGTTATTGTTAATTATTGTCAGTTCTTTTGTGTGTGCTCAAGAAATAAGCAGGTTTCTCTAATATCCAAAGAAAATTACTTTCCAAGTTTTATCATGTTCTGGGACTCAATCATGTGGTACCCAGAAATGTAGCTGAAAAGGCAGTAATGTCCCCACCCCTATAGCAGCTCTCAATCACAGAGTGCTGTATGCAGGGCATCACTGAACATGTGCTATCAGCCATCGGTCTTCCCTTTGTTTGCTGGGGGAAGGGCTGCCCTGTTCAATTGTATACTTTGTTGGAGAAACTGGGGCACTAATGCAATTGCTCACTCTGTGATGCTGAGCTATTTTGAAGTATCCTTTCTAATTGACTTGAGGCAAAATTGTGAAGTAGTCATTTGTCTCTGTCACTCCAGTCCTCCTTCCTCCTCTCTGGACTCCACTCCTTCTTCCTCTTCATCCTTCTGTCAGTGAATGTCTCCTACTTTATATCTTAGATGAGCTGAAAATGACTTAAAAGGTGGTCCCCCTTGGGTACATTTCTGCTTTAGAGGATGCTAAAGAATTAAACAAATGATTCTCTAAGAATAGTGTTTCAAATATTTCAGTATGCAGGCCAGTTGGAGAGAAGTTTGGACTGGAGAGTTATCCTGGTAAAAACCTTCAGTTCAAACTCCCTTCTCAGCTGGTTCTCAGCTGAAAAAAACATCATCATTGAAATAGAGGAAAATCTATTCCAGCATTTTCCAAGGTGTGTTCCATGGGAGGTTAGTTGGTCTATTATCTACTACTTTTAAGAAACTCCGTAAATAACAACATTAAAAGGTTTCCTTGCTGTAGAGATTCTCAAAACCTTTAACATACTCAGGTTAAAAGAGGTACTTTGAACTTCCAAGGGTACATTTAGGATGCAGCATTTTCCATCTTATTTGATTACTTATCTTCCTCTTTTAATTTTTCATGAAGCAACTTCAGCATTTATGTGACACAGAACATACTTGACAGAGCACCAATCTAGTTCAGCTCTCTAGGACAATGAGTAAACTGAGACAGGGAGCAATAAAGTGAAGTGCTCAAGGTTGCCTACTGAACTGGTTGCAGTCAGGACTAAAAACCAGGCTCATGGACTCCACAACATGGTCAAAAATCCTACTTGCAGTTACAGATGTAACATCTGTCTTCCCTGCTGGATTGTGTGTACTGCCAAAACAGGAACTGTCACTCTTCTGCTCACCACTGGATCCGTAGCACCGAGCACAGTACCTGGCACTCAGCGGTTGGACCAGTACTTATTAAAACTGAATTGAGATTGTTCATGGGGACAGACATGTGCTGTCTGTTCCTATCCATCGCTTCCCCTCCCAGCCTGCTCCCTACTATAGTGCTGTGTATGAAGGGGTAAGTTCCATACTTACACTGAGAATATGTGGTCCCAGTTCCACTGACACTGAACCTGTTGAGGTGCAGTCTGTGTGTGACCACATTCTTCTGGGGTTGGAACAGCACGATGTGCACCTTGGGTGCAAACAAACAGCCCAGGACCACGAAGCCGCTTAGGCTCACGGATATGCACATGGTTGTCGTCTGCACCTATAAGAATAAGTTGCCTGGTTAAGCATCTGGCTGTAAATTCATTCAGGGGCCCAACTAAAAAGAACAGTGAAAAAAGACCAAGTTTAAAAATCTCCAATCATCCACAGTTCTGTTCTTATTATAGACAAACCAATGCAATAATTATATTTTAAATCTTCCAAGTTTGAGATGTTCATGGAAACATTGCTTGGATTTGTAAGCACACACTATTTGCGTTGGCTGCTCCTGAATGCTTGCCAAGACTTCACATTGATTTTCATGTCCTGCTTGTTTTTTCTTTATATTTGTATAAAGATATTTCTGCAGAGCCACTGAATTCAGAATCTTAAGTAGTAAAATGCCAAGAGTCAATGATGAACTGACCAGCTTGCTGATGGTGTCAGTCAATCAGTTTGGCTTGTTTAAGCTTCACTGTATTAGGAACAAATTTGGGCCTTTTACATTTTTCTACCTCTCTCTTGCTGGGAGCTCTTCCTATTAGCTAGTGGTTTTCCTAGTCAATATTGGGGGACACTATCAACTTTTTTCCAGGGTACCTATTTTTTAATTACTTCACTGACATCTCTCTGGAATTTTGATACATCAGGTACTCTGTTCAATTTTTTTGTTCTCTAGGCTTCTATATACCCATCCTTGACAGATGATTTTCACTTTCTCCCTCTTTGCTTCCCCTGAAAATATACATCAGAACTAGGTTTTAGCATTTCTTCTTTTCATGCTCTCCTTCTTTATCTTCTCTGATTTCATCATTTGTTCTGGCTTCAGCTTCCATAGGGTTTTTGAAAAATCCCAAACTAGATTCTACACATTTTATCAGTTTTTATACTGAAAAATGGAAATTAATTATTTATTGTGTAAGTTTCTACTCAGAGTAGCTATGGTAAATCCTGGAGTAATTTTAGATTTCTTTTTCATTTTCCCCCAGACAATGCTATTATCAGATAGCATAATTCCTTATGATGTAAAGTTTCCAAATTTCTTCTTTAATAAAGGAAAGCCAAATACTGAATAATTAACTGGAGAAGCCACATACTTTTAGAAGGCTTCATTCTGTTTTTGATAAAGAAAATAAAACTCAGGTTACATTTGTAGCATAATTCTTCAGACTCTAGTTTTACTTTAAAGGATGCAAACATAATTCATTCTTAGTATCTTAAAGCACTTGTCTCCTTTAACCAGTCCAGTGACGTACAACTTGGCCCAAAATTGCAAGGTCTTTTCTCTTTTGTCAACTCTTTAGAAAAGACTCCACCATCTAATTCCATGATGTAAAAGCCTTGATAAATAATACCTGTGTTATTTACAGTGAGTTCAATTCCTGGCATAATTTGTTTTTTACATATATGTATAATATTATATTAGAACTGTATTCTTCCTGCCTTGGTTTTGACTTTGGAGCCAATATGAGAGAGAACAGATATCATAATAAGGGTGAAATGCATTCAAATGTGCAAATTTTCAAGCATTTCTATAACTTTGAAACTCCTGATACACATTAAGACATTACAAGGAGAGAAGAGAAGAGGCTTTCATGAGGAAAATATCCTGGAAAAAGCTGTGCTGTGTGTCCTATACTCTCCAATCCCTTAGAGGGCTGTGCCTCTCTCTTCACTTAAATTCTGGAGAGCAGTGCTTCACTGGCCATTCATAGAAGGGTTGAGGTTTTCTGCAAGAGGAGAATGCCCTGGCCTGGGGCCTGATTCCTGTCATGGAAATATAGAAGGTGAGCAGAGGCTAATTACTCTGTGGCAGAGCACAGACACTTGCTACTGTACTGAAATAGCCCTTTACAAATTTACCACAGCAAAGGATTTGTGAGTGGAATGCATGGACAAGACAGGCCATGCTATAAAGAGTCGCCATGAGTAGCCTTGCTCACATGGAACAGCCTGCAGTCTTCACAGAGAGAAGCTGGAGGGGCACCTACATAGCTGGGTGTCCTGGGGCTGAGCCGGGAGCCACAAGAGGAAACTCAGAATAGAGAATTGCCAGCCAGCTCACTCGAGGTTCTGCAGGAGGGAAGGGCCGGTGGGGGACTTCTGAAGATCACATGAAAACACCCTTTAATCATCTCCCAGGTGTTTTGAAGGACATGTCTTTAACTGCTGTGGACTTAGAGATCATAGAGCCATCCAGCCACATAAGAACTGTCCTACTTCTTCCTTATTCCTCTTTAACCAGGGCTGAGAGGGAAATAGCGACTGGTGGATTGGGGAGTGTGAGCAGGAGAAAGGAGAAGCCGGTCACTGGAGGCTCTCAGCCCAAGGCAGACCAGACCTCAGGAGAAATGAGATTTGATGGTAAGTTAAGATATGATTTTGATAATTACATAGAACTAGGCATTTAAAATTTCCACTGGAAATGATTGTAGAACCATATGATTCCTCAGAGCACAAACATTCATAGGCCTACCATGGTTGTGAGTGCTTTCATGCATTGCTCCATCCCCAGCACCAGAATGGTACTCACATATGGTGACACTCAGTGTTTGAATGTGTCCATTGGACTTCATGCAGGGCTAGGGATGATTGCTCTCAGAAAATACTAAAGGGACAATTGGAGGCAGAACTAAAATTGCATTTTGGTCCTAGTTTATGCAGCAAAATAATTCAATATACCTGTTGTAAATCTGACATCTTTTAATATTTTTACAAAGGCTAGGTATTAGCTTTATAGTTTTAGTTGTCCAGTTTCTTCAATAAGTCACACTATTAAAAGCCTGTATGTATGTATAATTCTGTGTTCTGTCTCTTTGTGTACTCCAGGCTGCTCTGTTTTCATCTTCATCACACTCCTAGCAACACTTGAGATGGTTAATCTCTTCCTTCTTTTTGGTTTCCTGGATACATCCTTCCCTCACTGACTGGTCCTTGTCTTATTTGTCTTGAATTTTTCTCTCCTACCTGAACTTTAAGTGCTGGAGTGTCCTATACCTCAGTTTTGGACTCCCCTCTTCACCTTCTCATTAATTTCCATGGCTTAAGTACCTCCTATGTTGATGATGTTCAGGTATTTATTAACGGATTCACCTTTCTTCTGGGCATCCAGACTTATGTATCTAACTTCCATCTTGGCCCGTTGTTTTGGATATATAATAGATATCAGAATTACTCTGCAAGCAAAACTTGATCCATTCCCCCAAGAGTCTCCATTTGAGTAACTGGCTTCCAATGTGCAAACCAAAAACCTGGGAGTCATCCTTGATTTTGCCATTTCCTTTACTCCCACACATCCAATCCAACAGCAAGTTCTGTTGGTTCTTTCAGTAGATATTTCTTTATGTTCTTTTGTGCTTCTACATGTCTTTCAAGAAGAGACCCTACTGTCTTTGGGACTTTCTTTTCAAGGATATTTGTATAGCAAATAGCCTTAGAAAATATAGTACCTACCCATGGAGCAAAGAGCCAGCATATTTTATATATATATATATATATATATATATATATATATATATATATATATATATATATATTAGAGGCCCGGTGCACGAAATTCGTGCATGGGGGGAGGGGTGTCTCTCAGCCCAACCTGCACCCTCTCCAATCTGGGACCCCTTGGGGGATGTCCGACTGCCTGTTTAAGCCCGATCTCATGGGCAGTCAGACATCCCTTTCACAATCTAGGATTGCTGGTTCCCAACTACTCTCCTGCCTGCCTTTCTGATTGCCCCTAACCGCTCTGCCTGCCAGCCTGATCACCCCCTAACCACTCCCCTGCCAGCCTGATCGATGCCTAACTGCCTCTCCTGACACCCCGGTCACCCCCAAATGCCCTCCCTTGCATATTCCCTCTTTATTAGATAGGGTTTTTTCTTTAGCATATTGGACAGTCCTAACTGGTTTGGCTCAGTGGATGGAGCATTGGCCTACAGAATCAAGGGTCCCAGGTTCGATTCTGGTCAAGGGCATTTACCTTGGTTGGGGGCACATACCCAGTGGGGAGTGTGCAGGAGGTAGCTGATCGATGTTTCTCTCTCATAGATGTTTCTAGCTCTCTATCCCTTTCCCTTCCTCTCTGTAAAAAAATCAATAAAATATATATTATAAAAAAAGAAACCTTTAAGATTCCTCCATATCTGCCTGGCTGGTGTGACTTAATGGTTGAGACCCCAGGCTGCTACCGCTGGAAGGGGTTCGGGCCCTGGCCAGGCTGAGACCCCAGCCCAGGCTGCCGCCTCAGCCCAGCCAGGCTGAGACCCCTGCCCAGGCTGCCATCTCAGCCTGGCTGGGGATAGCCCGGTGGGGGTGCGTGGCTCCAGCCCAGGTTGCCTTCGCTGGCCTGAAGATTGTGCATTGGGGGTACACTGCTCTGCCGGCCTGAGACCCCGGCCCCAAGCCACCGCCGCTTTGCCCCGGATCGCGCGGCTTGGGGGCGGGGTGCTGCTGACCTGAGACCCCGGCCCCAAGCTGCCGCCGCTTTGCCCTGGATCTTGCCAGGGATCACGCTGGGTGCTGGTGCCTCCCAGCCGGACACACCGGGCTGCCGCCACTGGGCAGGGATTGCTGTGAGGGGGGCGGGCGCCTCCCAGCTAGACACCCTGGACTGCCGCTGCTGGGCAGACTTGGGGACTCTGCCGGAGCTTGGGGCTAAGAAGACTGGGCACCGCCATCTTGTGGCCATGGGCGCCGCCATTTTTGTCGCGGGTTGATGGTTAATTTGCATATTATTCTTTTATTAGATAGGAAGCCTAAGCAACTGTCTGACTGTTTGCCCGGTAGCGATGACGCGCACTGACCACCAGGGGGCAGATGCTCAATGCACAGGCATGGAAACCTGGAGCAGACTGATGAATCTCAGAGGGAAGGGGGAAGGGTGAAGGGCAGGAAGAGATTAACCAAAGATCTTATATGCATACTAGAGGCCCAGTGCATGGATTCATGCACCAGGTGGGTCCCTAGGCCTGGCCTGCAGGGATCAGGCCGAAACGGATAGTCCAACATCCCCTGAGGGGTCTTGGATTGCAAGAGGGTGCAGGCCAGGCTGAGAGACCCCACCAGTGCATGAATCCTTGCACCAGGCCTCTAGTCTGTTATAAAAGATCCAGGTTCCCTAAAGTCCCAGTTCCTTCTTTGTAATGCAACCACTGGCTGTGCAGCCATAACCCTGCCCAGTCTGCATGGCCTGTGGGAAGTGGAGCTCAGGAAACCAGAGCCAGTGCTGACACTCTGGCTGTTGCTATTGCTTTGAGTCACAAAGCTGTTTTTGGCAGCATCAACAAAACTGTCAGGCTAACATGTTACCTGGTAAGTATAGTAGAATCTCAGGCTCTGCAGTCTTTGACAGTTTTAGTAATGAGACTAGAAATGGCTTTTTCAAAGAGGAAGTATGAGGGCCTTATGGGCTGATGAATAGGATTTGAGAAAAGTCCATGGGAATCAGTAGCAAGCATGTGGACCAAATTGAATAGTAATAACCTATTCAATAAGTAGTGATTCACCTTATTGCCTATTAATGAGGAAGATTTGGGAAGGGGGTCAAGGCTGAGTAACAGAGGTAGGTTCAGATAGGGTTAGCTGGATTTGTGCTGTATTGTTGCTCACTTTCCTCTGGGGGTGGGAGTAGAGTGGGTTGAATTTCCAATCTGATTCAGGTCTGCCCAATTCTAATAACTAGCACTAAAATTTTTCCTGGTGGGCAGAGAGTTGTGCTTCCCTTCACATAAAAGTTGCAGAGACATGCACCTACACTGGGCATGAAAAGAGGGCCCTTCAGAGAAGGCAGAAACCAGGTGAACTGTTTGAACTTTGGCTGGTTCCCTTTGGAACATGAGGGGGCAGGGTGCATAGTGCTTATTAAGAAAGAATGACAGCAGCTGAGCTCTCTTAGTGCTTGTCCCCCGCTGAGGTCTCTCATGCCAGATTTAGATCCATTGCACTGAGGTCTCTCATGCCAAATTTAGATTCATTGCAAGATGACAAGGTCTCAGTTGTTTTATTTTGCAGCAGAACCAGGCTGCAAAAAATGAGCTTCAGTGCTGTCTGTGAGATTTCTCTGAGATAAAAAAAAAATGCTCAGAAAGCACAGATAATGCATTCACTAATATTTGGACTCTTACTGACCTGGATTAGGTTTAAAATACTGACAAAGTGCTACACTAAAGAATGAGAAATGGATGCAGAGAAATGTAGATAAATTCTTGCATTCAGCTGCAGCACAGGTAAACTTCCCTAGCTCTTACATGAAACCAGGTAAGATCTTAAAATATGTTATCATGAGGAGACAGGCAATGTCCTGGATTAAGATGGACTCTTTCAAGAAAGTTGCTGCTGTGCACGTCAAGGCCAAGTTAGCTGAAATGCACAAAGCATGTCCCCAGGCAGAAAGCATCTGGCTCTGACTTCTGAGTCAAAGGGTCCTCAAAATTGAGATGAATAGTGACACTAATGGTGATCTTGCCATCCAGTTTAGGGTTAAAGATGCTTAGAAGCACTGAACCTTCATTTGGTTGAGCCATGAGTACTTAGTCACTGCTTAAGACTGAAAGCCCATGTGCCTTGTGTATTGGCACAGGACTGCTCCAATACTGCCTGGTTCCTCCATACTCCATATGCTAAAGGATAGGGCCAAGGTCTCCCCATTCCCAAGGATGACTGAAGTCCATACGCACCAGACCCAGTATGCTGGGGAGGGAAGAACTCCAATTTTTATGCTCTGTTAGTGACATACAAGTCACCATCCTACCCAGAGCTGTTAGGGGAAAGGTAGTACTGTGGCTAGAATGAGACAAGTGAGGCATTTGCTTGAGATGCAGATTTAAGGGGGTACCAAAAGCTCAGTAATCAAGACAAATATTTTATTGCAATATTTTAAAAAAATAAGACTTCATACTAAAAACCCATGATGAAGACAGCACTGGCATTTCAATAAGGGCAGGATCAGTAACTGTGCTGTGCTGTGACATATTTAATCTTAAGGCAAAAAGAATAATTAGTAATACTGACCTTCTCCTGATCACTGCCTATGCAGGTGTCATCTAGCCTACTTTGCATTGCTAGTAGAAATTGGGACTTGGTGAACCTACTAAGTGCTGACACTTTGGTTACAGTGATGGCTGTGAGGAATAAAGTCCTTTGTGAATCAGGAGTCTCCAGTTTTATCTCAGCATCCCTGAAACTGTGGCAGGCTAGCTTGCTAGATGGCAAGATGGGTAGAAACCCTTCACCATTCTTGGCAGATTCTCTCTCCATTGTTAACATCCTACCATCAGCTCTGACTGGAGCACCTACCACAGCCACCTAACCAGTCTCCCCACTCCTGCCTTTGATTTCTGTCATATATCCAGTGTCTTTAGAAACTTGATTTTTTCCCCCTAAAATGTGAGATATTAAACTATTCTTCTTAAAATCTTTCAATGGTTTCTTTTTTCATATAGAATAAAATCTGTGCTTTTTTGTGTGATGACCTATGAAGTCCAACATGATCTAGCTCCCCTGCCTACCTCTCTTATAAAATCACTCTTCTATTTGCTTATTAAAATGGGACCACATATACTTTTCTCTTCTAAGACATTTTTTTTTGCCTAGAAGTGTTTGTACTTGCTATTTCTTCTGTCTGGCACATAGAATTCCCATGCCTGGCTTTCCCCCATCCTCCAGTGGAGTATTATGAAATAGGCACTAGTAGGGGTGGCAAACATTTTTTAAAAGAATTTGAGATTCAATATACATGTTTTTAAATCTTCAAAATAGTCAACATGGGAAAATCAGAATTTCCCTGTAAGTATTTGAACCTTGTCAAAATTCTGGAACCACCTCTGAAGACTCTACCAACTGTAGGTAAAGTGCTTCAGCTGTCCCAATCCCAATAACAATGCAACGTCTTGATACTCAAAGGATGGCCCTTCGTCTAGCAGCATCTCCATCACCTGGGAGCTTGCTAGAAATTCAGACTCGTGGGCCCCATCCCTTCTTATTTATTCAAGATCCCCAGGTGAGTTAAATGAACACTAAGTTGGAGAAACTCTGAGGTAGCACATCCCCTCTTCCTTCCATCATAGCACTTACCCCTGCATGAGTTATTCTGCACTTTCATTCGTTCATTCTTTACTCTCTATCTCTTCCTCCCCTCCCTCCCCTCCCTCCACTCTAGACTATAAGTTAAAAAGAGGAGGGACTTGCCTATGTTGATAGCTTGTATCTCCAAGGCCCATAATAAGTGCTCAACTATACTTGGAAGACATAAATGAACAAAACACTCAGTAGTTACTATGAATTAATTCCTTTATGGGTAAACTTTCCACCTAAACATGGCCTCGTTTTTATTTACACCATTTATACTATGTGTTGGATCCTTGATGGCTCAGTTTGATTCTTACACTCTCTGGAATGGTTTTGTTATAATACAGAAGGAGAAGGAGAAGGCCTGGATATTTCTCAAAGATCCTTTGAATTTTCGTATTTTTATCCAACTTTTTACTTGCTTTGTTTTGGATGCCTGTAATACTTTCAATTAGTTGTTCTAGACTCTGTTCTTTCAAATCCAGCCTCCCTATTAAGGATTGACAAGCTTGTGGTATAATATGGAAGGCATGCATTTGGGTCTGAAAAACATGTTCTACTATTTCCTAACTGCGCCACCTGGGAAATTAATTATCCTCTGAGTCTGTTTATTAATTTTTTCAGTGGATAATAACATTTGCTTTCCAGGGTGCTAATGAGGATCAGTAGGCTCATGTATGCAAAGCATATCACAGAGTAAGGTCTCAGAGTCCATCAGGAAAGGTTCATTCCTCTTACTTTTTACATCATGTCACCTTATTCTTGAGCAAACAACCCAACCAAAAGAAAACAAGAAAATTTTAAAAATTGCAAGAACTCAAAGCCCTTAAACACTATTTAAATGAATTCCTCTGCCTGGTATAATCTGACCAAGTTGCCAATTCCCATTAGTTTCTCATTAGACCCCACCCCACCCCTAACCCATATTCCACTTGAGTATGACCAATATTGCTGTGCCCTGCTTGGTTCATTTCTGTCTCGCCTCAAGAATATTCCCTATATTCTCCAACTACCATAATTGCACTTGCTCACCAAGGTATAGGGTGAAATCCCACCTCTTCAAGGAATATTCCAGGAAACACCAAGCTCCTACTGATCTAACTTTTTTTTTTTGAAACTCATAGGCATTTAAGAGATTATATCACCAATCTAATTATAAACTCTTCTGGGTTAATCCTGAATTCTTTCATGCTAGTTATTTTTTCCCCAGCTGGGATATGAGATTTTTGAAGATTGGAATCATGTTTTATATTTATTTATAACTCACAATGGGTGGCAAAGTACTGAGTCATAAACCCTTCAGACTGTTTGATGTCCAAATTCATTGTAGCTGCCTTTAAATTATTGGGTACTTTTCTAATGCTGCTGATTCTACCTGAGCCACATGGTTTCCCTCTGGGAAATTTTAAATCTCAGTCTTGTTCTGCAATTTCTAGAACAAGGGTCCCAAGTTCTGATGCTTATATAGTCCATGCAGATTCATGATGGAAGAGAGCTGGGTGTAAGAATTCAGGGATTGGGGGGAGTGAGGGCAACAGGAGTGAGAGTGTCCTGTCTAGAGGCATAGGCACCATGCCATTCCAGCTAACTGTTGCATGTAAGAATTGGAGTCCACACATTTTACCTTGATAAGAGAAGCCAGGATTGTGGATATTTACATAAAATTTCTCAATTTTCTAACTTTGAAAAATACTTCAAAGTATTTCAGAAGAGTGCAGGCCAAACTAAAGCTATCTGTGCAACAAGAACATCTTCACTAGCCGGTTTGGCTCAGTGGATAGAGTGCCAGTCTACGGACTGAAGAGTCTCTGGTTCTGCAGCAGGTAGCTGATCAATGATTCTTTCTCATCATGGATGTTTCTAGCTATCTCTCCCTTCCTCTCTGAAATCAATTAAAAAATATATATTTTAAAAAAAGAAGAACATGTGATTCATTAGTGTTTTTCAATCTTGGTTGCAAAAGAGAGTCACTTGGGGAGCTTTTAAAGATTCTGATGTCTGGGTCATGGATTAGGCCAACTAAACCAGAATCTCTAGGGCTGTGTCCCAGGTATCAATATTTTTTCCAAAGCTACCCAATTGATTCAATGTGCAGTCTAATTTGAAAGCCAATGTGTTGGAGCCTCCAGTCTACCTTCGATTTCTTCTGTAAATGTAGGATTGGCATTATTTGCAAGGAATACCTGAGGCCTAAGATGATCTCACTGTGTTTGGATGCTTTAATTAGGACCTTAAAACACTCTCAACCCAACAACTTTTGCCCCATTTGCCTAAGGATTTCTGCCATGTGGTGAAACTTCTGATATCTTCAGCTAATTCTGTTGAGTCAGTTAATATACATTGCTATTATGGTAAAGGGGAAAATCATATTTTTGTGTGTTTTAGAAATAAATGCTAATTCACTCAATAAAATTAAATTTTTATAATGCTATTTGTTTATTTTTAATAGTGTTTTCTGCTCTGTTTTTAATTAGTTTTTTTGAGAATAAAGTTTCATATATCCAGGATAAAATAATTAACATTGTAAGTATATTATAGTCTCAATTCCCAAAATCACATATGCTAAGGATAGTTTTCTAAGAATTTAAAATAAAAATCCTTACAAGATCTAGAGGAGTGAATGTGTACATGAAGACAAAAAATAAAAAATAAAAATGGGGGCATTAAAATATATTAACTATGATTCTCTATTTAAATCCCCACACTCTAAAGCTTCAAACTGCTCTGTTGGTTCATATAATATGACCTTTAATTTTGCTTTTTCAATTCTGATGTTTTCCTTTTGGACGGATTTTCTAATTTTTTAAACAGGTAGTCTTAGAAGTCCTGACCATTAACTCAGCATTGAACTTGTGGTCTTTATTTTCTTGTTCTTTCTTTAATGTAGTCTATAGGTTTTAGTCACACGGCTATGAATAATTAAATGGACTAGGTACCATAAGTATTGCCAGTCTCTTGATCCTATCCTTTAAATAGTTCTGTCTTTTATTGAACTGCAATATCCAAGATTTTGATAATGTAGGAATTGCTGATAAATAGAAGATTTGGGGACTATTACAGCCTACAGAGTCACTTCATTTTGTAAAATCATGGCATAACAAGGGAATCATTATGCCTCTGAAAAACTTTCATCTGTGACAATTTAAGAAATATAGAGAATGAAATCCAATTGCCTCAAGAGAAAATGATTTATATATTCATTCATTGAAAGATATTAAAATCAGAATTATAAATGCAAAAGCTACTGATGGATGGTTTCAACAGTCTGAGAAATTATGGTGGAATGATGAACTATTTCAGGAGAGATGATAATAATATTGAAGCCCAGAAATTTAAACTATATATTACTAAAGACTATATGAATAACGACTTAATTAGGTTACTTGGATATATATATATCCCTCTGTGGTAGCCAGGTCCTCCTGTGTCTAATTTGAAGTACTCTCATTAGGCTTTTAGTGGTTTAAGTCTTATTTGCTTATCATTCACTTTTGAAATTTAATTAAAAGTTTTAGAGGTATGTGTGACTGTGTAGTACATTTTCTCCCACTTGTTTATAAATTGCTTGAATGACCATGATTTACATTTATCTTCCTCTCTGTGCCTAGCCCAATGCTTTCCACATGGTAGGCACTAATGAAACACTTTTAAAACATAGTGAATTGATTTCCATGGATAATATGGTGGTTCATCATGGCATTTGTAATTACCTACTTAATTGCTGAGATGAAATAAAAGGAGTCTATTTTAAATCTTACATAGCAAAGCATTGGCAGGATAAAAGAAGAAGGAAAAGAAGAAACCACTGAAAGACTTACTCTGTAGTCACTCGATGTAACATAAAATATTGGGAGGAAGGCCAGCCAGATGATGCATGTGGTGTACATGGTAAAACCAATGAACTTGGCCTCATTGAAATTTTCTGGGCACTTCCGCGTTTTGAAGGCGTACACAGTGCATAAGATCACCAGGACCACATCGTAGGTAAGTGAGATCAACATGCTGGAATCTCTGACATTGCACTTTAAGATGACTGTTTCCCGCTTCTCTGGAAGGGTGTACCGCCTGGTGCCCGGAGCCTCCAGGACGAGCCACACGGACACCACCACAATCTGCACCAGAATCAGACCCAGGCAGATGAAAACCTGAGAACTTGGGCTGATGAACTTTGGCCTCTGAGCGCCATTCTTTACCCCATCGAAGATGCGGGCGATGCAGTTTGTTTTGGTCAGCAGGGCTGAGTAACAGATAGCGAAGGAGGTCCCAAGTCCCAGGCGGCGCAATGCGCAGATAACTGGGGACGGCTTGGCAATGTAGAAGAATGTCATGCAATATGATAGACCAACTCCAAACAACAAGATGTAGCAGAGCTCTCGGCCCGATGCTTTGACCAAAGGTGTGTTGTTGTGCTTGATAAAAACAGTCACAACCATGCATGTGCATGCAAAACCCAGGCAGGCGATGGTGACTGGACCAATGGCCCAGGCATCCTCCCACCTGATGTAGTCCTCAGGAAGGTCAAAGCAGCCAGATAGGTCTGCAGTGGGCCACTGCCCAAGGCCGCAATCCGTACAGGTAAACTCATCAGCCAGGTATTCGTAGGGCTCGCAGGGGATGCAGATCCAGCAGCAGACATCCCCTGGTTGCATATTCTTCATTTCATTGGGGGCACAGGGGTCACTGCACTGGGAAGTGGGGACTGAGTTCCGGGACCAATGGATAGAGTCGACATCCAGCGATAAGGTTTCTGCCCAGTGACCAACCTTCAAGTAGGAATACTTGTCACCCACGTACTGAAAATTGAACACGTTGTATCGTCCCATTCCATCTCCAAAAGCGTCAAACTTGACAATGCTATCTGCACCTTGATTTGGGTTGAATGGAGCTGTGACATGTAAAGTGAAAGGAAGAAAGAAAGAAAAGAGAAAGAACACTGTTTAGGTGTCTTAGGTGTGATCAGTCAATTACTTTGTCATATACTTAGCAAAATGGAAATAACAGGGAATAGGGATCCCAGGGCTGAAATAATGTATCAATTGAATTTACACGTTGAAAGCTACTAGAATACTCATGTATTCATAAATTCATTCACTGAACATTCCTCAGTGCCTCCTGCGTGCCAAGTGCCAGTGATAATCAGGAACACAGTACAGTTCCAGCCTTCAAAGGAGCTTATTGTGTAACAGGAGAGCTGGCAAACATGTGGTCATATTCTCTGTGGTGTGTAAATATTCATTTCTTGAAAGATTTCACAGTAGGAATTGGACAAAACTTTGTATCTCATCCTTATTACATATTTATTTATATATAGCCACTTAAATATTTTCATGAAAATATACAATTAATAAATTTTTTCTTCCTTGAAATGAAAAAAAAAATTTCACTATGTATGTATGGTATGCTTCCTTTAAACAGTTTAAATGATTCAAAAGGAAAAAAAGAAAACCTACCTAAAATCCTTCAGTGTTAATATTTTCACATGTTGGGGTATATACATTCTGACTACATATATGCATGTATCCGTATATAGCATGTTCCTATCCACATAAACACATATAACCTGAATATTTTTAAGGCAACAACAATATGAAGAAGGTGGATAACTGTGCTTTAAAGTTTGTTCCTAACTGTAAAGGGTCAGTAGCTCTCAGTCAAATGACCTTCTCTCAACCTTGTCCCTTTTGGATAGCTCTCTGTGACTTCCTAAGCAGCAGCCCTCTAAGCATCTATGTTTCTCCTCTTCTAGTTTCCGTTCATCATGTCTCTCTTGCCAATATCTGCTGCCACTCTGATCACCAGTTTTTATGTCGCCTACTCTGAACTACTGTGTACATATTATTTCACACTGCCAAACTTTGGTGTTTCCTCAGATGTAGAAGAATGTTGCTTATGTCTGAATGATGCATAGACAAATTGTCTTAGTCAGATTAGGCTTACCCATATTGAAAAATAGATCCAAAATAGTTTAATGGCTCAAACACAATGGAATTTTATTTCTTCCTCATGCAGCAGTCTAAGGTCTTCATTAGTGGGTGTCTCTCCTCCACTTGGTGATTCAAGAACCCAGGTTCCTTATATGTGGAAGCTGTACCAATTGCTAGAGCCTTGTCTTCATCAGTGGAAGAGAAGGGGAGTGTGAAGCAGTTATACCTATTCCTTAAATTATTGACTAGAAATTAGTTACAGGACCACACCCAACCTCAAGAGAGGCTTGTGAATGTGGTTTAGCGAATGTGCCCAATTACAACCCTACTATGACACGAGAAAGTGGAATTTGGAGGACATTGCGATTTCTGATTCTTCAGGGATTTGCTGTCTTTGTTGTCTCCTCCCTGAGCTCTGTTCCACCATTTCTGAGGCTCACGTTGGTTCGCCCATTGGGAAACGTCTTATTGTTCTTGGATGCAGTTATTTTATGGAGGAAAAGCGCCCCTTGATTCCTTAATGAAATAAAACTTCAAATTTTACCAGATAGCCCTTTCCTGCCTAGGACCCATAGGTGCCCCTTGGGGGCTGGCTAGGTGGTTTACAGGAACATTTCATACCACATATAAAGTCTGTTAGTAAGTGTAGTCCCTTATACCAAATTTATTCCTCACTTATTATGACTTTTTTCTCTTAGTGATCTTGTAATATCACCCACCATTTGACTTGACTAACCTTCATCTAGCTTTCTGCCACTTTCACCAAACCAAACACCTATATCTCTGTTTATAGTGAGACAGAATGATATAGCGCAGTGGTTGGCAAACTCATTAGTCAACAGAGTGGCAAACCGCGGCTTGCGAGTCGCATGTGGCTCGGGAGCTGCAGTTTGCCGACCACTGATATAGTGGATGAGTACATGGGTTTTTATTTAGAAAAAGTATATGCGGTTCTCTTCTATGTCTTTTAATAGTCATAAGTCCTTAGGCAAATTAACTTTTCCATTCTGTTCCTTAATTTGTAAATTTTAATATAAGTGAAAATTATAAAGAAATATAAAAGTACTAAATATATTGATCATTTCCACTGATTTGTGACACTTGCAATATTAAATTGCATGATTTCAACTCTCTATGTTATAATGCTGTTTCTCTTGATCTAGTTCCAAGGCAGGATGATCTTTTTGCAATTACCATAGTTTTCCACTATGGTTTAATATATGTTAGGACAAGTGAACAAAGGAGTTGAAACATTATTACTGTATTTTCAGGAGTAAGAATCAATATCAGAATTCTTATGTCACATAAAACTAAATTTGTTTAGTCTGTGCTTAGAAAAATTTTATTTAAAATTTTACAATCTCCTTGCATATGTTACAAATAAGTAAAATGTCAAATATTTTAATGCACTTTACATCAAGTATGTAAGAACTTCAGATGTGTTATTAATTATTTTATTCTACACAATCAATCTCCACCAGTGTTCAGTTGATGTTATTAGATTTTCAGGAAAATATTTATAAAAGAAATGTGTTCTATCTTTAATTTAAATATTTCACTATTTTCACACAGCTGTTCTGGAATGTAAGTTTCTTAAAAGTAATGTGTTTAACAGGTGAGAAAATGGATTGTTTTTTGTGTTCTGAGCTGGTGAGGGTTACTGATAAGATTGTTGGCATGTGAGATAATTAATAAAAAACACTACAGATGTAAAACTTTCCTTTTACAAATCTTTTCTTGAAATCATCTAATATCATCAACAGAATATTGGGGGAGACTGGTTGTCTAGTTAAGAATAGCAAAGTTAATAACACATCTGAGGTTCTTACACTTGATGTAAAATGTGTTAAAATATTCAACATTTTACTTAATTGTAACATATGAAGGAAGTCCCTAAATTTTTAATGCAGTTTTTCTAAGCATAGGCTAGTTTGATATAATAAAATAACTCTGATATTGATTCTTATTATTGAAAACATAGTAATAATGTTTCAATTCCCACTTTTTAAAAATTATTTTAAAATGTTGAACATTAATACATTTTTAAGGATCCTAAGTAAGGAATATAGCTTTGGCTTTTACATAATGTTGCCACTATTTACCATGAGGTTATTTTAATATATCAGGGCAGAATACAGTCAGACTTTTCCTCCCTACCTTTTTATTTTGAAAAATTTCAAACTTAGAGAAATAATGAAAGAGAAGTATATGGACATATAGCATTGGAATCACCTAGAATTAACTATTTGTTAACATTTTGTCACATTTGCTTTATCTCTTTTTTTGTTTTTTTGCCAAAATAAATATTTGCTATTGAAAAGTATTAAAATATAAACTCTCAACATTGATATAGAGAAAGAGTTGGAAAGCTATGGCACATGAGCCAGATTCTGCCTGTTACCTATTTTGCAAATAAAGTTTTATTAGAACACAGCTTTACTCATTTGTTAACATATAACCTATGGCTAGTTTCCCACTACAATTGTAGAGTTGAGTAGTTGCACCAGATATTGCATGGCCCTAAAAATATTTACCATATAATGCACTCCACAAAACTTTTGCTCATTCTTGAAATAGAGCCAAGGGAACTCATATACAGCAGTTTGGAAAATAAAATAGGAGATAAAATAGGAAAACATAAATTGACAATTAAGGATTACCAGACATTTAAGTAAACTTCTAACCTGAAAAAGAGTGACTGAAACACCCAGAAAAAAGAAACGTAGAGTAGAAACAATGCAGGAAGAAAACAAAAGCTTTAAAACAATAATGTGCTAAGAGAAGATGTTGCATCTATGAGATAGGTATGGTATATTCTCGAAAGGAACATTCAGAGAAGAACGATGAACTTTGGAAATGAAATAGGAGAGAGATTCGATGTAAGGATTGAAAGATAAATTTGAGAAAATTCTCAAAATTTGACAAAAATGCTAAGATGTAAAATAAAGCAGGAAAATTAGTGAATATTTTGTGAAATTTGAAAATTCAATCAGCAGGAGTTACAGAAAGAGAGAAAGAGAAAATAGAGGAAGGACATTATCAAAAGAGTCAAAGTGGATGGACTTGGCCTAAGAAAAGATGAAGCAAGAGACTGTTACTCCTTCTTATAAACTTGCTAAATTCATGTAAAAATTTTGCTAAATTCATGTATTATTTTGTTAAAAGTAAAAAAATTATAAAATTTTAAAAAGTGCAAGGTCAGGCAGAAGAATTTGCCAAGTAAATTATTAAAATGAGACCGCTGCAAATATAACAAGTGCTTGATAAGTGGGTGATGAACAAATAGTACTTTTGGTAGAGTTTTTTTTTAAACTATAAATTAACCTTTAAATTTGTTTTGCTAAATATATATCAAAGTATGGTCTAGTGTCTAAATCATTTAAATACATAAAACACATTCAAGTAATACTTCAAAAAAGTGCATTATAAATTCTAAAAGATCCGTTGTCAGCGGAAGTGCCCTGATCTTCAGCTTGGGATAAATGGTTGCTGTGTCTGCACTAGAATGAGAAACAATGAAAGGAGAGCCAGAAGAAAAGGTAAACCATGTCTGTGAAATGTCCACATGTGAGAATAATCCCGTTTCTGAATGGTTATTCCAAATATTCCTGGCTGGGTAGTGAGGGGGCAGGAGAGAAAACCAAGCTCTTTCTCAGGTGCTGCTGGAGTCACTTCAAGGGACAGAGAAGCTTGAAGGCCTAGGGGACTGATCCTGTCACCTTCCCAAATCACTGAGTTACCTCTAAGTCAAATGGCTCACCTGGGAAATAGTTACAGGCCACTGAGCTATCACATGGTTCTTTGGAGATCAGGTTCTTTGGAGATCAGCTGCAGAGTTCTCTAGAGTGAGGCAACCCGGGGGAGTTTCCCCTTTCTCCAGTTGAATCTCATCAACGGAGCAAGAATCATTTGAGATGGAAAACAAATTCCTTCATCTTTTGTTGTTGCAACAGCATGAAAAAGCCAAACTAAAGGGAGAAGAACTGGGAAAATGGTGGATTCCGCCCCCGCCCCCCCCAAAAAAAGACCTCCAAAATCGAAATTTAAGCCCCTCGCTATATTAGTTCCTCACAACTAGGTCCCTACTGTACAGAAGGAGCCTTTCAAGTCAGGAAGATGACCTCTCAGTTTAGCTCATTATCTATTATCTGACCCCGGTCTCGCATGAATTTATTTGAGAAGTTTAATATCAAGATGACCAGTCCTCCTAGGGCCCCCTTGGTAGAGATGAGGCGAGTCTATGCCTTACAGATATCACAGGTCAATGGCACAAGAAAATTAAATCGGCTCTTTATTTTTTTCCTCTCAGACAGAAGTCCAATTAAGGTAAGACAATAATGGGACTCAACAGGCTTTCAGTAATGGGAACATAACTCCACTGCCTGGGTTCACGTTCATAAATACTAATGAAGATTGCAGAAACTATTGACAGCAACGTGGCTCCGGTTTTACATTTTACAACCAGGCCCTCACGGAGGTTTCTGTGAACTAATTTGATGAATTGGAATAAAGACATGGATGAGAAGACAGAAAATGGCATCTCCCTTGAAAGATCTTTTAGAGGTCAAGAGGTAAAGACATCAAAATCCTTTGACTAGAGCAAACAAAATCTTTTACAAGCATCAGGCAGCAGGGAGTTAGGAAAGAATAAGAATGACCCCTTGGTTATCCATAATTAATTTACCTACCAATTAGGAACAAAATTGCTGATGCATTTCCACAGTTATTTACCAACAGAGCATAGTTGCTGTGGCAAAGGACCACCTAGATGCCTTTGATGCTCCGTCTGTCTTACTTGTGCAAAATGCTCATTAAGTACCAATGGTGCACAGTGAAAGTGAATGTTTGAGAAGAGCATTCTAAAAACAATGTCATGACTTTGAAAAGAACTTTCTTTAGTTCTGAAAAGTTAGCATGGCTGACACTTCTAATGCTTCATTATATATTCTATTTGTTTCCCTATGTAGATTCTACATTTTGGTGCTGAAATTTTCAATACTCAAGGCAGCTCAGAAAGGAGCAGGTTACTCTTAGAATGATGAATGTGGAGGCAAGGCACAGACAAAATAGCAGTGAGAAAAAGTTATACAGATTCTGATCCCCTCTGCCTCTCAGTGCCAGGAGAAGGCTCGGGGCCCCCCTCTGCTTATTTTACTGATTTTAGCTGAAGTCTCATGGTGGCTACTGCATCTTTGGTTAGGGGCCCTCCCTAATGTGAGCTAATGCTACTATCACATCTTTTTCTGCCCTCTCTTCCCCAACTCCTGCCCTCCCTGTTACATCATCGACAGCTTTACTCACATCCTCTATGATGAATGTTTAGATTTTAAAAAACATTTAATTGAAATACATATACAAAAAAGGGTAAAAATAAGAGAATTATCACCAACTGAACATTCCCATGTAACATTATGGATGTTAAGCAATGGAGCATTGCCATTGTTCCTCCCCTATCTACCCGCCCTTCCCGAAGATAACCACCACCATACCTTTCAGTACTAACATGTTTTGCCTGATATTAAACTTTATATTAATGTAATCATAAAGTATGTATCATTTATTTTAGTGAGATTCATTCCAGTAGTGATGAGAAGCTATAATTGGTGTATTTTTATTGATGCATAGTATTTTATTATATGCATGTGCCACAATTTTTTTCAGCCATGTTTCTATCGTGGACATTTGTGTGTTTTTTCTTTCTTTAAGTCTGCAGCCTTTATGAATAATGCTGTGTCTTTAGCTGGGTTATCCAGAAGCAAACCCAAAGACATAGAATTGAGTTCAAGAAGTTGATTTGGGATTTTACAGGGGAGTGAAGAAGTAAGATATAGACAGGAGAGGGAATCCAATATAGAGTGCGTCGAAGAGCACATGTGGGTCTCATTCTCACTGGGGTATTTGGGAAGATGGCATAGAAAGGGAGTTGGGACATAATGCCCCATCTTATTCACTAGCTTGGATGGGACAACTCTTATTTGTCATTGGCTGATGACTGCTTCAGGGTGGTAATGCCATGGCATTTTGGGCTTGGTCTAGGTACTGGCAGAGCACACCCCTGTGGCCAGAGAAAGCTCCCTTGCAGAGAATCAGTGGCATGTATGAGAACAGTGAGAGCTAAGAGGCTTTGGGTGAGGCACCGAGAGCATCTCCTATCTGCTGCTATGACTATTCCTGTAATAGATAATAGATGCATTTCTGTTGTGTGTGTGTGTACACAAGTGCATGTATGTGTGCATATGTACACAGTAGTAAAACTGCTATGCATGTGAGTCCAGTTGCCTTACTACTTTAATGTTGCTGCCTTTGAATTTTAGCCACTCAGGTGGAAAAGTAGTGCTTTCTCAAACCTTGTGCCCTTAGGCTACCAGCTCTCCCATCTGTCCTGACATAGTGTCCTGCACATTTAACTTTAAGGACATTGACTGTAACATACCAGAAAAGTATCTGCTATGTGTCTATCTCTTCACTAGATCCTAATCTTCTCTAGGCCAAGGACAATGTCTCATTCATCTTTGTGCTCTCATCATCTAAGGCAATGCTGGGCACATAGTAGGCGTTCCCTGATTGTTTTCTAAAGTGATTATAATACTTCAGAAACTGAATAGCATCATCTCCGGAATTTAGAAAACAAAAAACCAATTAAATATCAGTCTTAGGAAATGGGGCTCTGTCCTTATACTTTGATAGTTTGCTTTCTTACTATGCAGCCCACGTTAAAACCGTTGGTCTAGGGCTAGGCCAGTGGTTCCAGCTGTGGGTGGTTCTACCCTCCCTCGAAAACCTGTGGAAATGTATAGAGACATTGTTGGTTATCATGACTCAGGGTGGGGACCTCCACTGGCATCTAGTGGGTAGAAGCCTGGGCTGCTGCTAACCGTTCTACAATGCACAGAGCACACCCTCACGACAAGCAACCATGCAGCCCAATGTGTCACTAGTGCCAAGATTGAGAAATATTTCTAGAAACACTTAAATTTCTAGAAATATTTTGATAATCTCAAACCAAAAACACCTATGATTTCCTATGGTGTTATCATATTGAGGTTACTATTACCGAGTTTTGTGTTTTTTTCCTCCCTACAGTCATTTCCAGCTTACATACTCCCTTCAATATTCTCTTTCAAAACCCTCACTTTTCCACCTTCATCAACACCTTTACTGAACCCTGGCCCCACTTTACCTGCACCTCTACCACACGCCCCATTTCACACAGGTCCCCATGGTTTCCTTTTATTAATTTCTGAAAAATCAGTCAACTCAGCTGGATGGCTCCTTACTGTCAGTCACATTCTAGGAAAGAAGCGATTTCTTGTGTGTAGCTGGAGTAGGTGTCATGTCATACAGTCGCCCCTCAGTATCAGCGGGGGATTCATTAGTTCCAGGACCCCAAAGGGCACCCAAATCCGCAGATGCTCAGGTCCCTTATGTAAAATGCAGAACATTTGCATATAACCTATATTTGCATATAGACTACCACAAGGTACGTCTATACATCACTTCATTCATGTGGATTCAGTGTAGTGCCTTGGCACCTGGCAAATTTAAGTTTTGGTTTTTGGAACTTTCTGGGATGTTTTTTTCTAAGTATTTTGAATCTGATGGTTGTTGAGTCAAGATGTGAAACTCGTGGATATGGAGGCCCTACTGTACACCATTTTAGAACAGACTCACAACAAGAGTAGCTGTTTGTGGGGAGCATCAAGTGGGGTCTCGGTGGGATTTTTCTCCTGTTTAATGTGCACAAACCCAAGCACCCGAGAATGCGGTGACTGCAACACTCACCAACGGTTTTCAATTTTGTGAAAAGAAGTTGTACATTCTGAGGACAAATTTCATCTGTCCTCATGTTTTTAAATGTGACTCTGTTGAGTAGTAGAGCATACACTTTTTTAAAAAGCGGGGGTGGGGGGTGGGGCGGGTGGGGGGAAGAAAGACTTGTCAAAACTACGCTGGATGGAAGTACATATCCCTGTCTTAAAAGAAAAGGTGTGTGTTTCCCATTGTTCTGCCCTTACATCACTTCACCTGCTGTGCTATGGATCTAAATGCCGCAGAAGAGTGAGCTGTGATGTGGACAGAGGTGAAAATGACTGAGAAAATCCCTGTCAGAGAGGGGCTAGTGAGTCAGCAGTGCAAACTATTCAGAAATGCATTTGAAAAATGGTAGCAGAATTCATGTTCTGAAGAACAACCGCAGGAACAAAAATACTTAATAAAATGAGCTTTCCATTTTTCAGCAAACAATATGCTACTTTATATAAAAAGCAGAACAACAGGAATTCGATTCCAGAGATAAGCACAGCAGCTTAGCATACAGTGGCTGGAATTCTATGAGTGAAGCAAATTAATTTCTATTCTCTTGCCTTACGCATGCATGGACGTGCATTTGACTCTCTGTGTAGTAGCATGTACAGAGAATAGAGGGAAAATAAATTACTTCTCCTCCCAGCATGCAGGTCTATTGTCAGGTTGTCATATTTTTCCTGAGCCACTGTAGCACGGCATGGTCTCCTGTCTTCACAGAGAGGGGCTGCTTTATTGAACCACAAGATTTTAAGGGACCTTGTCAGGTCATCAAACACATCTACACATTGTTAAACAATTCCAAACCCCATTTCCTGAAAGAGTTTCTTTTCCACTGGAAATAACTAAGGTGACAACATTCCAAGTAACAGCTTTACATTTTTTCTCCTCAATTTGCGCCAAAGTTTCTAATTTGAATTATTCAAAAAATAACAGTGTTAAGGGTATCAGAAATCATTTTAGCTCATATAAATCTTATTTCCACTCTTCCTCCAATCGTGTTAAATTAATAAAGTAGAAAAAATTAACTTGGTGATAAAGCCTTAACATATCCCTTTAGAACAACAATTATATATAATTCCATAATATATTCCATATAATATGTACTTTGTTATACAACATACATTAATTATAGATAATATAGTATATGTATATATTTATATATTACATAGTATATTAAATATTTAAAATATATTAATAAATTATACATAATATATATTAATATATTAAATACTATATAATATATACCTATACAATATACTAGAGGCCCGGTGCACAAAATTTGTGTGGGGGCGTGGTCCTTCAGCCCTGCTTGCACCTTCTAACAATCTGGGACTGCTGGCTCCTAACCGCTTGCCTACTGGCCTGCTTGATTGTCCCTAACCACTCTGCTTGCCTGCCTAATCGCCCCTAACTGCTTGCCTGCCTGCCTCATTGCCCCTAACTGCCTCTGCCTGCCTGCCTCATTGCCCCTAACCACTCTGCCTGCCTGATCGCCCCAACTGCTCACCTGCCTGATCGCCCCTAACTGCCTCTGCCTGCCTGCCTCATCGCCCCTAACCACTCTGCCTGCCTGCCTGATTGCCCCTTATATTACACTTTTATTATTATAGATAGTTGTTATGCTTAAGTAATATGTTAGGGTTCCATCACCAAATTAATATTACCTTTTATAAATGTATACATATATGTATAATTTTCTTGCTTAAATTCCTGTATGGCAATTTTACTGAAAAATCAGGGGATAGGGCATTGCTAATACCTAGGACTTCAATCAAAGTCATCCTTGAAATCAGTGGAGAAAATGATGACATTTGCATATCAGCATTCAAGCAGTGTGTTATAATGACATAGATAGAAGAACCTTGGGGCTCTTCCACTCTTTTTCTCTCCCCCTTTTTTCTCAGCATCCTTGTTCCCAAGACCTAAGCTTCCTATGTAGCCCTAAGCAAAACCAGTTCCCATTAAAGTACTACATTCTGTTTATGTTATTGCTTTCAGGGATATTCATATTGAAGGAGAGCCTAGTCCCGGGATCAGATGAAAGGCCGTTGCAGATAAATTACTGATGATGGCATTGGATATCTCTGGAGAAAGAATTTTGGGCAGAAGGTCTGGGCAGCTTTCCTAAAATGTTATCCTTTGGGGTTTAGTGTTAGCCTCAAGGAAAGGGAATTTCTGCTCCTTAGTTGCCATCCTTTCCCATTTTGTTTTTCTCTTCCACAGGGGAGAATTTGCAGATCTGGTTGGCGAAGGCTAACATTCACTGACTGGACTATTTTTCTCTCATTGTCAGTATCACCGTACTTAAGAGAACAGGCAGATGCTCTCCTGCCTCCTGTAGACTGACAGAGGGGCCAACTTCTCAGGACCAGCCTCGGCCACCTTCATGCCCACTTGGCACTGCCAGTCTCTGGGTTGTGCAGACTGAGGGGCACTTGCCTAGCAGCTCTGACCCTCTCTATCCCCCCCCCCCCCCCCCCGCAGCAGGTGGGGAAGGAAGACCTGCCACTCACTACGCATACAAGTGGTATGGATGTGTGGGTACGTAGGCTTGGAATCTGCTCTAAGGCCTTAGCCATTAGACCGGGGTTGTGGGAACCCAAGCCTTTTTGGTTTGTGGTCTTTGCCCAGTATTCTAGCATTAGTATCAGAGAAGGCTTGTACTGGGGAGAAGGCTGAGGTAGGGGGTGAGATCAGGCACTTGCTCAGTTATTAACAAGAATTGAAATTAGTTTTCTTTTGGCTCTTGATTCTTACGTGTTTGCAACCCAGGAGAAAAAAAAAAAAGGAGAAAGTAGGATTTGGCACTTAATTCCATCCCAAAGCCCTAAAACCCCATACAGAGATAACAACTTACTTTTTCCATTAGTTCTAGCTTATAACATATATGGAAGAAAAATAACAGGGAACAACAAAGAAAGGGAAGTAAAGCTCAATTTTTTGAAAAAAAAAAGATTTAATGATAGCAATGAAATTTCAAACGTTTGTTTTCTTTCAAATTGGAGTTACAGGGCAAAGGCAGGTGTAGAGAGGAAAAAGAGAATGAAAAAATGTTAGAGGAAGCTGAGAGACTGGGAGGAGGATGGAGAATACTGGCTGATCTGTCTTTGACCCCAAACTGGATATTGATGGCTGCTTTTACCCTAATTCTGGTTCTCACTGCAATATGTACAATATGAACAGCACCTCAGGTGATGTCTGACATACAGGGAATACTAAGTAATAAGGGGCCATTAGCTACTATGACTATTGTGATAGCCTCCTGGCAGACTTCCTGTGCCCAGTCTCTCTCCCCCTTTGTTTCCTGGTTCGCATTCCTCTTAAAATGTCTTTGTTACCGCAATCACCATCACTTCATTGCATGAAGGCCTAAATGGCTTTCCTGTTACATCCAGCAACGCTGACAATTTTTGTTTGTTCTTTTTAGGTTAAAAATAAATGTTCAAATGAAAAAAAAATGTTATGTGATCAAGTAATAAACTGGATTAACAAACCAAAACAGGTTTCAGGATGTAGGGTTAGATCTTAGAGCATCTGATTTGTGAATTGCCTTGACCATCATCCAGAGATTGGTAGGGCATAGAGCTTTCCCCAGGTTTTAGACGATCAAATTTTGTTTTCATTTATTTACTTTATTTAAGGATGCCCAATATCTCGCGCATTGGTGGATCTTGGAGATCCATGCCGCAGGCAATGTATCTCCATGAATTTCAAAGTCCTGGGTAATCGGGCCCATCTCCCCACTCATGCCTTTCACTCCACCCCTTCACAACCCACAAGGAAACCTGACTGCCCCCTTCCTCTGTGCCATGTGCAACCTGCACTGTCCCTCGTGTGCTTTACTCACATGGTTCCCTGTGCCTCACCGGCCCTTTCCTTCTGCAGTTCCTGTAAAACCCGAAGACAGATCGCACCTTTGCCCTGGGCTGTGTCTCAGCTGAAAGCATAAGTCCCCTCTGGGATCCCACGTACAACCTTCCTTTTCTTGGGCACTGACCATCTTTGTCTCGCACTGTCATTTTTTTCCTGCATCCCTCTCCCATTACTATCTTTTTCTCATGATGTTGTGAGCGCCTCAAAGGCAGAAAACAAACCTTATGCCCCTTTAAATAGTAATGGCAACCAGGGGTCGATAGGCTAACTTCAACCTGAGAAGTATGTTTTATTTGTCCTCCACTGTGTGTTCATGACATCTGAATTCGTGTTATTTACTCACATATCGGGAGAAAAATTTGAATTTCTTCATTTCGTCAAACGTAGGAAGACCTGGTGGCCCTGGGCCTTCACTGCACGCCAGGCATGGTTGGCGGGAGTCCTGGTTTGGCCGCTCCATCCTGGAGCTGGCAAACCCCCTTGATGATGTGTTTGAATTCCCGCTGCTTAAACATAGGTCCTCAAAAAGCAGTTGTTTTAAGCCATGTATACTCACCGCACAAATATCAAAGGAGAGAGGAAAATATCTCACTAGTTAAAAAGAAAATTATAGATTTTTTAAATCTTATTTTCTTTTTCAAATGAGGAGAGGGGGAATAAATTAAGAAATTGTTTTTGGGGAGAATGCGAGTAAACAAGCGATGCTTGGCTATAAATGAACTCTCTTCTGGGGCCCCAGAGCCTGTGAGTACGCCTCTAGCTAGCAGAGTATGAGTCACCCTCAGTGAGTTGTTTATTTGCTCTGGTTCCCTGTCTAGACCGAGAGCTCTAGGAGGACTGTGCTGTGTCATGCACCCCTGTCCCCTGGTTCTGCCTGCCTGCTTGTGCTGCAGCCGCAGTTTCATCCCTCACTAGTCACTTCACTCATTTGTGATCGGCGACCCAAAGGAGTACAGGGAGAATTAAGCTGAGAGTAGGCAGCGCAGTGTCTACCACAAAGAAAGTGCTCCAGCACTCTTGGCTTGATTATTCGAGTGCCTGCCTGCTGGTAGGTCCTCAATGAATGTGTGTGAAATGAATGAACTCATGAATAAATGATGGAGTGAATGCGTCCACCATTGTGTAGCCACTGTGTTGACAGCCAGCTGGTTTTCTGAGCCTTGATTAAATGGCTTAGGTCTGTTCAAATCATTATTATATGACACATAGGAGTTCTTTGGATGCAGACTTCACTTATCTAAAATAGCTTAAAACGACCTCACTGTTCGACATAACCTATTTCTTCCTAGTTAAAAAAAAAAAGAAAAAAAGCCTTTGCTCTTTATTCAGCCTCTTACCATGGGGTATATTATCTGTAATATTGCCCTGTTTGCCAAATTGCTAATGAATTAACTGAGCCCCACCCCACAATTTTGCCTAATTACATCTGCTAGAGTTGTGTATCAACACACACACACACACACACACACACACACACACACATACACACACACACACTTGTAAAAAGCTAAAGGTAGTGAAGAAGTGTAGGACTTTGTCTACAGGACATACTTTTGGAAATAAGGAAGAAAGAAACAGTGACACTGATTTCTGCGCCTTTAGAGACAATTTTGCCAAAAGGCAGGCTTTCGGGGATGTTGAAGGGGGAGATCCTGAAAGGCTGTAAGCAGGTGCTTTGGGAAGCTTGTTCTGGTCTGGAGGAGCACAAGCATGCTTTCCTATCCCCGTGCTTTATCTCGGAGAACCCCATCAAATATCTGATATCAGAGATTTGTGCCTGACACTAAGAAATGTGTGCTGGAGGGAGGAATAAAGGAATCAGAAAAAGATGGCTATGAGGCAGAAAGCGAAGAACCTCAGCAAACATCAGCTGATAAGTTGCTAAGATTCTTATAAACATACTTTTCATGCACCAAAGGGGTCCCTCAGCCTGGCCTGCGGGGATTGGGCCCAAATTGGCTCTCCAACATCCCCCGAGGGGTCCTGGATTGCGAGAGGGCACAGGCCAGGCTGAGGGACCCTGTGCACCGAGCCTCTTGTATGCATATAAGATCTTTGGTTAATCTCTTCCCACCCTCCCCCTCCCCCTTTTCCTCCGAAATTCATGTCTGTTCCATGTTTCCATGCCTGTGGTTTCCGCTCCTGCATTGAGCATCTGTCCCCAGGTGGTCAGTGCACGTCATAGCAATGGTTAGATGGTCAAACGGTTAGCCGGTCACTTAGGCTTTTATATATATATATATAGATAAGGTAATAGGCTATTATTATGGTGCTATAAATATGGTCATAACGCTTTACAGGAACCTCAGGTTAGCACTTCAAAGCTGTCATCAGAAAACTAAAAAAAAATGTTTGGTCCATCAATTTATTTTGTTCATTATATTCCACATATGAGTGAGATGTCTTTCTCACTCACATATGAGTGAGATGTCTTTCTCTGACTTATTTCGCTTAGCATAATAATTTTCAGGTCCCTCCATACTGTCTCAAAGGGTAAGAGAGCCTTCTTTTTTACTGCTGCATAGTATTCCATGGTGTAAATGTACCACGGCTTTTTTATCCACTCGTCTACTGATGGTCACTTGGGTTTTTTCCAGATCTTAGCTATTGTAAATTCTAAAGTAGATACAGAGACATAGAAGCATAGAATAGACTGCAGAATCTCAGCGGGAAGGCGGGAAGGGTGGATGGGTAGAAAGAGATCAACCAAAGCACTTGTATGCATCTATGCCTAACCCATGGACACAGACAGTAAGGTGGTGAAGGCCAGTGGTGGGGGTGGGTGGGGGGAGGCTAGAAAGGGTCAATGGGGGAAAGTATATGTAATACTTTCAACATAAATATTTAATTAAAATATAAAATAAAATTACAAAAAATAAAAATAAATACTGATTTCATATAGAAAAAAAAGTGCTTGTAGATTGTCTGCTTGTATAAGGTACTCAATACATACTACCTGCTGAATTCATTTGTAAAATTCCAATTTCAGGTATTCATTCTGTTATCTATTTAAAAATAATGACTTGGAGACAAGGTACCATCTCACCTCTCCACCCAGGCACCAGGAGTGAGCCCCTCCTGGAAGTGAGAGTGCACCCTGCTGTGCTGTAGGTGCAGGACTGGTCTATTCCATTCATGACAAGCCACACTCCTAGTTATTTTTAGGCAAAATCATTTGAGGTTTGGGTTTTGACTACTCAATCTTCTTTTCCACAATATTTATACTCTTTCCAGATGTTATGAGCCAGATACCTTTTCCACATCAAATCTTGCCCACAGAAAAAGGTGTGATTATGGATGACAGAGACTTGGGGTATGCATTTAAATCATGTGAGAGCTTGCTCACAGGGTTAATTTTGTAAAAGTCTGCAGTCATATTTTAGAAGACGAAGCCTTTATTCTAGTTAATGACACTGAATATGGTCATCTGGGAACGATCGTTTTTGGAAGGGTGGGAAGAATATATTCAAGGGCAACAAGGATTCTTTCTCAGGTTCAGGTCCACCTAGAATTTAGCAGATACCATCCTTACATAGCTACCTTCTAGTCCCACTTTACTTTGATTTCAGAGTACTTTCTGTGGAGTGTGGAGTGAAAAGGAATTTTGTTGTTTTTTTTTTGACTATTTTGATTGTAGCAAGTACTTTCTACTTCAAAACTAATGACACAGCTTGGGAAGGGGGTGGAGATGGTTTGTGATTTTGGCCTTCAGGGGTTAGAACATTATATTTTGGATCAAATGCCTCTGAGTAATTGCACTGCAGAAAGTGTGGTTTTGCAGCAGTCCATTCTCTGGTTGCTGGACATGGCCACTGTGATGTGTCTGTGCCCCGAGGCCTGCTGGGCAGCCTGGCCTAGCCTCAGCTCAGCTTCTCCATCTCTGATCGTTGCTGCTACAGTGGTCAGTTTTCAATACTTTTCTTCAAACAGTTCCAAAATGGCCCTAGGAACATTTCTTTTGTTGCCTTTAAGGTGTATGATTGTCCTTGAATGCACTATATGGTAACTTTTGAAGCACAAGCAATCAGCAGTAACATTTTTAAGGTAGCAATTGGAATAAATGTAAAGTCCTATTTTTTTGAAGCTTCTCTTGATAATGCGTGATTTGAGAAGGAAAAAAAAAATTGCAAAAACTTTGTTTCAGGAATAAAGGGAAAAGGTGGAAAACGAATTCCGCCCCCTTAGATGTACTGCTTCCCACACATGCATAAAGACATACAAACAATGACAGCTTACTTTCTGCTTTATTTTCATCCAATGAATTCAGCAAATGGCATCAAGTATCCCTGGCTGTGATAATTGCCATGTAAAGGAAAGTGTTCTTTCCCGTGGAGTAGCTGGAGCTGTTGGAGCGGGCTCGGCAGGGGTACAATTTACAAGCGGATATATCTTACAATCAGGAAGTCCGAGACAGATGCTTAGGGGTTATTGCGTGATGGCAGGGGGATAGCCCAAGACTTCTTTGCCCAGCTTAGAGTTCTGATCAGTGAGATAGGGACTCGGTGCCCAGAAGAGAAATTTACTGGCCAACAGTGTACATCTACATGCCAAGAAGTGGACCCACAGCAGCGGCATTGCTGGATCGGGCCTTCCTTTTATTGCTAAGTGTATTTAGTTTCTGGAATTCTAGGTGCTCCTGGGAAGTGACTAAGGCTGCAGACATCTGCTGGGCATTGAGGCGTTTGGCATATATGCACCTTATTTTATTGAATAATAAATGCCCTGTTCTAGTCTACTGTACACCTCCTCAATAGTTCCTTCTTATAATTATATAAGGAAATAATCATAAATTATCTTTATGCTTACTGCCACAGATGCATCGACTTCAGTAGAGCTATGTACCTGCTCTTGTACTTTATGTATATCATGTCATTCAATTTAGCCCAATAAAGTGGGTGCTTATTGACATTTGACAGATGAGGGAACTGAGCATGAAAGAGACTGAGTCATGTGACTAGTTAGTGAAAGTTTCAGAACCAAACCCAGGTCTGCATGGCTCCAGCACTCATGTTTTTAACTATGGTCTATCCTACTCTACTCTGACTCTTGGATCCCCCAGTCTATTCTGCATGTTTATGGTGCTTCCATAAACACTAAATGAGTTTATTTATTATAGTCATTGTCACATACTGATGTAGTTGTCTTGAAACTATGTCTTATTCATCCTAATATTTAGCACAGTAAGAGGCACATTTCAGAAATTGCTCATTAAATGAATGACTAGGCATGAAATGCAAGACCGGTATTTTAGAAAAAATAAAATAAACACCTTCACAGTGTGACTTGAGGATTTCTATAAATGGATCATTTAAGAAGGAATTCATTTTTCTGCTGTCACCATGGAAAGCAGTGATCCACACTAGAAGGAATGCCCTGGTCTCTAAGGAGACAGACCTAGGGTGTGTGTGTGTGTGTGTGTGTGTGTGTGTGTGTGTGTGTGTGTGTAGCGCATGGTTTACTTCAGTAGATCCAAATTCCCTTTCTGGCTCTAGGCTGCATGCCTAATGTTTTCTGGATAAATTTCATGTTTTTTGCTTTAAGCATCTCATTTATTCACAACTTTGAGGGCATATTTGTGAGTTTTAATTGTGAACAATTTAAAAATTTCATCCTTTTAATTAGGCTGAAGGGTGAAGTTTAGAAGACCCTAAATTCTTTCCATATAGCAATCCCATGAAGTAGGTTCCATTACTATCCTATTCATGAAAGCAACTCAGAAAAGCTTAGAAGATTTTTCAGCCTAGCAAATGATTTCCCTTTAGCTGAGACTCGACTCCTCATCCCCAACAATTGATTCTCCACACTGTAGGAGCACCAATAAATAGTTCAAACTCCTCAATTAGGAGACTTGATGTCTTTGACAATGTAATACTTTTACCTATCTCACAAATGTTTAACTATTCCTTCCTACACTTTCCTTCTCCCCAACATCTGTCCCTACCACTTCTATTCCCACCTCATCCTTCTTAAGCTCTATGCTCCACAAGTACTGAACAAGTTTTTATTCCCCGAAAGTTCAAAACTTTTGCCTCTGTTTCTTTGCATATGTAATTTCCTTTGCCTGGATCCCTCTTTATTCATTTTTATTTATATCTCAAGACATGTATTATTTTTTTTGCTGACTCCCTAAAATGAGAATAAGTGATACTTCTTTGTATCCTCATAGTATTCAATTCTAACCTCAATTCTTTCATTTACTTATTTAACACTTAATAGATTCTAAGGCTAAAAATGTGAAAAACATACTCGTGATTCTTGCCTCCTTGCAGATTACCCTAGTGGACTACAAACAATTAAGCAGATAATATAACTTCAAATTGAGATAAGTGAGTTGCTATGACAAAAACTAAAACTAGGTAATAGTATAATGTGGAGTCATGGTAGGTGGGAGGATTCTTCAGGTAGGGTGACCAAGGAAGGCATTTTTAAGAAAGTAATATTTGAGCTGAACCTAAAGACAAGAAGGAGCCAGTCATCTGAGGCTCTGGAGGAAGATTGTTCTAGATAGAACTGTGTGATGTTGAAGTGGCAGCAGAAGACTGCTTCCTACTGGGTCTTACAGATTCTAGTAATGTGTTTGGATTTTATTCTATCATCAATGAAAAGTGTTGTGAGGATTTACATTTTTAATAGCTTACTCTGGTTTGATGTAGAGAATGAACTCTAGGAGAATAAGAATGGATACAAGGAAAATGACTAAGATGGTATTTCAGGGATCAAAGCAAGAGATGAAGGTGGGCAGTTTGGAAGAGGAGTACAGACAGTAAGAAGTAGTCAGATTTAGGATATATCTTCCGAGGTGGTGCTATGAATTAACATTGGGAGGAAGAGTTGATCTTTGGTTGATTATAGATTTTCACTGGAAGAGATGGATGATGGTGCCATTAACTGAGAAAGGTAGAGGAACAGCTGTGTACATTTTTATTTTGGCAGATGGGTGGGGGGGTGGAGAGTGAAAATAAAGAGCTTTGGATTGGATATGTTAAACATAGGATATTTTTTAGATATTCAAGATAAGATGGCAAGAAAATTAAACATCCGAATCCAGATAACAGCAGAAAGGTCAGGGATGAAGAAAAAAACATTTGTGAATCATCATTACACAGATAATGTTCAATGTTGGCGACTTTATGAGGCAACTACAGAGAGGATTGGCAGGATGGTGCCTTAAGCTGTTGCAACATTTAGAGTTTGGACACAGAATAAGCCTGCCAAGGAGGCTAAGAAAGAAGGGCCAATGAGGAATGGGAAAGACACAGACAGTTTGGAATCATGGTAGTCATAGAAGAACAGAGTTTGAAAAATATTAGAAGTCATAGAAGCCTAAAGAGAAACAAACAAGGAAGTGAATGGTTGGAGTCTCATCTTGAGGTAGAGATTGACATCTTTTTCAGCCTCAATGTGTAGGTACAAGGCCTAACACATAGTAGGTGCTTAATAAGTATTTACCAAATGGATACCAAAGACTAAAAATAAGACAACTGAACTCTGACAAGACTCAGAAAATCCAGGAAATATTTGCTGTTCCTTACACTGACCTTCAGCCTAAGTTGTACTTAAAGTTTCCTGTAATAGTTAACATAAAAAGTGATCAAAAGCAGGCCCCAAACGGCTCACTGAATAACATTCATTTAAAAATGATGGACAGCATGACAGAGGACAGTATACAGGAGGGAGCTGGGAAGAGTAACTGAGCTATATTTTGAGTTAATTTTATATTCATAAATAAGATTGGAATTGTAGCTCTGCTCTGATTCACCGCATGGAGAGTGAAATGGGAGAACTGAGTATTTCCCTACAGGAAATCCAAAACTAAAGATAGCATAGATAGTAATGGTGTTTTTGCTTAACTTTCACTAAGGTATCGTATTATAATTTATTACCAATCCTAGAGAGATACATTACAAAAGACACTTAAAACATTTAGGTTTCCTTGGAGAAAGGTATTCATAATTTTTAAATTATTGTGATAATTATTAGATGATGAGGAAGCATAAAGCTATATCTGATCTACATCTTGACAAACTTAATTTCCTCTGAAATAGAGACCTATATTCCCAAATTGGAGAAGAGAATAAGATATATTGTTTTACTGTTACTTTACCAGCTCCCCCACCCCCAAGAAATTCTTTCTATTTCTAAATATTGGAGTAACTCAGGGTTTAGTCCTTTCCTCTCTATGTCTTTTCCCAAAGTGATCTTATCTATTTCTTGTCAGTTTAAATATGCTGATGGTTCTCAAATCTCTAATTCAGAAATGGCCTTTGAAATACAGATGCTCAAATCCTACTACTTACCAGCCTGCATATTCTTTTTCTTTTTATTTTTTTTAATATATTTTTATTGATTTCAAAGAGGAAGGGAGAGGGAGAGAGAGAGAAACATCAATGATGAGAGAGAATCATTGATTGGCTACCTTCTGCATGCCCCCTACTGGGGATCAAGCCCGCAATCCAGGCATGTGCTCTTGACCAGAATCAAACCCGGGACCCTCCAGTTCACAGGCCGATGCTCTATCCACTGAGCCAAACTGGCTAGGGCCAGGCTGTATATTCTTGAAGGTAGGAATTGATATCTGTTTTATCTGTCAGTGTGCCAAAAAGAAAGTTTGTTGAAAAGCAGTATTTAATGATGTGATGGGGCAACACCATACTTTTCTCAGTTGCCCCCGTGCATTATTGAAAGCTTCTGTCTTTGCCAGAGTGCCCAGTCCCCAAATCTTGCTTTTCTTTCAATGCTTACTTCAAATGCTGCCTTCTCCCTGAAACAGCCTGTCTATGTGTTAGAAGTGACTTATCTCCCTTCTAGGTACTCATGAAGTTTTATTTGACCTTTTTTTTTTTTTAAATGAGTTATAATTGACATAACATTATATTAGTATCAAGTGTACAACATGATGATTTGCTATTTGCATATGTTGCAAAATGATCACCACAATAAATCTAATTAGCATGCATTTCTGGCTCTTTCAATGGCACTTAGCCATGGCTGAATTGATGCATGAATAATGGAATCAAATAATGTCAATGCTGAACATATCTGTGATGAGAGCCCAAGTGTTTCTCCTCACTGCCCCAGTCTGGAATCTGCTCGCTACACAGGATCATTTCCACCTTTGATTTTTCTTCTCCGTGAGTTGGCAGTAGGTATAGACTGGGAGGTGGTTTCTTTGCAAGATTTGATTACCTATGAATAGAGAGGCATTTTGTCCTGATTAGGCCAGGACAGACCCGGTTTGTGCACATTGTCCTGATGTAATTATTCATAGTGCTCCCTTTCACTCTCAGGAGTGTCTGTGTCGAATGATGAAGTCTATATTAACTTATAAGGATGTAGAAAAGCACAGCCCTTGCCAAATTTCAAAGTGCTTGGTATACATTAAAAATAGAATCCAGTAATGTGGAATTGTGCATGATGTAAATAATTTTCCCAGAATCAGCTTTTGCATATGATGGTGGAAACTTGATTGTCCTTATTTCCTTTTGCGTAAGGGGGTGCTGTTTACTTTCTTGGAATCAATTTTGCTTATTACAATTTGTAATGCGATATTTGGATAGGGGACATATCTCAATTAAACATACTAATATCAGGTTACCTTATGTTAAAAAATCCTCAAAGGAGACCATTGGCATTTGGATATTAGCTTAGAGATGCCCCATAGATGAACTCCTATATACATCTCAGCTCCCTAATTGTTCTTGTTTGTCCTCATGAGAATCCTAAAGCCTTTTCTTAATGTGAGGGCAAGTTCCTAAAAGTATATACATGTTTTATCCAGCAGAGGGCGTGTTCGCAGCAAATGGTCCTTTTCTCCATCCTCCTCCCCACTCCCCGCCTAGGAAATGAACCAACCACCAGGTTTCTCCCGGAACCTGCCATATTCAGGATGATATATGATGCTGTTAAAATAAAATATAAAGGTTAGAGAAATATCAGTAATAAGTCCTAAATTGAACATAGATTTCAAGAAACAACCTCTAAAAAAGTCTAGAAATTAATAGTCATAATATGAAGAAAAACCCCAGCTGACATCAAAGAAACCTCTTGCCTTCTTTTTAAAGAATTCCATTTAATGCATAATTCACTGAGCCCAGGAAACTTTTGGATGGATATCAGCCTTTTAATTCAAAATTATGCACTCTGGGAAATGGCTGGCACTGAACGTGGCAAACCTACTAGGTAATTTACACCAGCAATCAAATTGCAATTACAGAGGAGATTAAAACATGACTTTAAACAGTCTAACTCCACCCTCAGGGCTACTAGCTGTTTGGTAAACATAGCAAGGGAGCCTGTAATTAAAGGAAACTTCTCATTAAAAATTCCGACCCTCTTCAGCTTTGTTAGGGTAACACTATGAAATCCCAAGAGACAGGGAAGAAAGCTTCCTTTCAACTAGGTTTGGGAAGAGGTGGCTTCACATCTTCAAGAGGGTGTATTTCTTCTGATCGTGCCTACTCCACCTTCTCCTAGTTGTTTTTTTTGAAGTTTATATTATTCTTGTTTTTTTAAGAATAGCTTGAAAGCGTCTCACATCTGGAGACTAAATATAGAGGAGAGAGTACATTCAGACTGTGACAATGACACAGCCAGATCATTTGAGGTGCTAACACTCAGGCATAGTTTTATAAAGAGCCAACACCATTGCTGCACGTCTTTTGATTATGCTTAGATGGCTTATAGTCTACTTTCCCCTGCGGAGCTTTAAATAGCCGTCTGGTCTGAATTTGGGGGGAAGCCCAAGGTAGAGGGAAATGATTTGGTGGGGAAGATTATCTTAGCTCTTCTCTTCACTCTTGGGTGCCAATTCCTCTAGACCCCATCTCCACATACATTCCTTCAGGATCTTGCCTCTCAGCAACTCATGCTCCATTGACAAGGAATTTTCCTCAGTAGAGGAATGAAGTTAACATGGTGGCAGCTACGATGCCAAAGAGTCCTGGCCAGCAAGACATGCCCATGGGACACATCCTACCTGGCATTTGGAACTTTAATAGGGACTAAGGGTGTGGCCTGTTAACAACACATTATAACCTTTCAGTACTTAACTCATGCTTTATTAATATTTTTTTATTTCAACCAAGACAATATGTTAAGCTGATCCCAAATGAATGGGCACTCTAATGTTAACAGTGCTGTAAAAATGAGGTTGATTAAAAATTCAATTCGTGCTATCTGAACCTGAAGTAAGTAACTGATTAAAGAGGAAGATATATAGACCTCTTTTTAAAGACATTTAACTCTGCTTCCTTGTAGGAACTGGACACAATTCTAGGCAGATTGAGAAATAAAGATAATTTGGATGATGCCCAAGATGTTTCATTTCTAAAGACCCATGAAACTGGAAGAGTGTTTTCAGAAATTCTCAGGAATATAATTAATTACTGAGGTAGGCCCTTGGAGACAGGAACTGCAGCAAGCCTGATATGGACCTTTTATCTAGTTAATTAGCTTTATGGAGAGAATTTTGCACATTTAGCAGATGTGTATAGATTCTATTACATGAAACACAATGCAATTTATTTCTATGTTGTACTTTTAAATTATGGGGGGGAATAATCTTGCAACTCTGAAATAACTCAAGGAGTTCTGATAATAATGAGGGGCACTGTGATTAGACTTCATTCTCTCCACAAAATGATATCTTGAAAATAAAATAAAAATGTAAATATAGTGCCCTTCAAATGATTCAAAATAAGGGTGTGACTCAGAAGTTTAGCTGTTTACTATATAGAGCAAACTGGTTGTCTACATATGAATGAGCTAGGCTCCAAAAAGCTGTTCAGAAAACCCATTGGTCCTACGTCCAAAGTGATTGGGAGGAGTTTATGTCTATAATCCCATCATTTCGACTAAACACATAAAGTAGTAAAATGGGCATATTATTCTCTTCCCAAATAGATCAGTTTTTCCGTATCAAAAATCTGCTGGGATGGGATTACCCTCAATGTTCTCAATGACGCTCACTTTGATTCTGTTCAGACTCAAGTGGGTTTTGAAACCATTGAACCACCTCTGGCTTGAAACAAAAGTTTCAACAGTAACCCGTTTACAAAGAGTCAATTTTCAGTTCTTGGTTGTAATTCTGGCATCTTTTTGGGTTAATACAAAGGTTAACAGGCATCAAGGTAAATACCAATTCAATAGCCACATACTCCGAAGTTACCTCTTTTCGTAGCTGCTTCACCTTGTCTCTTGATGCACAAGTGCATCGGCTTTTCCCAAATGTTGAGTCACTCTTTGTTACTGATAATCAGCTCAGTTCCCCAATGCCTCCTCTCTGTGCATAGCAAAACTGGGCATGTTTTCTCAGCACTGAGTAACAACTGTCTCATGCCTCTCTGATATATATCTCCTTACTAACAATTTTAATATTCTCACTACTTTTTACCTTTTAAAATGGGGGAAATAATTTTCATAAAAACATTTAAAACTAATAAACTACAATGGTTGTGGACATGGTAACCAGATACAATTGCTCATATCCAGCACCTCCTGAATTCAATCAAAGTGACTCCACTTTTATCTGTTTTAAAATACTTAATTAGTTTCCTTAAATACTGGTTAAAGGGATAATTATATTAAATTAAAATAAACCCCCCACACCTCAATAACTTTGACTAAGTAACCTTAAAAGTTCCTTCCCATTTTGCCAATGTAGGAAGGGAAAATCATACACCTAAGATAGAAAAACAAAAGTGGTTCATGGTGTGATTTAATTGCTTTTAGTAGTTCTTTTAGGATGAGGCTAAAAATGGCTTAAAGTTCAAAAGTTGATTCTTTTTATTACCAATATGAAAACAATTTGAAAAGACATAAAACTAAATGTCTTTTTTCCGGCCCTTGAGCAAATTTACTCTTGTCCCTTATCATGAACTTGCACTCTAATGCTGCACCTCATGTGCCATAAACAAAAATTTATGGTTGAAATAAGTTGCTGTCAGTTTCTGCTCTCCCTTTCCTACTTCTTACCTAATATTTCCCTTATGATGAAATATGCACATGAAAATAGATATTCTGGGCAATTTTATTACGAGCTCCAAACAAACAGGAAAAATGACACACTTGCCCGTATAGATTAAGATGCTCCCACGGGACAAGAAACCAAGAAACAGCATTGGCTAGATTAAATTTTTTATGAAGCGGGGAAAAATGATCCTTTGTTTTAGTGGTACTGAAAGATAGAGGCACTATTCTGTGGTGATGTTATGTAAAAAGATAGGAACTTATTCCAGTGAGTGTGTTTTTATGTGATTGTATGTGACAAATGAGTGCTTTAATTATAATTTTTTTTGGGGGGGGAGGAGAAGTTCTTTTACAAAAAGATTTTTTTTAAAATATGTTTTTATTCATTTTAGAGAGAGAGGAAGGGGAAGGGAGAGAGAGAGAGAGAGAGAGAGAGAGAGAGAGAGAGAGAGAGAGAGAGAAAGAGGAAGAGAGAAAAATGTCAATGTGAGAGTGAAACATCAGTCACCTGCCTCCTGCATGCCCCCTACTGGGGATTGAGCCTGCAACCTGGGCAAGTGCCCTGGACCTGGAATCAAACTGGCAACGTTTTGCTGCATGAGCCAATGCTCAACCAACTGAGCCACACCAGCCAGCACTGTACAAGTATATTTTTAAAATGTAAATTACTAATCAGGTGATTTTATTGCCCTAATACTTCTTTTATGGCCCTTAATGCATCCTGTCTCACATTATGTTGCAAGATATATTCTTGCCTCTCCCAGAGTAGTGGTTGTTGGAGGGTAGTGATCACATCTTTTTCCTTTGTCCCCTTCCCCCTTTCCAGTGTCTAACATAAGAAAGATGCTTCAGTAAGTGTTGCAGAAATGACTTAATACTTTGATCAATGAAGCCCATCACATTTTATGATGGTCTATCATTAATAATAAATTATGATGGGGATAGAAATAGGCCACCTTACTATCACTGTTATGCCCAGGAAGTGCATGAGGCCAGAACAACTTGAGGATTGCCTGAAGTAACACAATTAGATTAGGTGCTTTGTGCGCTGGGAAGACAGGTTTACAGAGAGAAGAATATCCTGTTAGCACCACAGCATTCGGGGCTAAGCAAACATCACTCAGTGGTTTTCTCTTTCTTTTTGTAGCTATCATCAGAATTGTACGGTAGGAAGTCTGGATGTGACTGTACAAATTGCTATAGAAGCACATTGCTATTTTCGTAAGTACTTTTGTCCAATCTTGAGTCTGGAGTATAAAAATTACAACAATGTGAAAAGTAAATTCGTGTGTGTTTAGTTGGTGATGCAAAATGGAGAGAATTGATTCTGGTTCTAATTGAGCACCTTGGAGATTTTAACAAAAGCCTTGCTCTTTAGAAATGAACATGTCTTAGATTTCTCTGTATTTATGAAAGATACATATTAGGATGTCAACATTGACAGGCCTCTTTAGGTTTCTTTATTAGCTTTTTGGGTGTGTAACCATAATTTTAAAATGTGCCCTATTCTAAATCTTTGATATTGTTTATATCACTTCTTTCTCAGAGCCTCCTAATGGCTTCTAATCGAACAGAGTGGAAGCCAAAATCCTTACAAGGTCCCCCAGGACCTGGACCCCAGCACCTCTCAGATCTCACCTCCTCTCTTTCTTCCATGCGAACTCCATCCAGCCACGCTGGCCTCTGTGCTTCCCCGGAATACATCAAGCAGGCCTCTCACCTCAGGCCTTATTATTTCCTTCCTGGGAATGCTCTCCCTCACTATTTCCACACAGCTATTCCCTACTTCCTTCAGGTCTCTGCTCATATATCCAATCATCAGTGAAGTTTCCCCTGACCACTTTTTATAAAACAATAACTCATCCTACTCAACTCCCACACACACACCTGGGACTCCCTTGTCCACTCACCCTGCTTTCTTTTTCTCATGGCATATACCACCATGTGACACACTGTATACTTACTGGCTTATTTATGGAATATAAGCCCTGTAGGGTAGGGTCTTTGTTAGGTGTCACTGCTTAATTCCTGATGTAGAGAAGATCAGCAATAAATATTGAGTGACTACATGAAATTTACATGGTTCTTCCAAATTCACCTCTAATCCCATCTCCTTCAGGGAAGTCTTTCCAGTGTGAGTGGAATGGGGATCACCATTCTCTTCAACTACAACCAGAAATTTTAATCCTCCCAGGAATACCTTAGTCATGTGAAAGATAAGAACAAAATTACTGTATCTGCTAGTTCTATTTGGCACTCAACATGTATGTAGTGTTTCTAAATATTAACAGATGGATCCAGGAGTGCCTAGGTGACTTGCCCCAAGCCACAGAGCCATGCAGCCTTAGATGTAGAATAAATATGAACTTTTCTGATTCAGTCTCTTGTTCTGATGTGTGCCAATATTCTTTCAAGACTTGCCAACAACAAACATAACCAGGCTAATTTTGCCTCCAGTCACATTTTTCTGCTTTATTAGACAGGGATACCTATATGCCTGTGACCTGGGAAGTTGAGGGAATGTATCACTGGATAATGATCAAAACACATGAATCTAATCCAGGAGGGTTCTTTTTTCTTTGACCTTGGTCGGGTCACTTCGCCTCTCCCACCCTCCATTTTCCCATCTATAAAATGAGGACTAATAACATCTACTCAACCTAGTTTACAGCGTTGTGGTAAGAATCTAATAGTGTGTTTAAAGTGTTTTAAAAATGACAAAGTGATGAGTGAGATGCGTCTTCACAACTACCATTAGGATTCTGAATTTGGGGCAATGTATTCATTTTAGTTTCTTGTTGAATAAGCTCTTGTGATGGGCCATCAAACACGAGGGACAAGGAAATAAACTCTTTGGCACACTGTGGCCTGATATTTAACTGTTTACATGGGATGCGCTTGCACTCTAATGGAACTGTATTCATTCAATCTCTGTAGTGTGGATGACTAAATTTAAACTGTAGATGCCAGTGAAAAGGAGTAGAAGGTTGGCATATCAACCTCTTGTTTTCTTACTTCTTTTGTCAAGTTAATTGATCTTATTTCACTTCTGAAAGTATCTGGCAGTATCCTAAATATTGCTACAATATTTTAAATAAAATTATGATATAACATTCCAAAGAAAAAGAAAACAAGGAATACATTAATTTTCCTTTATAAAATACTTTTTAGCTACTGGATTCATTCAGCAGCAAAGACCCTTGCAAGACAAAAGGTAAAATAACTTAAATGTCTGCGCTGAAAAGGGAGGAGTTAAATGGAGGAAGGATTATCACATAAATTCATAGGGAGAATATCGGCAGGCAAACACAGGTAAGGAAATATCTCTGGAAGTTGTCACTCTTACTTTCCTTTTAGAAGCATTTTGTTTACATTTTTCTGTTTAAAATATTTCTGGAGATGACACAGAGTTTTAAATAAAGAAAAATGAAGAGGATATAAATAACTGCATTATCCAAAGGCTTTCTTTTTGATGACTGAAAAAGGTTAACTTTTCTGTTTTCTACTTTTGTTAAAATTGAACTAATTAGACTATAAGCATTTTAGGTACAGAAAACATTTTTTAGGTACCCCAAGAAGCTGATATAGTGATACCATGTGATTATTGGTCACTGGATAGGCTATATAAACAAAAGTTTGTGATAGAAAATTCTTAAGTTCTAATTTATGAAAGTGCCAATGGTATTTTTAATTTTTGTAGGAACAAAATTTGATATGTAGCAAATTATTGTCACCATCCAACAACATGAACACAGCAAGAATAACTTTCAAGTACACCAAAGAAACAAACCCCTAAAGGTCTGGGATGGAAATTCTGGAAGTTTCAGACCCAGTATATTTTCCCTTTTTTAAAAATATCAATTTACTTTTAATTAAGTATGGAGCTTTGTAATTAGAATGAAAGAAAGGGGGACAGGGAAGAAAAATGCAGCCTTACTAAACAGCATTTAAGATAAGTGACCTGTAGCCTGATTTTTATTTATTTATTTTGCAAATTTATTTTTTTTTACTATTGATTTTTGGAAATAACAGTATGATAATTGTGACTATTGATCTAGTACGATTTGATGCTCTCAGAGGAAGGAGCAAAGTTTAAAATTGGAGGCCTTTGCTATGAGTCATTCTTTATTGAAAACCCCATTATGGCAATTAATGAAAGAGTTAACACCTTCCTTTTTGGATAATGAACATTTGGGGGCAATTGTTTATTACTGCAACTGCACACAGTGAGTTGAGCTAAGTGTTGATAGAACAGGAGTTTTTTTCTGAATCACTTGTAAGTAATTCCTTTCTTTAGTTTGGTTTTCTAGTGTCCTGTTGAGGATAAGGAGGTATATGGAAGTGGGAAAAGGTGTTTCTAATGCAACAGAGATTGGAAACCTTTAGAAGATTAGTTTACTGTGGGAGAATGCCAGGTGTTCCAAAGGTCGAATATAGGCTAAACTTACTTTTAAACTATATATTAGTTATAGTTTTTAAAAATACTCAGAATATTTTGTTCAATCTCCAGATGCCTATGTAAGTGATGTTATTATAAATAAACACAATATCCAAAAAGTCTGAAAGTATCTAGGAAAAAATATATAGTATATATTTTATATATATATATATATATATATATATATATATATATATATATATACCTGAGGATATGTTTATAAAAAAACAACAACTTGATTTCAGAGAGAAAGAAAAGGAGAAAAAGAGAGAGAGAAACATTGATATGAAAAAGAAACCTTAATAGGTTGCCTCCATATATGCCCCAACTGGGAATAAAACTCGCAACCTAGATATGTGCCCTGACTGGGAATTGAACCTGCAACTTTTTGTTGTACAAGACGATGCTCCAACCAACTGGCCAAGGCTAGGAAATAGTGTATTTACCATGCTATTTCCTGATAAGCAAGGTAATAGCATCCATTTCTTACATACTTTATTGAGGGTGATTACTCTTTTCTGCTTCATAGACAGGATGGCTCTTCAAAGGAATCAAGATAAATTAAGGTTATTAAATACTAATAATAGTCATAGTAACAACTATCTCTCTATATAAAAACCTAAGCGACCATTATGACCGAATGACCAGAATGACTGAAATGACCAGAACAACCAGTCGGCCAGTCGCTATGATGTGCACTGACCACCAGGGTGCAGATGCTCAATGCAGGATCTGCCCCCTGTGGTCAGTGCGCTCCCACAGCCAACCTCCCATGGCCAGCCAACCGCCTGCGGTCCCTCCCCCCGGCCGGCCGACTCCCATGGGCCCCTGGTGCTAAACCATTCATAGATTACCTGCTTCTGGGTCAGGATTTCATACTTAGCAGAACAGATCCCTTGCTGTGATGTATTGAAAGTCAGCCCTCAACACAAGGATTTGTCTCACTCCCATCCTCTCCCTTCCCTGGGGGTTGCCCACCCACCGTGGTGGTGGCGTGGCAGTGAGGGAAGGAGGTGTGTGTGGGGGGGAGGTGGGGAACCGCATGGTGGCGGGGTGGCATTGGCATCTGGCATCTGTTCCTTCTCCACCCTGCCCGGTGACCGTTGCCTCCTCTCCCAACCACACAGGGGCCTTTGGGCCCCAGGCGGGGACAGGAAACTGGGGGAAAGGTGGTGGTGGATGCGGCCCCTTTCCCAGGGGGGTCAAGGGCCAGCTCCCTCCTTGGAGCCAGCAGCCAACCTCCCGTGGTCCCTCCCCCCCATGCACGAATTCATGCACTGGACCTCTAGTATGATAATAATAACAGTAACAAGCAGCAGCAGCAACAGCAGGAAGCTCAGGCCCAAGTGGAAAATTACGTTTCTAGAGGCTCCTGTTCTCCACTGTGTGACCTGAAAATGAGAATCATTTCTCAAGCTTCTAAGACACCAGAGCATGGAGGCACAGTGCATACACAAGTAAGCTACCACATTAGTGGTGGCCTTTGGGGGTTTAAATCGTCTTCTTGTGACCCCAGGAAGCTGATCAGGGAGAAAAGGGAGAAAAGAAGTACAGGATATTTATCTCTACGTTTTGGAAATGCTTTTGATCAGCAGAGCTGGAACAAGTTTCTGTGCTTTTGTGGGAACTACAAATGTTCCAGGGGAGGAAGCAAGATCAAGAGCAGTTTGCTCTTTCAGGGACTTCAAAGCCCATTCATCTAAAGATGTGGCCATTACCATTTTGGCTTCCGCACTGTGCCTTGGATGGCCCTGAACTTTTCAAGAGGAGAGCCTTGCTGGGTCGGCGCCAGCTTGAACAGATTCCTTGGAGTGCAGTGTCCCAGAAAATCTGCCCTTCCCGGCCTGTGCTCTGGGGTTACAGCCCCGTGCCAGGAGCCATCCTTGTACCAGCTATCCTACCCATCTGCCCCTCTCCCAGGTGTGGAGAACTATACATGTAAAACAAGGCTGGGCCATCTTTTCCAGGCTTCGGGTCTTCTCTGATCTCAGGAGTCTGTCTCTTTGCTGGTACTAAGTGATGAGTGTGAAAAAAAAAAAAAAAGAAGAAGAAGAAGAAGAAGATGAAGAAAAGCAATGAACTACATGAACGAAAACACTGTATGAACTGTGTTCTATTACCCAATCCTATTATGAGCACCAGTCTAGCAGTAACAGGAAGTTGTCCTTTTTGCATGTAAGTCAAGCCACTGCAGTAAGATTTGTACAGTGAGTCTAGATTTCTTCTAGGCATAAGATACACAACCTTTTCTAATCCAAAACAAAAACGAAAACTGAAACAGAACTCAAGACCCTAATGCTGACGCCCCCCATATCCTGCTCTGGCGCCCGATGCTGGTGAAGCTCCATGCAGCAGCCCTGCATCTTGTTTACTGTTAGGTCCCCAGGTCTAAAAATATCTCTGGGATGAATGACTACATCCGGACCCGGATGGTTTGGTCTGTCACCAATTATGTGATCTTGATAAATTTCCCATTGTCAAATTCTCAATTTCTCCATTATCCAGCGTTTTCGCCCAACCCTGCAAATCACTCAGAGGAATGTCATAAATGTTAATCCCAAGATACGGGAATTCTACTGGACCCAGGATGTATCTTGGAGCACCGCTGGCAATGTGTTCAGTAAGTGGGAACTCTTTCTTTTGAATTGGATGTACTCTGGCTACCACATCACCCTGACAGCTGAGCTGACTTTTATGTGCTTCAGTAGTGAAGATAATAATACTGCCGTTCTGAATTTCCACCTCTGTCAAGTGAGGAGTAGGGCAAGTTCATCTTTGAGGAAGGCCTTTTGTAACTCTATCATTTTGTTCTATTCCACTTTCTGGAACTGGTCTCAGAACAAAATGTGAGAGAAATTATACTGTACTGTGAACATACAAAATGACAGTGATATTGCATTTCTTTAAATGTGTAACTTCCTTTTCTGTTTCCTCTGCTTTTAACTGTCTAGAGTAGTTTAAGCGTTCCTTTTACAGAAGGAACTCAGGAAATTTTATTCAAAGCAAGTTTGAAAAGTCACACGACACCAACCAATTCTCATTTAAATGTTTACTTTAGAATTCTGAATGGCCTGGCTCGTTCAGATGAAAAACAAGTACTAATAAAAAATGCTTTGAAACTTTTATTTAAAAACCCCAAGATTTATATTCTATGGCTCAGCTTCCAAAGTATGGGTGTTTATGAACCACCCGAGTTCCAAATAATTGAAAAAGTGGCCCAGGAGCATTAAAGGGAGAATAAATAAAAAGGAGCACAAAAAGAAACATATTTCAAACCTTTCATTCTTTTAACAAACATTCCATTACTATCTCGTGTGTGACAGAAACTATGGTAGGAGATTGGGATCCAATCCTCTACTTCCCAGGCTCCTTGTGTATGTACGAAAGCAACACTGAGACTAGTGCCTTGGAGTTCAGTCTTGGCCTCTGCCTCTAGCCAGATGATGGATGACTTGGGGCAAGTCACTTTCAGTTTTGGGGCTTCTTCTATAAAACAGTAATAGATACGACATTCGGCACTAATGCTGTTTGGTTTTAAATTTATCTCTCTCAAATACAATGATAGTACATAACTAAAGGACAGTGTGTAGGTTAAAAACACACACAAAGTAAGTCATTCTAGAAATTCTAGAAGTCATATACATTTCTATCACAAAATTCATTTGTTAATGAATAAAACACATACATTAAATTTTCACAAAAGAGAATAATATTATAAATCTATGTATTTTCTCATTTCCTATTTATTCAGGAAACATTTATATAATGCCCACTCTGTCCCAGAAATTGTGTTGGGTATTTGAGATCAGAGACGAAACGTTCTCTGCCTTAAGAAAAGCTCACGATTTAGTAATGGAGCTAGAGAAGGAAATATGAGTGCTATTCATAATCAACAAATATTCGCTGAGTGCCCATTATACTTGGGATACATCAGCGAACAAAACTGATAATGATCCTTTTTCATGGAGTTTATATTCAAGCATGAAGATCAAATCAGAAAGAATAAACATGAAAATAATAAATGATGTGGTATGAGAAAAGGAGAAAAAAACCGTGGTGTTAAAAAAAAAAAAAGTAGAGCAGGTTAAAGGGTAATGGGGCACCTGTGGTGGGGTTGGTACAGTACATCGCAGTTTTAAGAAGGTTTCCAGGTGGGCCTCATTGGGAAGCTAACATTTATGTAAAGGCTTGAAGGGAGTAAGGGAATTAATTAGCCATAGGAGGTATCTGGAGAAAGACATTAGGAACAAAGAGAACTATCAGTGAAAAATCCCTAAGTTTGGAAACAAGGGTGCTGGAATGAAATGAGAATGAGGGAGAGTAAAAGGAGATGACAGAAGAGCAGTAAGAGTTAGGAAGGGGTCAGATCAGGTAGGGCCTTGTAGGACATTTTAATGTACATATTTAGCAATTTTAGCATCTTGGTATCCTCCCATAGTAATGCATTTTTCTTGTCCAATCCTCTTATTTACCTGGTGGCCAAACTAAATTCCCTCTCTTTTCTGTAGTTTAAATCTGTTTTTGTTTTTGTTTTTCATTTTTATTTATTGACTAGAGGCCTAGTGCACGAAAATTCGTGCACTCGGGGTTGGGGGGTCCCTCAGCCCAGCCTGCACCCTCTCGCAAACCAGGAGCTCTCGGGGGATGTCTGACTGACGCTGCAGTCTGGTCTCCCTCTGTGGGAGACAACCTGTGGGCTAATCAGGGGATGGCGCTGGCTGGCCCTGCCTCCCGATTGCCGCTCTGCCACCGCTGGTCACCTCAGTCCCCCGATCGCTGTCCCCTCCCTCTGCCTGCTGGCACCCGCCTTGGATGGCCTGGCGCCGCCTACTTGCCGGCCCTGCCCCACGCCGACTGGTTGTTCCTCCATTCGGTCGATTTGCATATTAGGCTTTTATTATATAGGATTTGAGAAACCTTGGAGTATTGTTGGGATGCTGCTCTAACCAACTGAGCTACCCAGTCAGGGCCTAAATCTGTTTTCCACCCTTCTACTCTCTTCTGAGTTGGAGAATGACTGGTAATGCCAGACAAATTGAAAAAACTGAAATACCACTTCCTGGTCAGGTCTGCACGGCAAACCAAATTGTAGAATCAAAGTCAGTTATTGAACAAAGCAGACCAAAATGAAACAAACAAACAAAAACACACAAAACCAACTTTTTAAAAATCCAAATAATGGCCTTACTTCTCTATTTTCTTTAGCATTTTAGACTCAAACAGTCAAGGAATGAAGAGAAATATTTTGGTTACATAAAACACCTTCAAAGGGCTCCCTGAAATGTAAGAGTTCCATTTCTCTGAGCTTTTGATGAGTAGATATATTTGCATGCTCAGGAGTAAGGAATGAACTAGAATAACAAAATTAATTGATGCACATGGTGAATAAAGATAAGTGATTACTCCAAGGTAGTCTGAAAGGGAGAGAAGGATGCTTATCTTATTCATCCTTAAGAATTAAGTGCATTGTAGATGTGATTTATAGATACCCGAGAGTTCATTTATATTTAGGGTAAAGCTATTCTTTTTTACTGACTCTATGGTTCATTCTTATTTTCTGGAGATGTCAGTGGGAACTTACCTGTTATTCTGAGATAAAAACAAATGTGGGAATACAGAGCACAGAAAAGGTTTCATCTTTACCACCTACAAAAGTCATTCTAATGTTAAGAGATGGTATCTGCCAGATGGGTAGGAAGGAATATTGACATAATTGATTTCTGCTACTTTTGGCTCCCTGTGGGTAAAATGAAGAAAAGATGTGCAAGAATGAAGGCTGGTCATTTTTGTAATTGTTTTCAAGGCTGATTTAGAGGTTAAAATTCTAAAATAGGAAACAATAGTCATGGGATACTCTCTTAGTATTACCAGTGATTTTCAGACCAATTGACTTCTGAGTGATCATCTATGAGGGAGATCTGAGAACTGCCTCTTGCTTCACTGATGGTATGATTTGAGCATATACACTTTCCTGTCTTAAATGATAAATTAATTGAAACAGACTGCAGACTAGAATGATACCTCAGTGCCATGGGACATTATTAGCAATTTAGGCAAATTGGAAGCATTTAATCATTGTAATATTTTTTGACATAAAAATCTTTTGTGCCCACTAATATTATGTACCATTTAATCATTTAGAATTAAGTTAAAGTCCCCAGAACCAGTACTTTAATGCGCTAATATTACTTGCATCTTAGTAGAGAATGGTACCCTAAAGATTTTGTGCTTCTTATATGTTAGTTATGCATAAAAATGCAATGTTATATTTAAAAATATTTAGACCATATTTAGAAGTAAACAGAGAGGCATCAAAACACACTTTAAATACACTTTTACATGTTCACCACTGAATCAGAATGACTTCCATCAGTCTTCAATTTGCTTATACTCAGGCTCCCAGAAAAAAAGTTTCCTTCCATAACATAATTTAAGAAAATCCACAACTCGGAATGCCGACATGGAAATGTTTCTATATAGCAGAAGAAATAACCTCAAATGCCCCGACATCTCCACGGTATGAGTATCTTTCCCTCACCCGCCCCCCTCCAACCCCCCCCCCCCCCCCCCCCCCGCAACTTGACTCTGGGGAAAGAGTGTGTGTTTTTGTCTCACCTACAGTGAAAGTTATGAGATTCTTTTGCTCAAATTACCCACCAGGAAGCCTTGGAAGTTCATGTTCCTTAGAGAGCTGTCAGTTCTGCTAAGGAAGATTAAATGCCCTGATCCCGGTTGTCACATTGTACAGCGAACAACAAGAAAGAGTGAATGTAGCATAGCCCGCATCCGGCAGCTGCCACCATCAGCCCCGCCTAGGGGGCCTTTCCATGTCATGTAGGGGACCAGCCAAGACATTCACTAAAAGAAATAAGAAAGAACATCAAAGAGCCATCGTATTGCATCTTGGAATGTCTGCTGAACAGGTTCAACCCTTTCTGTGGCTGGGAAACCATTTCTGGGTCGAGGTATTTGCTTCCTGCTGGATGTCACTGCTTGCACCCTAGAAGATGAGCCAAGGCCCCTTGCTTACCCGTGAAGTTGATTTTCAGCAAGTAGTCCTTGTACAACTTCTTCCCGTCCAGGATCTTCATAGCGTCGCACAGCTTGGTGGTGTTGGGGCAGAGGGTGCGCTGCATTTTGTGCAGGGCGTGGGCCATGGCGTAGACGGCGTTCACCACGAACATGATCTTGGATTCTTGCTCGTAGTTGCTGCTGTCGATGGCCAGGTGCTTGTCGCAAGGGCGCCGGTGGTTGCGCTTGTTCTGGAGGCTGCACTGGAACTTCTGCTCCCAGAAGTCGCGGAACCAGGGGTTGCGGTGGTTGGTGTAGGGGCTGAGGCTCTGGAAATAGCGATCAAACTGGCGGACCCGCTGCGAGGCCAGCTCCAGGGTGATGGCCCCGTCGGCCACGTGCTCGCTGCCCTTGACGATGCTCTCCTGTGCGCCCCAGCCGTCGCTGGCCACCCAGGTGAAGGAGGCGTTGGCGCGGCTGGCGGCGGCGATGAGCTCCCGCGAGTCGTCCCCGCGCATGAAGAGGACCACGACGCGCGCGTTGGGCTTCTGCAGCAGCTCGCGGATCACGCTGTCGTAGGACTTGCGGATGTTGGAGCGCCCCACCTTCTCGGCCGTGGCGATGCAGATGTTGCGCAGGCGGGCTTCCTGCTCGAAGGCCTCGATCCCCGTCTCCCCGTAGTCGCCCTCCGAGGCCACCGTGGACACGTAGGTCCAGTTGAAGAAGCGCAGGATCTCGGCCATGGCTTTGGCCTGGTAGAAGTCCGGGGGCACGGTCCTGGCGAAGTAATCGTAGCGGGATTTGTCGCTGAGCTTGGCGCTGGTGGAGGCGTAGCTGATCTGGGGGATCTGGAAGAGCCTGAGCAGGTTTGCCACCTGGAGGAGGGAGCAAGCGGGGAGCACGCGGGTTAGAAACCCAGGGACAGAAAAAGCACATGGTACCAGACGGTTTGCCCAGCGCCTTTGTCACCTCCAGATCACTGACTCTTCTTGACGCTTTGCCAGAGCGTTTCTGGATACTGTATTTTGGATATGAGGGAGCAGGTTCCAAGCAGGTAGTTTATGATTTGGGAAAGGACATAGTAGAAAAATGAGGGTTCCCTCCTCCGCGCCCCCGCCCCCCCTAACCCCGACTTTATGCTAGACCCTGGACTAGGATTACTCTTGTTCAGGTGTCCTCAGCATGTTTGTTTGAAATGTGTGGGGTTCTCTTAAAACTCGGTCAAACAATGAACTACAGTGAATCGGCCAAGTTCAGTTTTTAGACAATTTGGCTGCAGCCTGGATGTTGTCGAATTCTCACTTCCCCCTCTTTTGCTAAAATCGGCAGCTTCTGAAAGAGCTTAATTTGGGAACTGGATGCCACATGGACAGTTCAAATTAGACATTTATTATCTAGGTTAACTAAAAAAAAAAAAATCAATTCTATTTGATCCACCCCAAATTTTAGGCATATACTTTTCTAAACTTCTGAAGAATTTGACCAGTATTTTCTTTTAAAACATTTCTTTCTATTTGAACAATGTGAAAGGAAAGCATACAAATGTTGTCATTATTGTATTTTACATTATAAAGCAAATACAGAAACATTGAGGACCTTGTCAAGAAAGAACCATCTCTTTCAAAATGTTTAAAACTTATTCTGAATGAAGTACTTAAATTTCTTATCATTCACCTATTAATAATGTTTCTCTATTTTTATTTATTACAGAATCAAAAAGGAAAGTGAGGTTAGCTTATCAAGAAGCATTTTATGCATAGAGTATTTGCATAAATATATATTTTAAAATATCAACATATCTATATCTGTATCTATATCTATATCTATATCTATATCTATATCTATATCTATCTCTCTCTCTATATATATAATAAGTTTTTATTTTTCCTGGCTACCCCACATATTCTGAACATGTCTATCTCTATACTGACTTTAGTTAAATCACATAATATACTAAGTGGACTTTAATCAGAAACCATATTAAATATTCCTATATACTATATAGAGTGTTTTCAAATTTTCCTTCTAGAAATTATGGTTTCGGGTTGATATTTGACATGTAGGAAGCACAGCTTGAAATAGGCAGCTGTTAGCAAAAAGCATAAATAATGTGAAACACCGGACCTCTGAGTCCTACTTAACCATCTGAGTCCTGGCAGGTGCACACACAGCCACACAGCATGTTCTCGGAGATCTGGACTGCTATAACTAATACTTCCGATAGAGCCCGGAGCTACCGAAAATGTTTTCTATAGCTTTTCAAATCTTGGTACCTCTTACTTAACTACAAATAGAACAGTTAGAAAATCTGGTAGTTAGCATGCAGTATAATGCAAATTTAAGAACCAAATATTTCTTGCATTTTTTTGCATTTGGTAAAGACTTTAAAAAACATTTTAGGAGATGAGTGAAATTTGGGTAAGAGAAGTCAGTGGGTGGATGAAGACTAGTATATCATTTATTTCTTCTTGCCTCAGGATCAGGAGACCCTGGCCTATGGGGATTCATTTAGACATAGGAACATGGCTTGTTTTCTCAGCCTGATTGAGATGGCACTGAGCCAGTACTGTCAATACGTCCATACTGAGTACCTGGCTTCCTTTGGGTTTACTAATATGTACTGCTGTGGCAGACTGGGGATGAGAGTCTGTGCAGAGGCTTTGCTTGATTATGGAGTTCCTGGTCAGCACTGGAGAGGCCATCTCGTCTTGATGCTACAGTTTCTCATCTTCAAGTTATATTCATCAGGACTTGAACCCCTCAGGGAGGCAGAGAATGAAAGCACCCGAAAAATGCCCAGAGACATTATCTGGCAACTAGGAACCACAGTGAAAGGATCCTGAACTGCTGAAACTGTTCTTCCAAGGGAACACGTAATGAGAAGCTGCTTAAGAAAATAGCTCATGTCTTTTGGCTGATAGAATCCTGTGGCTTCATGTCTACCTCTCCAGGATATCTGAGAACATTTTACAAGCAAGGCAGACTGTACATGAGAATGAACTAGGCATGCAATACTGGCAATATGATGAAGATTCTCTACATGGGGAAGGGGCACAATGAGCTGTAGCATTTTGGGAGGGTGGTAGATTAGGATAAAATTGTAGTTGTTGCTATCATTTTAAAGAGAGTTTCTCTCTCTCTCTCTCTCTCTCTCTCTCTCTCTCTCTCTCTCTCTCTCCCTCCCTCCCTCCCTCCCTCCCTCCCTCCCTCCCTCCCTCCCTCCCTCATAAAGAGACTACCACCTACTGTAGGCAAAGGAGGCATGTTCAGTGAGCTGAAACATGAGAATGGAACACTAATAAGGACATAAGCATAATCTCAATTGTATCACCTATATATTGAATCATGGAGCAAAGTGTTGAATTACTTTTATCATGGTGAGCTGTTCCTTTTAAAATGAAGTTCCTTGGATTATAAGAGTAAAAATGCTTAATGTAAAAAGTAATCACCACAGAAGTCATCAGATTATAAACCTTCCTTTTCCCCCCTCACCCACCCTAACTTGATTTCTAGAGAGTAATAAAGTTTATGGTTTAGATTATGCATTTTAAAAATGTATTTATTCTATTGTAAAACCACAATGTGTGTGTGTGTGTGTGTGTGTGTGTGTGTGTGTATTCTCCCTTAATACTCACAATGACCTTTTATGATAGATTAAAAAGTGGGGGCAAAAATCAGGATTTAGAAGCAGATCTTTTCACTTTAAGTACGTTGGTCATTCTCTCATAACTTCCTGTCTATCCTCTCCTGTGTGACTATGAATCTGAAGTTTGAAGCTCAGAAAGACACTGAGGTTGGAAGAACAGGAGAGAGGAACCAAAGCAATATGGTATGCACAAGGAACTGCCTGCTTGCTATGAGCAGGAACTTTCTTTTTAGCATAAAACTTAAAACTAGAGTTGGGGGATGTTCAGATAGTTGACAGCTGGATGTTTTCTGTCTGGGCATCTGAAATATTCCTGACTTGCTGTGCTTGCCATATGGTTTCTCTGAGAGAAAAAAAAAAGGAGAATAAGGAAAACTCCTACACTGGACATAATTTTAAAAATAAGAACCATTTTAGGATGGGGAAGTAATGTGAAATTTTGGAAGAAAGTCACCCAATTAGATTATTAGTAGGAGTGGAGGAAGAAAAAACATGGTCTAGGTATATATGCTTTAGAAAAAAGTGCTCTAAATGTAGAGATACATTGCTTATAGATAGAATCTCTAAAAAGGTTAAGAGAAATAGGAAGACTTAAAAAATAATTCTGACAATACAGAGTAGTCTCAACAAGACAGAAAAGACAAGATTTTCAAAGAACCCACTGGGTTGCAAGGGTGCACTGGGGGAATTTGAGTGTTAAAGAAACTAGTGACAAGGGATGAGTGTCATTGGTATGTTCAGTCCTTGGGCATCTCCATGGACAACATAAAAGATTGGCACAAACCTGTGAGAACTAGGAAGACTGAAGCAGAATGTGAAAATGGAGCAAAGTGGGTTTTCTCATTGGTATTGTTTTGAGTTTAAATTATGTTTTAGATGAAGATGTGGTGGGAAGAGAGAAACACTGGGTGGGGAAGTTGGTTCTAGGACCTAGGTGAATAAAAGAAAGACACCTGCCTAATCCCTCTTGCTTCTTTATTCTCCTCAATAATAACGTTTCCTAACCTGAAAATAGTAATACAATAATGTGAAAAGTTATCTCACATCAAAGTAGGAAATAAGAGCAAAAGAAAGGTCATATTCATAGTAATTTAGTTTGCCTTCAGTTCTGAAAGAAATCACATTGAATTATGTAATCAATAATCTTTGATAAATCAATAATGGGAGGACAGTCAGAGGGTGCAAAGGAAGGAGGAACTGTAAGTCAAGAATAAATATAAATTAATAAGTATGACATACTTTGGTAACTTTCTAGAATAGAGTTACTTAGAACTGAACAAGGCCAGTACCAAGAATTAGCACAGGTTCACTAAGAGTCAGTTCCACTAGAATCTTTTCAATGTAGGTTGAACCATTCAGGGAAGAGTGGTAGCCTTGGAGGACCATGACTTCAACAAGGTGTTGATGACATTATTTGGACTCTTGTGAAAAAGAAAAAGTGATAGGAATTAGATGACAAAGTTAAATATACTAAAAGAGAACAGCTTGGAAGAAAGTCTGTATGAGATGGTCAAGTAAGATTAAATTTATATCAATGACTTTGGGGGGAAAAAAAAGATTTTTACATTTTAGAGCTGGAAGAGCCATGACGATAGTATGAGCCTTTTGCTTTATAGGAGAGGAAATTGAAACTCACCGGGTGAAGTGAATTTCTAAAATTTACACAACCAACAAGTGGAAAAGCAAAAATTAAACCCAGGCTCTTGATTTTTTTCAAAGGACTTGTCTCCCTCTCTTGCAATAAGGAAAAAAAAAGGAGAATAAGGAAAACTATTAAATAGGAAGAGATATGTTTCTGGGTTTAAGTTAAAATTACAAAAGTGAAGAAAGGATTTAAAAAAAGCTAGTAGAAAATGAGGGTGCAGATGCAAACTTAAGTGGGGGGGTGCTATAGTCAAAGGGGGGATTATTAAGTGGTTTGCTCTCTTTAGATTCCAATTTAGATCCAACTGTTGTAGATGCATTATCTCCTTTAACCCCATTACAATTTTATGAAGTAGAAACTACAATTATCTCATTTTATTTAGGTTGAGCACCTAGAAATCTTGATGAAGAGCACATATGTGGTAAAGACAGGATTTGATCCCAGGCTCAACTTCCCACACTAATTCAATGAGTTTTGCAATCCATGCTCTTAACCTCTGCCATACGTGATTCCTCACACTACAATGTAGTGACATATTTCAAGTTTTAATATTCTTTTTCCCCTTTTTATTTCTGAAGACATGAGCTCCTTGGTTTGAGAACCATAAGCAATCATCCCTTCTTGTTAAATATATACTTTTTCATTGTCAGTTTATACTTTATGGTGGCTTGATAAACATTTGTTTACTGAATGACCATATACAGAGATAACAAGAGTTATCTAAGAATTCAGGGGAAATTTCAACTGGAAGGTTGAAACCTTCAAGTTATACATATCATGATCAGATTTGGCTTTATGATTTATGTGAAAAACACAATGATCTTATGGCAGAACCTGTTATTTCTAGGGCTTGAGAGACTGCAGGCAGGCTTAGCAGAAGCCTTTTGCACATGTAGAATGTATTAGAGTTTTATAGTCAACTAGAGGCCCAGTGCATGATTGAATCATGCACGTGTAGGGTCCCCTACACGCTTTGCTTTCAATCACGGGGGAGCTGGGTGCCTGTCCGCTGGTGCACCAGGCCTTTTAGAAGCCTCCGGCACGGAGGAGGCTTCTGAAAGGCCTGATGCCTGAGTGGACAGGCACCCAACTCCCACGCTTTTGCTTTTGATCGCTGGTGCACCAGGTTTTTCAGCTGGAGGCTTCTGAAAGGCCTGGTGCCTGAGCGGACAGGCACCCAGCTCCCACGCTTTTGCTTTCGATCACAGGGGAGCTGGGTATCTGTCCGCTGGTGCACCAGGCCTTTCAGAAGCCTCCGGTGCGGTGAAGTCTTCTGAAAGGCCTGGTGCCTGAGCGGACAGGCACCCAGCTTCCCTGCTTTTGATGCTCCGCGGTGGGACGTGAGCTCGCTGCCCCAGAGGCCCCTTCTGTGCCGCAGCACAGCCATGGTGCAGATGCTGAGCTCGAGCCGCCACTGGCAACGCGAGCTCAGCGTCTGGCCGGCCCAATCGGCCACCCCGGCCACACCGAGTCCCGCCCCCCCGCGCCTCCTGGCCAATCGTGGGCATAGCAAAGGTACGGTCAATTTGCATATTTGTCTATTATTAGGTAGGATTATTAGGTAGGATGTTTAAACACCTTGGAATATCCATTTTCTGGATGGCTTGAATTTATCCAGGACTAGATATTACAATGTTTTCACTGTAATCTATCATATCACAAATGTATTAACTTTTTTTTTTTTCTCAAGAAGAAATGCTAGGATGCTGGCCTTGGCTAGGTAACTTAGATTTTCCAGTAGATACTCTGATCTAAAATTAATAGTTTTGTCTTTTTCCAAGCTCTGTAGTTGTATGGTGGAGTTGTTTAGGATAGTCTTCACATGCAATCATTGTCCAATACATGAATGTTACTTACATATTGTTGACCATCTGCTACCATTTTCCCCTCCAAATGAACTCAAGTCTATCTAGTTTCTTCAGTTTACTATGTTCTCAAATGTACATGCCTTTGCACATGTGGATCCTTCTGCTTAAGTGACGTTTACCACCTGTCTGCTCAGCTAATCCATTCAAGGGCCCCTTTTCTGGGAAACCTTTTTGACACCTCACTTCAGGCTGAATTGTGTGCCCATTCTCTGCACCCCTTTCACTCCTTCGTATATTTCCCTCATGACTCTAGTGAAAGTATATGGTGATTTCTAGATTATTCACTGATTCCTCTACTGGAATGAAAGCTTTTAAGGATAGGAAATATGTATTTTTTTAACCCCATATTTCCTTAATGTCTTGCAGAGTATAGAGGTGCTATGTAATGTTTGTTAAAGGAACGAGTTGGTACATGAATTGATAGTTTCCTGCTTATCATGTAACCTTTTCTAATTACAAGGGTAGGTTTCTGCGGGAATAGCTGACCACCAGCAAGCAATATAATGCTACTCTCAAATGCTACTGATAAACAATTTCCTGTGCAATATATATCCCTCATTAGTTATAGTCAATTTTCACCAAAATAAGAGGATATACAGTATAAGACAAGTAATTGACTCAGAACTTTAGGAATCTGGCACAAAGGTTTTCATACCATTAAAATCAATTTCTCTAAATTATCTCTGTGTAACTATCTAGGAGTATACAAAAGGAAGTCAATATTATACTAACTGGGGCTGGCTATTGAGCCAATCCCCTTTAGGCTAGAAAACTGCCATTTTTTGTACTAAGGAAAACAAACTAAAGGCCTTATTCATGAAGCCTTAATACTCAAATCACATAAACCTAAAGAGGGAGTCATGTAAACTTATACCTAAGGCAGGCTTCACCAAATGAGCCAACAATAAGATCAGCTGGTAAGGTAAGGCTTTATTGGAGACAAATGAATTGTGTGCAAGACACATAAACAGCCAAACACTCAGAGCTCATATCAGCTGCTCACTTATTACTCTTTCTTAGCAATGTCTAAAACATTATCTTTCCCATAATCAACAGCTGATTGTGGAGTGATGCTACTGTAGGCATCCAAACCATCCTTATTTATTGTTGAGAATTTTGGGTGAAAGACCAATTTATTTGGGAGTTTTACTTCTCCTGACATTTTTTAGCAAGTCATGGGACTCTTTAGAATTTCAGGTGTCATGCTTCATTTCAATGATTCTCTGGTCAAGGGGGCAAAAGAGTATGAACTATGGGAAAGAGCTCAGATAATCTAGTATTCTTTGATGTTATGAAAAAGGGACTATGGATTGGAAATTTCAGAGTCATCTCTGAGAATCATAGTCAGTCCTATGGCCACTCTTCCCATTCAGGATATCCAGGATGTTACCATTTCAAACATGAACTTTGTGCCTTCTCTGATGACACAATGCCAAACTTTTTTTCAACAGAAGACAAAAAAAAAGGGTATGAAAATTTAGAGTCTAGTACAAATGTTCCCCACTATAGTGATTGTCCAGCTTGAGGATTCGTTTCAGAACTTGCCTTGTCTTTGGCTTCTGAGGCTGAGCTTATACTTTAAGGGGAATAACAAACAGTCACTGGTTTTTATGCTTAGTTACAAAAATTCCAGATGGTAAAGAGGCATCAAGTTCTTACTTTCCAAATGTGCTATCTATAGAGCTAAATTATATACAATAAAAAAAATAACCCATTGCTGTTCTGCTGTCCTGGGAATCAGGAGACACAATGATCACCTCCATGTGTTTGCCTTAGCATTCTGTGCTATTCACATATTTTTTGGAGCTGGTTTCTAAAAATAAGCCTAACCCTTCAGTGGTTTTATCACATATGAGGTGCTGAATACTTTGTTCCATTCTTTTAATGAAATGTTTATATATATAAGCCTGGAAGGGAACTGCTGAGTGCTGCACTTTGAACCATCTACTACCTGATAACTCAGGTTATTACATAAAGCAAGTTCTAAAAGTTGTGATGGTTAAAGCCCACACTGACTCTCCTATTCAGATTGACCGAGTTGTGCTATTAGCCATACAACATCCCAGATTGGCTTGGATTTTAAATGGGGAGGTAGTATATAGTTGAGAAAATGCCTGAAGAATTCAAGCTGTTCACATCAGATGAGTTATCTGCCTTATAAAGGACGCCAATCTTATTATTTCAAAAAAGATTAGCACATCTTTTTTGTGTGTGTGCATGAAAGGGATTGACTGGAGCCCATGTCTGAAGGCCAGAGATTAATCTGGATTTAGGAAATTGTATAATGGAGTGTAGTAAATGCCAGTTTATTCAGTAAAATCCGCAAAAGTCACTGATTCTTATTCCAAATACTTCAGTGAACGATTCATATTGCCATTCCCATTCAACAGCATGACTTGGTTGTGATGATTTTGCCTGGGCATTCCATACAAAGGGCTCCTTAATTATGGCAGAAACTTTCAAGCGTGGCTCAAAATAACCCCGATTTCTATCCCCAAATCTCCTGAAATCATTGCAGCCAACACCTGTGGTTTTGCTTTTTATTTGTGACTAAGAGCCTTACTAAGATCAAGGTTATCCATTTTGTCATTCTCTTGGATCATTGCTGAGCTTAAATGATATGCAGACCACATAGGACTCCCTGAGTCACACTTTTTAAGGAGACATGTCAGGTTTCTCATTGTGACAGTGCCACTCCACATTTGATAAGTGTCTGTCTTGCTCCCTTACTAACAAGGCACTATCTAAGGAATAACCTTTTTCCCCCACCCACCTAGCAGGTACTTTCAAGAGGAACAAGAAGGCATTTTTCCCACTATATCAGTCTGCATCTACTTTTTGCTCCTTTCTTACCCCATGAATTAATTTTCAAGAGAAATCATGGATCTGAATTGGTTTGGATTCCAGTCCCTAATAATGGTTCCAGAGTGTATTGGTCTTTGCCAGCAGCACCTGGCAAAAGCATGACTCCCAGGGTGACCTGACACCAATAGACCTCGCAGGACCATGTCCTTTAGTCAGTGCCCTGCATGTTGATTTTTGATAGTGTCTTTTGATAGTGTCAACAGAGCCACAAGTTGAACTAATCCACATTTTCCTGCGGCCCTTGAAGTCACTTGCATCACAATAATATGACAAATAAAGCCTTATCAATAAAAAAGAGCATTCCAGTTCTTGTTGGCTATTAACCAAAGGCCAACAGCTATTGAGTATGCCTGAGGGAAGCTGAGGGCTATAGGCTAATTTCTTAAAAAAGATGATTATTTACTTCTGAGAGTCTGTGTTAATCATTAGGGCAGAGGGGTATATACCATCTTATTTTGCAAATAGAACTGTGTTATTCCTGGTTGTCCTGTTTACTGTTCATTAGTTCAACAGAGTTGTCAGATACAAAAACAAATAGTATAGTGGTTCAATGCACAGGATTGAGATCAAACAGACCAAAATTGAAAACCCAGTTCCTTCTCTCACTACCTTTGTGAATAGAAAAGTTATTTTAATTTCTTAAGCTTGAGTTTCTTGATCTGGAAAAAGGGAATACCATAGTCTCTGCCTTATGAAGTTATAAGGATTAAAGATAACATATGTGAAGTACTTAGCTCACTGGCTGGCACATAGTAAATGCTCAAAAAGTGATAAAGTGATAGAGATGATGAATAATGTTTATTCATTCAACAAACCTTGATTGATGCCAATTATACAAGCCACTAGTCTAAAATTTCAGTTGTTCTAAGATGAGTAATATACCTCCACTGTCTTCCAGAAAGTTATAGTCTGGTAGGAGACAAAGAAACATAATGAGGATTAAGTTTAGAGATATATGTATACATACTTATACAAACACATGAGTGAAGGAGCAACTAATTGCACTCAGGTGAGTCATGACAGGCTCCCATGTAGAGGTGACATTTAGGCTTGATCTTGAAGAATAAGTGAAAGTTTGCCAGGCAGAGAAAGGGGAAAGAACGTTTTTAGGCAGAAGAACACAAAGACAGAAATGGGGAAAAGCACACTGGCTTTTGTAGTATCAGAAAGTTCAGTATTATCGGAGTACCCAGTGCCTTGTAGGGTAGAGTAAGGAAGAATAGAGGGACTGTGGCTAGATGCTAAGTATTTTATATGCTATGCTAAAGATTTTGAATTTTATTTTTTAAGAGGTAAAATGACATTAAAAATTTTAAATTAAGGAAAGGACATGACCAAAGTTATGTTTTAAAAAGACTACTGTGGATGACACCCAACTTGAAAAGAAAGGGTTAGGGAAGGGTAATCAAATGGACAAAATACTCATTCTGACTTAGGCTGTGAGTTCTTGAAGGTCAGGGATCATGTAATCTGAAGAGCACTGAATGCATTAATAATAGAAAGGTCAAGATTGGAGGTTTAAAGAAAAATTGCGTCCACTTAAAACCATTTATTTGATTGATACTAATTGCTCAGTACTTAATTTGTCCTTCTGTTTGTGTCACTACAGGTTACCTTGCATCCTTCTTCGAAAAAAGTAAGTCATAAATGATATTGGTTGTTGGAGACTGTAGGAAAGCTAAAGAGCTTTTAAATTTCTGGAATTAGCTCATAAAAGATAACATAAAGGCTTTCTTTAATATAGAAATAAAAACCGAGAGTCTGCTAAATAGCCATTGATATCAGTTGAAAGTCAACCTATGTTTCTTTAAATTTTGTGTAAATAATATTACTTAAAACTACTGTGTAAACCTAAGTAATAAGTGCTAAAGCATATATGTAGCTTTTATTTTTATGAAAACTTACTTTTTACATAAACATTCTAAGCAAATGATAGAGTATGTGTTCAGTCACATCTGTTTTCCCCATTAGGAACACTTAATTGCCTGATTTGCATTCTATGAGGCCACATTGTGAGCCTAATGGCAGCTACCCAAATTGGAGGCCCTGGGCCTGGGAGAAACCAACTAGTCCCTGGGATGCATGCCCCAGACTTTTAACCCTACCAAGTGATGGTAATGGTCTCAGATGCTTTGCCATTCTGACCACCTGGCAAGGAAATCTAGTCTATATTTGGAATGTAATTTTTTAAGGTGTTGCTGCTATTGTATTTTCCCCTATGGCAAGAATCAGGACTTCATCACTAGTAACAGAGGGATTTTCATAATCTACCAGGTGGTGATGTCAAAAATAGCGCCACCACAATTTAGTGTTCAAAGTCCCACTGATACACCACCTGGAGTATCAACGTTTACTTGAGTTTAGCTGCAGGTGTTTTTGGAACACTATTCTTAAATTTTCAAAGTCCACTAATTAGAAAACTGTTCTGTAAATTTTCAACTGCCTTTTTCATAGAGCAGTAAAAGCTCTTCTATTACATTAAATTGATGGACTTCGTTATCAACTGCTAAGTGCTGGCTCTTTCCATATAAGAAATAATGAGCCTTGTACATACAGATCCATTAAAAGGGCACATATTTAATGGTAATTTGGAAAGAGAACTTGGTGTTGTTAAAGCAAAATCTTAGGTTTAACTAAAAGTGTCCGGCGTCCTATTTCAATGAGCTTGTTGAGTAATCTATAATCATAGTCTAAGATACGTGTTGATATTTCAGGGGTGTGTAAATACCATGACCTGCAATCATAGATATGTGGCCCCAATAGAAGCTGATTCTCAGTGCTTGGCCATTTTATTGCACTGTGGATAGTGGTCCTAACGGTAACCTGTTGTTTTTCACAAGACTAATTTCCAAATCAACACGTGACAGAAGGGAAATTAAGCAATAAGTTGACAAAGGAAAGGAAAAAGTAGTGAGTAGATAATTACCTATGATTAAAAATTTCTACAATGAAACAATGTCATTAAAAGCATTTTTAAATTGCTGTTGCTATTGTCTCTCTCCCTGTGATGAAGTCCCTGAGAAGCATTGTCCATTTTTAGAGGGCAAGCACGTGCAATGGAGGGAGGTTTCAAAACGACCAGCGTTGGGAGAATGCCTTAGAATGAAAAGTCTGGGAAGGAAATAAACAAAAAGATTCTGTCTGAGATAACTTTGGAGTCAGAGTTTTCTGAAGCTTAGATTATGTGAGGGGGTGATTAGGATAGCAGTGTGGGAGTCGAGCTTTCTGGATTTTCATGTTGATTCAATTACTTATAAAGTGGTAGAAAGTTGAACTTGGTACTTAACCTTTATGAGCCTCAATTCCTCTTGGAACTGGGAAGGGGGTGGGTGCGAAGAGATTAACCAAATAATTTATATGCATAGCCTGTGGACACAGACTATAGGGTGGTGAAAGCCTGGGGTGGGGCAGGAACCAGGTGGAGGCAGGCAATGGGGGAAAATTGGGGGGAGGACAACTATAATACTATTAACAATCAAGATAAAAAAGATTTTTAAAAAGCTAATATATAATATTTAGTAAAATCTAAAATGTTGAATGCTCATAATCATAAAACATGATTTTTACTGCTTTTCATGTATTTTCTCACTTAATTCCCACAATAAACCAGGAAGAGAGGTACTACTAATATTTCCATCTTAGACATGAGAAGAGAGGCCATGAAGGGTTAAATAAATTCTAGTAAGATCACTGAGCCGAAATTTTTCAAGAAAGTCACACTAAAAAATGTGTAGTTATAACATATCTGTGCTATGATTGTTATATCTGTGATATTAAACTCACTAAATGCAACTATCGTTTTTACATTTCTAATGATAGAAATACTAAAGATAGATTAGTAAAGGGGTTTCTAACGCTGTCACTCTGGTTTTATTAAGGACAGGATGATGCTTCCTTCTCCTTTGTGTTTCCTGCAAGCACAGGATCTGACATGGTCAGCATTCTTTGTATTCTTTATATGGAGAGACTGTATGAGCTAGATTAGAGGACAGACGGAGCTCTAGCCTTATCTGAAATGGTCCTGGGTGCCCAGTTGTGTTGAGCCTTGGGCAGTTTCTCTGGTTAGTCAGTCTAAGGGAAAATGGAATAGAAGAGTTAGAGATACTCTCAAATCGAGGCATCTTTTGTGGCACACGTGTAGACAGTAGAGGCAAGAAAGATCAGGGGACTTTTATCCCACATGTCCACTTTGCTACATCATCTGTCTTTGGAATCAAACCAAGTTTGCCATTGTAGAAAAGGCTGATTTTCATTTGTGAATATCCAGACCGATGTAGAATAAGGAGATCATGGTTGTGATCGCCAATCCAAGATTTGTTTAGGGATTTTCAGCCTCTGGAAATGTTTTAGGTTATCATTCTATTAATTCAATTCATTCAAAAAGCCTTTACTCTCATTGTGGAAGAGCATTATTTTAGGTGCCCTCAATACAAAGATAAGAAGATGTGGTTCCTAAGCTACTCAAGTAGCTTACAGTTTGGTGGGAAAATAGAGATGCAAATGAATAATTGTATTTAATAAGATAGTAGTTTAAGTGTTTGTTTATGTAGTGGGAGCTTGGGAAGGATTTCTCAAAAGGGATAGGGTTTGAGCTGTGAACTAAAGGAAAGAGGGATTTGGCAAGGCCTACAAATAGCTAAAGAACATTACATTCCAATTGGAAGAAACATTGTGTTCTTTCTTTTATGAAAAAAAAAATGTAGATACTATCCAGTAGAGCATGAGAAAGCAACTTTCCAGGAAGACTTTAAAGGCAGGTTTTCTATTTGTACAGATCTGTCTTTTTCCTGTTCAACTCCATTCATTTCTGCTCATTCTGTTATTCTCTGTGGTCTCCTGGTACTTATATTGCCAGCTGATACTTAGGTTCTATACTTGCACCTGTTTTATGTATGGATTTGATATAGTTTCTAATTTGCTTATACATGTCTCAGGGGCTCCTAAGATGTCTGCTATTTAAAAAAAATTGTATTTTACATTCTCTTTTCCTCCTGTTACCCAGACTCTACACAATAGTGTTCTTGCTGTACCTAAAAATATATGTTTAATACATGCTTATTTTCTGATGAAAAATGATTTTTTGAGTGTCCAGTTGTAATATGTAAATAATTGAGATGCTAGATTCACCCAGTGCACAAAAATACTACCATAATCAAGTGAAACGACAATTGACTAGACTTCTTCAAAGTGATTCTGATGAAAAAGAGCCTATTATTTATTTGCTTCATGTGTTAGGTACTTCCTTTGCAATCACTCCTATCCTAATAGTATTTTGCTTGAGCAACATATAATTTTAAAATTAACAAGTGCCCTGCCCAGCCAGCATGACTCAATGGTTGAGTGTTGACTTATGAATCAGGAGGTCATGGTTTGATTCCCTGTCAGGGTACATGCCCAAGTTGTGGGCTCGAACCCCTGTGTGGGGTGTGCAAGAGGCAGCCAATCAATGACTCTCTCTTATCATTGATGTTTCTATCTCTCCCTCTCTGAAATCAATAAAAATATATTTTAAAAAAATTAACATGTGCCCTTAAATACCATGTACAGATGATCCCCAACTTATGATGGTTTGACTTAAAACCTTTTGACTATATAAAGGTGAAAAAGTGATGCCCATTCATTATAATCTGTTCCTTAATGTTGACATTTTCTAGGGCTAGCCATATGCAGTATGATACTTTCTCATAATTGTTGGACAGCGGCACCGAGATGATTTTGCCCAACTGTAGGCTACTGTAAGTGCTCTGAGCATGTTTAAGGTAGGCTCCAGGAAGCTATGGTGTTTGGTAGGTTAGGTGTATTAAATGCATTTTCGAATTACAATATTTTCAGTTTATGATAGTTTATCAAGATGTAACTCCATCATAAGTCAAGGAACATCTGTAGTTCAAACGCTGATATGTTGCTTCAATTTCCTCAATAATAGGACAGCTTTTGTTTGAATAACTACAGTGACCGAGGAATTACTTCCTACCACCTTCCTTCCAGATTATTCTATTTCATTCCTAAGAACTCTTCCTTATGTTGATCCTAACTGTGTTTTGCTCTCAACCAGTTTGCCAGTGGAAAAGGGGGTAACTTGTAATTTGGCAATGTATGGAAATATTTTTGGTTGTCACAATTTGAGGTGCTGATGAGATCTAGTCTAGTACGTAGACGTCAGTGATGCTGCTAATCCTCCCACAATGCACAGGGCAGCTTCACACAACAAAGAATTATCTGTCCCACTAGTGTCAAGGTTGAGAAACTCTGCCCTAGATCTAATTTATTTATCCACAAAAATATACATTTTTCCATTCATCCATCTGTCTGATACTTGGACACAGCTAACTATATTGAAGGCTTTGTACTTCCAAGTCCTGCAACTGTTTTTCTGATTTGCCAATAATAAGACCAGTAATTCATGTATGACACTTCCCCAAAGCATTTGAATTTAAAGGAGAATGAATAATTGAGGGAGGATGATGCTTAATATAAATTGACCAGTGGTGGTCCACTTTCATACTATGGAATTAGGTGGAGGAGGAATAATATAAGGGGTCTTGATGTGTTGTTCTCCTTACCCCATGTAAAAAAATCTGTGACACTTATTGCAAGGGATTTAGTTTAAAGAGTTATTTTTCTCAGAGGCATAATGTGAGCAATGCATGGCATGTCCAAATCTATGTCATAATAAACAATATTATAACTCTTCTTCCATGGTTAGAGAGTTCCTGGGATATGAATACTACCAAAAATTCTCTAAAAGGGTCTGATTATACCACGGATGGGAAGAGGTAGTAAGATCATTTTAGGGATCTCTCCTGCCCTTACTATGAGCTTAGACTTGAGAGGCCATCTGACCCAAATTCCCATTTGTTGCTGAAGTCACTGTAACACTAAGGGGCACAATAATAACTAGGTCAATTTATACCTGTCATGTTCCAGCTAGAATTTGCTCCAGCTACGCAAGAAAGACTGACAAAAAGATACATCCTCTTAAAAGAGTCAGGGACATTTTTGGAACATTTCAAAGGGCATTTTAGACTGGACAACTTAGGAGCTCTAACTACAGTCTATTTTTTAAAAGCACAAATTTAAACACTGCTGCAAAATAAGTACCATGTGGACAACTGCTCAGCTAAAGGCAGCCGGCCTGAGTCTCTTCTTGAATCAAACCATTTTCCCTGAAATGGGTGGATTGCAGGCTTATAGAGAAGAGAAGAATAGTCTTAAAAATGTTTTGAAAAGAAATTCATTCACTAGAGGGGGTGGATAGACCCCATGTATATTTGCTAACAAAGAAGGATTTTGATGCTAGCTTTCATTGATTATCAAATTAAGAAATCAAGACTGTTGCTTTATAAAAGGGACCACCACTGAGTGGTGTGTCTTACTGACTAAGAAGATTGGGAAAATAATTATCCAGGTCTTCATCAGTGGTGATACAGCTTAACCCAGCAAATCACTAAGAACTTCTCCTTTCATGTAGTTTTGGTTATCTGCAAACAATGCCTATTGTATGAACTCACATAGCGGGGCTAATCTCCTCTACTGACTTCTAGGAGAATTCTTCTCCTTTGGTGGGAAGATAATGAAAGAAGAGGAAGCTGGAAAGAAAGCACCTCCTGAAGAAATCTAGCCCAAGTGGGAAGATTATAACATCTAACTGGCCCAACCACAAAAGGGAAGATGCACAAATTATTATCATTTTCTATCTCTCAATGGGCAATGTTGTGACTGAACACTCTGTGACCTGGTTTGGGACTGGATGCTATAATTAGATAATAGCAATTTTTAAAATTGTGTGGTGGATTTGTATAGTACATTTCTTCTACAGATTTTACCCTCTTTTTCTCCCCTGCTCAGTTCAAGCAACGACACTTTCCAGTAAATATTCAGGAAATAAAAAGTAGTTTAAAAAGAATGATAGTTTTGACTGATGTGCATGGATCTTTGAGACTATGAGCTACCTGCTGTCATTACAGTTCCCAGACATAGAGGTGTATAATCAGAACTGGGCCAGGAGCAGAAGGAGGTGAGTGTGAGAGGTACCCCGAAAAATCCTCTCTGCTAAAATCTTTCCCTCGTTAGTGTACAACAGTGCCTTAAATTTACTGTTAGAAATGTATTGTTTTGGATTGCCGTTGACTATTTTTCTAGGATTCCTATGAAAAGGCAGATATATTTCAAAAGGATAACATACTTGAATTATTAGCTGTATAAAAGTCTCCTAAGACCTCTTTCATTCATGATACCTAGCTGAAAGCAAGGCTTTGTGGGAAAGGGTACCTTGGAAGACAACCTGAAGGTCACTGTATAGACAAATTGCTTCACCTCCCAGCTTACCTTGGCTGGGACCAGTGTATGGCCTAATCAAGACTGAGGAGTCAGGACACATGGGGTCCATGGAGGAGGGAGTGAAGCTCTCTCCTACCCTCCCTCTTCAGCAAACCTTCTTACTCCTGTCAGGGTCACTGTCCACAGCACACGCATACCTGCCACAACGTTCTGATCATCCTCCTCACATCCAGCATCTCATTCACACTGTGACCCAAGTAGCCTTTCTCCAATGCAACTTTCATTCTATCAGTCATCCTCAAAGCCTTTCTAAGCGTCATCTTACCTTTGTGAGCCACATGAACATATTCTGAATTGTAGTCACTGTTATTTTATAGCAGTATTGTACCCATAGCCAGATTTTAAGTTACTTGATATGAAGGATGTGTACTCTACATTAGTGGTCTCCCTAACCCTTGCAACAGTGACCTTCATGAAGATTGAAGTACATGGGGGACCCTCAATGACTTCATGGGACTGCTGGGCCACTGAGAGGGCAGATCATGGAGCTGGTTTTAGTTGTGGCTCTTCCACTGACTTTTCCTATAATTTTAGGAACATTTATCGAATCTTTTGGGTTTTGGTGAGGCATTTCCAACAAATTCTCTCAATTTATCCTCTCAACAACTTTATATGTATGTAATTAACTTCAGAGAGAGGAAAGGAGGGGGAGAGAAAGATAGAAACATCAATGATGAGAGAGAATCATTGACAGATTGCCACCTGCACACTTCACACTGACATATACATAATCCCTTACTAGTGGTAATATTAGGCATAGTATAAATATTTGTAAAATGATTGGCACGTATCTGCTGAAATTGTTATTGAAGTATGACAGATGTATATTTTTTAATTCTCTTGTATCAAATAGCAAATTCCATCTCTCTTGATCCAAGTATAGAAAGAGTGCGAAATTACCATTATATGCTTTGAAATGTGCAATATTTTCATCTGTCTAATAAAGTCAAAGGGTGTTTTTGAAAAATTAATTATCTTAATTACTCGTAATATGAGGATGGGCTCTGAAGAAGGAAAGAAATTTCAAATAGCTCATTTTGAACAGCATGGAATTGTACATAGAATTTTAAATGCCATGAATCTGTGACATAGAAATTAGGTTATTCCTATGCAAATAAAGCCAATTTAAGTGGTTCATGACATATGAAGACAGCATGAGTATAATATGGCTTTCTCTAGTTCTTGGGGCTTTGATTATAGTAATTTGGTAGGAAGTAAAGTATATGACTCCTAGAATTATGACTTTTTATTACTGTGACATTAATGCTCTCACCAGAAAAAAAATTGAACTTCAAGTAACATATAGAAATCATATGGGACAGTTGAAAGAGCCCCAAAGTACAAAGGATCTGTCGGAGTCCTAGCTCTTGTGCTACCTGCCAGTGGGCGTTTTCTGAAACCAATCTTTCTGGGGGTTGGGAAAATGAGGAAGTTGAATAGGTGAGCATTGCAAAATTTGAATAATATGTTCCTTCTTTCTCTAACGAAATTATGAGAGCCTCTTATCAGCTTTTTATCTAAGTTGGGAGCTGAATTATTCCTTTTTTTTTGGTAGTCATCTGACTTTTCTGCGTAGATTATCAGGCTTTTATCATGAGAAATTGTTTATAAATTATCTCTGAACAAAATGATGCTTTAGTAAAAATGAGTGTGAAAAAAATAGAGTTCAGCAATATTGAATCTTCTTGTGGTTGATTATATCAATGGCTTCAGTCATTACTCCATTATATATCCACATCCTTTGTGATGTAACTTGTCCTGTGGGCAGGACATATTTCCCCACTCCTTGACTCTGGGCTGAGGCCTGTGAGTTGCTTTGATAGTGGGATGTTAGCAGATATGATGCAAAAAGAAGCTTGGAGGGGCCTGGGCTATTAAGTTTGTGTTCACTTGCACCTCTGTCAACACTCTGAGAAGACTATGCCTGGGCTACCTCACTGATTCCAGTCAGAGGATAAGGGACAACCTGGGGCAGGGTCACTGCTAGCTGAACTCATCCCTGATTGGCTTACTTCTGTTGATCTGTAGACTTAGAAACTGTAATAATGAATTATTGTTTTAAGTCACTGAATTTTGGGGTAGGTTGTTATGCTGCAGTAGCTATCTGATATATTTCTAAACAATTTTCATTGTTAGACAACTGTTCTGTCTGCACACCTATATTATCAAATACCCATAGATATGAACAATGACACTGTTAATATCACCCATTGATCAAGTTATGAGGATAGTCTCTTGTTTGACAAGATGTAAAATGAAAGAGACACAACGTTTTAGCAGTAGCCCTGACCAGTCTTACCTGTATGGAAACACTGCTGTAAGAGCCACCAATGACCCCTGCAATGAGCAGTGGGCTATTTTCTTGAATGGCAGGGGATCCGTCAGGACACATATGTTCAGCTTCATCCACTTTAGTCAAAGATGCCCTGACAAATTCCAGTGATTGCTCTAACGCATAGGTATCCCTTGAGCATGTATCCAAAATGTGGACACCCAACTTCACTCCTGGTAGCAAGTAATTGTCTTTGTTGATTTCATCAATAGCAAACAACATGGCTTCCAGGCGTTGAATCCCTCGGTCTTCATTGATTCGCCCGCATTCTTCAATTCCGGTGCCTTTTTCATTAATAGGAAATAGGCCCCCTAAAACGAGGTCACCTTCTATTTTAATCTCCCTCCTTATAAAGTTATGATCCCCTAAAGAGAGTAAAAATCCCTTTGAAAACAAAGCTAAGGTAAGAACTTGAAGTCTTGTCAACATCTTCATGAATCCTGTTTCTGTACCTGTAGGAGATATCAGTGGATGGAGCCAATGTTGCCCGCTAGACTTCCTCTCTCATTTCCAAACTGGGTCTTTGGCCTTTCCTTCATATAAGGGAAGAACAGACTAGCAGAGTCTGTCACCAAATTCCTAGAGAGATAAAAATTATATGAACAAAAGTGGTAAAAAAAAAAAAAAAGGAAAAGAAAGAAAAAAAAAGAACAGTGATTACATTGATGGTCCCATTCAGGCCTTTGATAGGATAATGACTCAAAGTACCATTTATTAACCACACACAACACCACTGCACCAGGCACTCTCCCACAGTATCCTCACCCAGTTCTTTCAACCCACTGTGATGCAGATCTTAATATCCCAGCTCCCAGAAATGAACACTGAGGACTAAAGAGATAATCTGACAAAGTGTACTTAGGCTGGAGATAGTGTTCAGATTCTGTTTTTTCTAACGCCAAGTTCAGTACTCTCTCTACTAAGCCATTTACTTAGCTCTTCATAGGGTTACAACTTGGTCTGAGTCTTTATTCCCTCTCTTTAAGCTGCCTTTGTAACCAACTCCTTTTATTCATTCTTCCCTGTCCATTTGGAAGCAAAACAAAACACAATTGTAACTCTGTCACCATTTCTGAATTCCTACCATCACATTCCTGTCCTCCCTTCATAGGTGACCTATTCAAAATAATTACCTGCAGCATTGTCCACATTCCCTCTTATTCCAATGCTCTCAGCCCACTGCATTCAAGATTCTTTCTTCACTGCTTTAACAAATGGCTTTGAGAAAAGCTACTATTGATCTACTAGTTTCTAAATTCCATATTCTCACCTTAATCCTCATTTTACTTGACTTTAATTAAAGCTTGACTATTTTCTATCTGTTGAAAATTTCTAGGTTTCTGTTCTCTCGTTTCATTTCTGACTACATCTCAAATTCCATTGTTGAACACCCCATTTTCCCGCCCCCTTTCCTGAGCTCTAGCTCCGCCAGTGTTCATAGTTTCAACCTCCACTTAAATGGTTCCTAGGTTAATTGCCTGCTAAACAGCTGTACTGATACACTCCTCTGTCCCCGCCAGGTCTACATGTTATAAACTCTCCCTTATCTCTGTGAATGGATTTTCTCTGTACCCAGGCTCTTAAGCCAGAAACCTCTATGCTAGAGCCCTTCTCATTGCTTTCAATTAGCCACTAAGTTCTGCAGAATCTACCTGCTTTAACACTTCTCAAAGCCTTCTTTTCTCTCCCTATTGTGCCAGGCTCTTATGATCTCTAATAGGACCATAGCAGTGGATTCCTAGAGAGCTGCCGCCAACCTCCAAAGCACCTTTTTGTGAATTCTGAAGAAAAATAAAAAAACCTTCCTCGATTGCACAACTTTAAAACTTATTATTGTATAACCTGTACAGTATAGATGCTGGGGAAAGTGCAATTGTTGACACCTGGCTGTCTCCAGCCAGCGTTAGGCGACTCCTGACAGGTCCTCATGTCTAGAGGAGTGCAGTGAGCACTAGTGCTTGTGATTTGCACAGTAGATTGTAGCTTAAGAGAGTTCCATAAATTGAGCTTCTTCATACAACATAGGCTAGAAAATATGGCAATGTCCTGCTGTGAGGGCCATGTTTTTGACAGTAGGCTAAGGCCCTCCCAGGGATCTTTTCAAAACCTGGTGTGGAGCAGTCCCACCGCATGCACACAAACCAATGGACCTACTGTTGTCCTGCTGGTCACTCCGCTTCCTAGCACTAGAGCAAAGTCTGGGCAGTACACTCACTCTGCTTGCCCACCCCTCTTCCTGCTAGGTGAGATAAGCTTGTATAACTTTCAGAGTTAGGTGAGAGAAGTGACTGGGACTCCTGGAACATTCTCCCGACAAGGTGCAGTTGTTTGCCCCTGTGTGTGTGGTATAGTGTGCCTGTATGCTCTTCTGCTTTTGTGCATAATTGTGGATTGGTGGGCTGTTATGAAGGAGGGGGCTCTCCTGGCTGCTTCTCTACTCAATCAGGATGCCTGAAAGCCATACCACCCGTGTGTTCTCAGGTAAGTTAGCAAATGTTAACAATCTGAACAGTGTCCCCTTGATGAAAACGCTCTGTCTAATGCATAATCTTAACTGCAGCTCAGAGCAGCCCATCTCCTGTCAATCTAAATCTACTTTTCTCTAGGTTGGAGAATTGACTTCTTCATTCTCCTTGATCTTGTCCCTGGCTAGCTCTCAGGTCTTACTGTTCACCATGCTCATCAATTTTGTCCCACTTCAGCCTTCAAACCTATGCTTCAGCCGTATTGAACTTTGTTCACGTTAGTGGACACCAGGCTGTTGCTCATATTATTCTCTTGGCTGAAAATGCCCTTCAATACCCACTTATCTGTAAACCCCCACTTATTTAAGATTCAATAGTCACTACCAGGAAAGGACAAGAATTCTTTCCTATCTTCCTTCCACGGTGGAATTGTTTACTTCCTGTTTTCTATTCCTGCTGTAGTTCGAGAAATATTTGCTATTGCTGTTACTATTATAACTCATATTTGTTTCCTTTTCTGCTCACTGGAAATAAAGGAAATGGCACAGCATGTAGGATTTTTAAGACCTGAGGAAAAAAACAAAACTCGATATGAAAAACACAAAACAGGAATGAGTCCAGTGTTCAACGGTTTTGACATTTCTCCCTTCTCTTGTTAGCAGTGCCCTTTAAAACCCAGCTTCCCACATGCTCTGTTTCTTTTGCATGGAGCAAGCGATGGGCTGTTTGCTTGAGACGCACACATCCTCTGGGGCTTATTTTGTTTATTTATTTAGGTGTGAACCTCAGCAATGACGGCAGCAGTCATTGGAATGCTCAGTGTTAACCCAGGGCCTCTCTGGGAGATCTGCCACAGGGCACCAGAAAGGCTAAAAACAATAATGTTTTAAAAAGTTGATACTGTAGGAGAATTAAAGAAAATTCATATCAATTTCTGGTCTCTCTTTGATCTTTATGTGCAATTCCCTTTGAAGCAAAATTGCCAGGGAAGGCAAAAGACACTGCAATCATTATCACTAATAATAAAGAAGCAGGGATTGCTCTATAGAATTATTGTTTTATGTGCCTAATAAAAGAGAATAGTTAATTAAAATAAGGTCATCAGCACAGTCTTACCATTATGAAAAAATGCAGGTATCTCTTGACTGTGAAGTTTGACTTCTCAAAGGGTAAAGATAACCTCAAGTTTATGGAAAGCTTAATTCTCTCTTGGGAAAATGCACTTAGTCAAAGATGACTTCAAATGAAACCTCAAATTATACTTGAAGTAATAGTATCTATCAGTCTGCCTGTTTCACAAGTAGAGGCTCTGTTTTATTCATCTCTGTGTATTCAGGGCCTGGCATAGTGTCTTCAATCAGGAAGATATTCGACAAATGTTTCTTGAAGACACACCAATTATGTTTGCAAATGACTCTGTTATTTTATTTGTGGCATAGAAAATGGGAATTCTGATAGAGAAGTGGATTGTTTTATTTCATTACCTACCTAATCATCCGAAGTGCTCTTACCCTATTATGTTATTTGATGATAGGACTGCCAACAGGTAGAACTACAGGAATTACTTTGCATATCTCTAGGAGAAAATGCTGCCTTTGTGTTAGGAAGTTGAAGCTCTGATGGGTGCCTAATAAGCCAAGAGAGATGCATCCCCAAGTTGACCTACTTTTACTTCTTTTGGGTCAGGAGAATACAAAATTAGACACATGAACATTATCCTAATTCAAAGCTTCAGAGATGCATTCATTCATCAAATATTTATTGAATACCTACTATGTATGTGCTAGGCCATGAGCTGGTACCCAACTGTAAACAAATGAATATGATCTCTGCTGTCAACATTTCAAATGCTTAGATATTTTTATGTAGACAGTGATGGAAACTTACTCCTCTCTTTTTCTACCAACTATCTCTATCATTTGTGAAAATCTCAAAAAAGAAGTATATTGTAGATTTCCTTTAACATGGGAATTGTAATGAAGTGCTTGACTCAAAAAACAAGCCATTGCAAATTACATGTTATATACATTTAGAAATTAGATACACAGATCTTAAAAACAAGTTGACTGACAAAAATATGTAAAATATTTTTCCTTTAGTTCTCTGACAGAGCATCTTTAAGTAACATTTAACGTAGTCTTAGAGAATTACAAATTAAAAATCAATTCGAGCAATGTTTAAATGCATTGTCTTAATATTTTCTTACTTGCCTTTTCCTTAAAGCAGAATTTATAATGATTAAGACTGTAGGGCTAAGCATAATTTTAAAACACTTAGCGTTGTTTAAAATGAAGCCCTAAGAAGCTAAAAGATGGGGAAATTAAAATTTAACATCGAAAAATAGACCAACATGCTTAATTCAATGCCACTGTTTATCTCGGTGTCACAGCTTATCGGGTTGTGGGAAAGGGCACCAATTACTTCTTTTCAGGTTCCTTTTATTATAAATCAGCCAGCAGCACATTCCCTAGGTAAACAGGCTCCCTACTGCACCCACATTCATATGCAGCCAGGGGATTGCAGCTCTGCAGTCAAAGTTCTTCATTCTGGGATGATGAGTGATGTGTCAACTACAAACAAGCATGTGTAGCCCTCTCCGCAGGCTACCTGCTTACCAATGTTCTATTAATCCATGCCTTATAGAATCTCAGAGGTTTGCTGTGAATATGACCCCTGGAATATGTGGGCAGGAAGCATTTCTACACTCTACATATGCTAATGTGTATTTTCCTTAGTCTCCTGACTTTGCACAGGGACTTACTGTCGGAAGTAAAATCCAGTTTGACTCAATGAATACTAGTAAGCTGTTCATCCAGGGGAGATACAATGCCAGAAACTGGGCTCACTCTTCCCTACAAATAAACCCTTACGTTGTGGAAGGGCTTCTGAGCCTGTGCTCAAAGCCTGCACACTCAATTGGTCTGAAGAAAAGTTAGGGTTAGTGCTAACATATGCAATTTGACTATAAATTTGATTACACATTCTTCAGCTGCCAGAATTATACCGTAGACAACAAAAGACATGGCCCTTGTTCTTACACTGCCATTTTCAATTGGATGAACAGAGGCTGTAGCTATGCTGGCATTATTAATAGCAGAATGTATCATTGCACAGTTATAATACCTTTGCTCATGCTAGGAAACAAAGGTAATTTTTTCCCTAGAAGTCCTTAATGGATTATTATGATTAACTGACTATTTCAAACCCAATCATTTTTTATCAGATCTAGCTTACAATTTCTACCCCTTTGTAGGCTTCTGCATTATTCTAGCTATAATGGGTTTTTTTCATTTGCTGAATTGCCATGTGGTTTGTGTTATGTTTATCAGGATGATCATATTTTGTTTTATACTTATTTGAATAGTTTTTAAAAGTTGAAACTTAATAATTAACAAAATGGTTCTTTCCTCCCCATTAGATTATAAGCTAATGGATATCAAGGACAGTGCCTTAGACATCATTGTTTTCCACAGTGCCTCACGTATAGTTATCAAATGTTGGTTAAGTGATAAATTCTAAGTAGTATGATGGTTTTTTTAGACTGGTCAGGAGATTGGAAAAATAATTTGGAAATTTCATTCAAACAATGAAGCCATTAAAAAAATGTTATTGTAGGTCAAGATTCAACTTTGACACTAGAGAAATTCAGCCCAAATACCTCTGATCTTTCCTTTGACTTTGAATTGGTGATTTTTAAGAAACAAATATAGAGTAAAACTGGAAAAGTTGAGAGCACTTGGAGGAATTAGAAAGATTAAGATGCACATTATGGATCTGATAGAGATTAGGAGGAATGGAAATCTCCACACCAAATACTTCTTTGAAAGCATGAATAACCAAGCAGAGGAGTGGAGGCCAAGCCTCTGTGTTAAGATTTGAAGCCAGGGAGGAAAGTTCTGTATTCCCTCAAATTTTTCTAATTTGAAATCCTACATGTATATCAAACTCCAAATAACCAAAAAATTAGTTCCGGTTTTGGGAATGAATGGATCAGATCCTTTCTGATGAGCCTATTTTATTCATGGAGCAGAGGAAAGAAGCCCAAGAACCCTAGGTAGCTGCACTGAAGAGGGGACACTGTCAATTTGCATGATGAAGCCAGAAAGGGATGACGATGAAGCCAAAAGGGAAAATGCTCACTTCACTCTTTTGCCTTGGACAACACTCCCCGCTCCCTCCCCCCGCCCCCCTTCCCACCACACACACAGCCAATCTCCCATTTCCTCTATCTTCTAAATTTAGAAAGTGTTTTTATGAGGTAGGCAAACCGACGTACAATTGTGCTAAACTTTGGTCCTTAGGGTAATGGCTAGTAACTTACTTTTAATCAGTAATATTAACTTGGTCACTGCCCTTGAAAGTAAATCATTATTTTTCGAAATGCCAGCGTGCACAGTATTTTCCTGTGTGTGTGTGTGTGTGTGTGTGTGTGTGTGTGTGTGCGCCTGCACATGGTATGTTGCCATCTCAGCTGATTTTTTCATCCTCAAGTTTCCTAACCTCATTACAAAGCCTTGGAATTGGAGCCTCCCCAAACTCCCTGCAGCCTACCTTTGTCCTTTTCCTCTTACAAGCTGCCAAGTCTAATAGAAGTTACAGGTTTGTCAGCATGAACAGAGAATACAGAAACTGGGTTTGTCAAAAGCTTTCTCTAGCGCTAGACAAAATGGTAATGGGAAGAAATGGAGGAATACTGTTCATAGGAGAACATTTTTACCTGTTGGCAATATGATCCATTAAGGGCTATTAATAATGTCCTCTGCATATGCAGCCCTTTCTCCTGAATAATGTCAAACTGTTTTTGTACAATGAATTAACTCTTACTGCTTCCTGGTGAGAAAGAATTACATTATATATTGCTGAAGAAAGAGAGAAAACCACCAATTGTTCAAGGTAGTAGTGCAAATTAATTTGTTACCCATTTAGCGGTGATCGAATTTTTAAATAGGCTAAAACATTGGCTTAAGAAAGAAGGAACATTTTCAATCATGAAGTTTTAGATACCTCAGTGTACAGGTAATGAAGTATCATGGCCTAATTGATATTCTTCAAGCTCTAGAACTTATGAACTCAACTCAAATAGAAACAACTTGCATATATCAGGCACTGTGTAACTGTGGGCTTAAAATATTGCCACCAAACAGGCAAGTAAATGCCATTGATATCTCCAGCTCTTCTAATCTCTGACATGACTTTAAGACATGATTTTAGTTCTGTTTTGTTAACAGAACTAAAATCATGGGTGGGGGGGTTATTGGTATGCTATAGTTGGCTGGTATGAGCTCTCAAGAACCATTTATACATATTTCTTCCCAAGTCTGTTTAATGATGTCACATTGATAACTTCAAATTGGCTACAGTGGGAGTATTTATAGTGCAGAAATCAGCAAACATTAATAACCAGTCCCCTCTCAAGTCCTGAAGGTCTGGTTGTTAAACATTGAGCAGCATACCTCTGTGGTAAATTTAACAATTTGGTCTTAAAATCCATTCCCAGAGATTCACATTGGAAGAGCCCGGGAAAGCTATATGGCATGATACTTTAGGTCAGTGTTTTCTATTTGCAGATCACAAGCTATTCATGTGTCATGAAATACATTAGTGCATTGTAATGTGCAGCTTATAAGGAAAGAGAAGAGTTAGAATATAATAGAAAATATCAAAACACTGATCTAAGGCATATAGTAAGGGTGAATATCATTTCCTAAAACATTTTGGGGGGTTTATGTGTGTATAAGTGTATGTTTTGGATTTCAAAGTAAAATAATTTCTTTTGAATCCTGGTAATAAAAAGTTTGAAAGTTGCTGTTTTACAAAGTGGGCTCTGTGGTCAAAAAAATGTTTGAATCTACTTCATGACCTTGGCATATGGTCACCTCTCTGTGCCACATTTTATGTATGTGTAAAATAAAGACACTGTTACTTGTCTCCTGGATTTGTTTTTAGGATTAAATAAAATCATTAATATAGAACATTAGCTCAAATCTATTAGCTACTAATAGAATTCTTGACAATGAGGATAATTTGTCAATGGCTCCAGTGACATTGAGGAGCATTCTAGACTATCCATATACCCACCTATAGTCCAAAGCCACTGTTGTGCCTACCTAGTCTTTATTCCTCATTTGGTGAACAAACCTCTCCCTGCTAATCCTCCAGCATCCTGCCTTTGTCCTGTCTGATTCTTAGGAGCTATGCCATCTTGGGGATTTGCTTGCTGTTTGAATAATGCAAGGTGAGACCCAACCTAGATGTCCTGTAAATTCTGCTATTGATGGGTACTAAAGGCCATAAAATGCCAAGAGAAGATGGAAAGAAGTGATCACTCAAAAAAAAAAAAAAATGATGCAAGGTGCTCACAGCAAATTGATGTATTCTGTTTCTCCAAAAAAACATGTTTTCATCCCTATTCCCTGGATCTCTCCTGTCATACTGAGTTTTATTGGGAGGGGGCTGGGCATCTCTTGTTCTGAGTCTGTCTGGGCTAGAACATGAACTGACTCCTCTGCTAAGAGCAGAATATTTTCTAAAATACTGCCAGTCAATGGTCTTAATTTTTATTATCCCAAGGCATCAAGGGCCTCAGCTACAGGAGTTTGGGCCCTTGTGGCTGTGATAAGTATTAGTCTTTAAATTCCATGGCAACTACTGTGCCAACAAGTCTGGTTTGCCGTGTTTCAGGGAGAATCAGGCTCTCTGTGCACATCCATGTGTGGGAAGCGCCTAACAAAAGCCTATAACTTGAGGCATAGATTTTCAAAGAGCAGGACTCACATGTCTCATATAGCTTGAACCTTTAAACTGGTTCTGAGTTTATGGTTTTACAAAACCCTCAAAAACACAGCCTCAAGGTATGTTTTCCTTTCTTTGTGTTATACCCAAGTTATCAGCATGAAATTATGTCATACAGAGGCCCATTTTCCCAGGCAACAATGGAGACCAGGGGACACAAAGGAGTGCATACTGTATGAAGCTGCTTATGTAAAAGCCAAAGCCAAGCCAAAGCCATCCATGGTGTTGGAAGTGGGGATATATCTCCCTCGTGGGGGATGTGGGAAGTTAGGACTGGAAGGATCATGAGAGTGCTTCTTGAGTGCTGATGATGGCCTGCTTATTGATCTGGATTCTTGTTTTATGAGGGAATTTCAGTTTGTGAAAATTCATCAAGCTGCATAATTATGTATATTACACATCAATGAAGATTTAAAATGAAAAAGCCAGGCTATAGTGAAACAGGATGGCTAGCTAGCACAGCTGTGTCTCTTTAAAAAAAGGTTTTCTAGCCCTAGCCAGTTTGGGTCAGTAGACAGTGTTGGCATTCAGACTGAAGGGTCATAGGTTCCATTCCGGTCAATCCAAATTGGGTTGCTAGCTTGATCCCCATTCCTAGTTGGGGTGCCTGTGGGAGGCAACCAATTGATGTGTCTCTCTCACATTGATGTTTCTCTCTCCCTCTGTCTCTCCCTTCCACTCTCTATAAATATCAATGGAAAAATATCCTCAGGTGAGGATTAACATCAATAATAATAAAAAAATGGTTTTCTATGATAAATTGGCCACAGGGGTATTGACATAAACTTACAACTGTGGGCTTATTGAGGACACTAACCCTGATGAGGTGAGTAAAATCAGGAGACTTGCCTCACTGCGCATGAGTGTTGGCCATGCAGGGGCCTTCTTCTCATTAAAATGGAAAGTCAGCCACTTTGTTTGCCTTCCTGTGTCTAAGCAGAAACCAGGAGTCTGAGCACAAATGACAACTACACCAGTTGCAGTAGGTGACAATCCTACCCGTGACCTAACAGCTTAGGCTGGGTGGGAATAGAAAGGTGAGAAGCCAGCTCCAGCCGGAGTCTCTGAGCTTGCGTTCTGAAAAGTGAGTGGGATCAATCTCTGGCTTTATTATGTTCCAGCATTCAAGAAATTCTTTTCAATGTGTTTTAGAAAATCACTAGAGTATCTACTGTGTGCCAGGCCCTCTGACAGGTTGCAAGGACATAAGGATGAGTGGGACAGCATCCCTTGCTATATTCAGTAAAAAGGGGTTTCTTGGGACTATGTTAACCATCAAAATTGATCCTGGCGAGCACTCCAGTGTGACGAACCTGATGAAAACCAAAGGCTCCTCTCTCATTGTTGTGATTGTTTGCTTTCACCACACAGGTTGGGATAGGTCACAATTTCAGGGTAGGATGGGCAAACCGTCAGGCAGAGTTGCAAGGCTACAGATGCCACTGCTATTCCCAGATGGGGTTAATCTTTGAGCACCACCGTTCTGTCCTCTGGAATGCCTGGTGCCATTTATATAACTGAGAAACAGGTGCCCACAGAGGTTAACTCATGGGTCCAAAGGTCAGCAGGTAGCAGTCCTGAGAATATATCCCAGGCATCTGCTTCAATTATCTTCCTTATGCTCCATGGTTCTGGTTACAATGGGCTCTCATATTTAAAAAGCTCACAAATCTTTGTATAGAAAGTTGATTTCAATGATCTCTTCTATCTCAATCTTCTAGGTCCACATTTTTTTTCTCTCTACTCAAGCTTTTGTCACATCCTGGTTGTTGTTTTGATTATATTATATTTGGCTTTCTTTGCTCTGTTGCTACTGTTAGATAACATCAATGTCCTATTCATCTTTGTTTCTGACATTTCAGCCTTCTTCTGCTTGGACTTCACACACCTTTCTTCTCTTCACTCATCCTATTCAAGATATTGCTCTAAACCTGTATTTTTCACTTGTGATCACTTGAACAGATTCAACTATCTCCTGTCACTGTAAATTTAGTCTTAGCATCACCAGTTTCAATCATTCTACCCACTGACTTCTTTTCTCTGCTCTTTTACAGCTCTTTTTCTTTAGCTTCTAGGAAACACAAAAATAACATCTTATGCTTTTTATTTTCATTCTTAACTCAGCATATTTTTCTTTCTAAGTCTGAACAAATTCACCCAGTTGATTAGCTGGTGGGGCTAGTGAAGTCTACATAATTTGGATTGTCCAAGTTACTAAGTATATTATTCTAGATAAAACTTGTGTCACCTGTTTGGTCATAGTCTGTATTGCAAAAGCCTGTTGTTGTGAGAAAGTAAACTGTGGTATACATACCTGACAAGCTTTGAACAAACCAGCTATCATAGCTAAATTGTGAGTTCCAGCAGATCTGTGCAGATTAATATGATCCTTCCTTGCGGTGAATACTGTGTTGCTAGGGACCACATAGCAGGTATGCAAAACACATTAGTTAACTAAATAAATGTTTTCTCTTTTGTTTCACTTTGCATTAAATCCTAGCTATCTTTTCCACTAAATCCTTCCTTCCTGAATGAAAAAAAAATGAACATTTTGGAACTCACATGCAATTGATTTACATGTGCTCACTTAACTCCTCCCAAGATTTCTGTTGTAAATTGATGAGTAAAACTGGTTTAGTACTACTTGCCCAGACTCCTCAGTTCCTGAGTACTGCAGCAGATCTGTCTGATTCCCAATTCTTTGACCTTTCTTTTATTAGCCCCTGTCTTTGGGAGTTGTGTTGGAACAACCCAGAGGACTCTGAAAGGCAGATAAACAGAGCATAACATGTAGGTCACCTTCAGTGGCTTGTCTTTTTGATGCTTCACTTCCCTTGAACAGATTTGGGCTACCTTCACTTAAATCCCTACAGTGTTATTGCCTCAAAAATAATTTGTCTCATCTATGCATGTTCAGTTTAGTTGTAGAAGACTTTTTCCTCTAGGCTATGGCACTTGAGTGATCCTAAGTAGGGAGGGGGCCTTTGGACATGGATTTGTTTCCACACCTGGCATCCATTAGCCTTCTCATCAGGGCCATCATTGGAACCAACTCCATCCACTGTCCAGATGTCTCTTTAACTGTGGCTTAGCACAAGACATTTACACCTTGCTGTGTAGCGTACATGTGGAGTAATAACCTTGGGGAATTTCAAAAGCCCCGAACTGCAATTCCTGTGAAATTGGAGGCAAAATTACCCCAATGGTGTGGAAGCAGAACTAGCCAAGCATCCCTCTCCACAGCCTACCAGTGACCCATTTCACAATGGGAGAGCTGCCATTTTAGAGGACCTGTGGTGGGACACGCAGATGTTACCCAAAGGATGGCATTTCACATGACACCCAGAGGAAAACCGAGTAACAATAGGAAGGCAGATTTTGTTTATGAACATTCTTTCTTCATTAGGGAGAAAAACTTGTAGTGGTAGTAAGAATTAGAAAATGAGCTCTGATTTTTGTGTGTGTGAGAAATATCACCTTATATTTTAGACAAAAAAATGAGCATATGGATTTTCTTAAATATTACTAATGTTGCATGGACTTTACATGAACTTCCTTGCTAGGACATTAGCATCTGAGTGTGTTAAATGATGTATGTGTGTTGACTGAAACAAATCCTTAAACATTTGCCCTCTAATATTCTTCTGCAATGTATTATTAGAGCTGTACAGGCGAGGTTGAGTTGATTTTATGACAACCAATGAACAATAGAACAGGAACCTCATTCTATGAAAATTTTCACAGTATGCCTCTTAATGGACTAGTTCCACTGTCCCTTTCTCCAAACAGCCGCTATCCTCTGCGTCACCATTAAATGTGTTCTTGTTTTAAAGATCTGAATATTTATAGATTATAAAATGTTTTAGTAGGAAAGCCTTGGATATCACGCAACCTGATCCTTGATGCTCTCAATTCATATGAAGAATCAAGAGTCTTGTGGGGTAAGGCAGTCCCTATATTAAGGTCTTGCTCTTGCCTTGAATGACATCTCATTTGCAAGTGGTGCATGTTTGGGAACATCTGTGGATGTAACACACTGTGCTCAGTTCTTCAAATATATGTTTTTCTTCTGTTACTTTCCCCAAATAATTTGGAATTCCTGCTGACATTTTTCTCCCATTAGACAATCTTGTCCCTTCCCGAGGGGACAATTAGTTAAAGAGTCAGGGATACTGGCGTGGGTGAGCCAAGGCAGAAAAAGGTATTCTGTTGTTTAATCACAGGGATTAATGGCAGCCAGCTGTAGGAAACATAAGAGTGTGTTGGCCACATGCTGCTGGTCTGAGAGCAATGGTGAAAAAGTGAAAGGTTAAACCAAAAGCAAAAGGCAAAATAAAAGGTGTATCCACACGCTGTCTCTTGCCAGGTGAGGGAAGAGTGTTTCCTGAGGAAGGCAGCTACTTCAGTCTACTGAGCTTTTGAAAGAGGAAAAGTTAACCACAGGGAGACAGGAGAAACAGCAGTGGACCAAATACAAATGCTAAGTGTTTCCTCACACAAACGTTAGCTCCAGGCTGTGCTGTTTAGTGGGGTGTGAAATCACAATTAACAGAGCAAGGGTTTTGTAAGTGAGCTGAGGCTGCTTCAAATTACATCCTGCTATTAGCTGCTTTTAGAACAGCCACATTGAACAACTCTTTGTTTATTGGACTGTGATATGGTCTTGAAGAAATCATTAATAAACACAGTTGATTATAGTTACACTTACTGTGCTGGTATTTTAGATCTTAACCATTCTAGGATGTTTCCCAGTGTGGGATGCAGAAGCAGGAAATGGGTAGAGTTGATGGCAACCAGAGCTGCTGATAACAAGGAATTCCAACAGTCCTCCTGAGTTTTTCATTTATTCATTTGTGTACTTCTGTTGAGATCATACCTGGCCGCTATTCAGTGTGGTTTAGGCTAAAACTCTTTGATACCTAATGGTGAGTGGGAGCTCAGAAAACACACCTAACCTGTAAGGAGAAAAGAGGCTTTGATGTATGTAGAAGATTAAATACCATAATTGCCCATGTAAAAGCCTTTTTATGAAATAAAGTGAATGCGTAGAAAATGTGGCCTAAAATATAAAAAATGAACCCATGTCAATTTTCTTCTCCTAAAATGGCATTGAAATCCTTTTTGGCCTCTGTGAGATATTACATGATCCATTATCATTTTTGTTTTGTTACATATTAGTGAAGGTTTAGAAGCTGTAATAGAGAGTGCATTTTATGGGTAAAGCATTGTTTTGTTGAGCGTACTGAAACCAAGTTAAGCTGATGTGGCAACTAACTTTTCACCTCGTGGCTCAAGGGTACCCTGCTTAATTTTTGTTCCAGCCAATTAGATGTGTGATAGAATCATGGACACTTACATATGGAAGTGAACTTGCAAACTGTCTTTCCAACTCTGAGGACCTGGAGCAGTGAATGGCCTTGTCTACATTATTAAATCATTTGAAACCAGAGCTAGGACTAGAGCTAAGTTTATGACTCTGACGTCCTCTTGGAGTATGTTGTCTGAACTATAAGGTGTCAATGGTCTTTGCTATACTCCATCTGCAAAGCAATACAGAGTTGACATTAGAATCTGAAGCCGATATGAGGCACATGGCTCATTTCAAATTTTGTCAGGCCAATGTTGCGTGAAGTTTGCCAATCCTATGATTCAAAGAAGCTGATTCCAAATGGCCTGCTTTTCCTAAGAATCACTAAAAACACCCCTGGATCTCTGTCCAATATCCCTTTTGAGTAAAGTGACATAAGCTCTTTGAAACCAGCTTTCCTGATTTTGGCATTAGCGAATGCATCAGGCTAGAAATTCATCCTGGCTTAGAAGTTGAAACAAAGGTGATGAAGGCCACGGCTGGATTCTGATGAGTTACATGGCCTTAGAAAATGTCTGAACTTTAGTTTTCTAGTCCTTAGAACAAAGGGGTTGAGCTGAATGATCTCCGAGGCACTCTCTAATTTGCACATTTTTTCCCCCTTCTAAGTTCAGTGTTGACAAATATTTCTGGAATTCTAGCAGTCTATTTAACTTAGTAACACTCTTCTAAAATCTCACACAGATTTCTATTGGAGTTATTAAAAAACAAAACTATATGTATTTTATACATGGCTGACCCCCTGCAATCATATATTTGGTTTGGTTTCTCAGGGATGGGGATACCTTAGGCCCATCCTGCCATTCTTTCTCATTTGTCCACCCCCTCCCCGCAAGGATGGAACATAAACTAAAGATTAGACAGTTGGATAAGGAAAACACTAGAAAAACATGCTCAAGATCTCAATACTATTGAAAGATATTTACTGTTTGCTGCCTACCCATAAGAAGCTTTTTATTTTTGACAACATTTGAAGAAGAGGAAGGGAGGAAGAAAATGATAAATTCTTATTAAGAACCTACATTGTTTTAAGCATGGGACTAGACCTATACGTACATTGCCAAGTTGGTTCTCTCCATCATTCATTTATTTAAACTAATCTCAATTGGTGGCCTTACGTGCCAGGCACCCACAATGCGGAGGTGAATGGGACAGACATAGTCTTTGTCCTCCATGAGCTCACTTCATCAGGTAGATATATAACATCAACTTTACACAAAAGAAGTTCCTGCGCTTTTGTAAAACTATAGGTTTCTTTTAGAAATTCTGAAAATGTGGCCCTTCTTTTAAAAATTCCTCCTAAGCCATGAATATAAAAAATAATTGGATATGGATACACATTTTACTATAATGATGATATAGAATATTTTGTGCAAAATCTTCTCACTCCAAAGGCCCAATTTCATAGTCTTCTAAGTTCTTGGTAAGCAGCTTTGCAGGAAGGCACTCATACCATGATGGAATAGAGAGGCCAGGCGACTTCTCCAAGGTCATAGAGTGAGGTGGCAGTAAGCCCTGGATCCAAGGTGTCTACAGATGTCTGGGAATGATTTCTGGTTGTTGTTTTTTTCCACCTTCCTGATGGTTTAGTCAGATTTTTCTGGTGTCCAAGTTTCCAGGTTTGGAGGGTGGTGTTCTGAACCTAGGCCTGCCTTCTCTAAGGTGGGCCAGTACTGAAATGAGAGAGGCCCCTCTCTCTCTCCTTGGGCCAATGCCCCACTGTACCCCAGCAGCATGCTGCGAATAATTAGATAAAGCATACCTCCCACTGCCCTTGGGGGCTTGGGCACACCTGCCAAGTCAAATACACTTTATCTCAGTCAAGCATTGCCTGTCCCTCTGCTGTGGCCAAATGCCCAGACATTTTGCTGTTGTTGAACAAAGCCAATTGGAGAAGAAAATGACCCAAATGTCAGCACTCAGAGAGTTGTGAGATCTAAGGGAAATTTCCATAAGGTAACATATGCAAATGAGAAAGTCTAGCTTTCCTTCTCCTCATAAATCAGCCTTATCACACTGGCCATGAACTGCCAAGACAGCCAGTGTACCTAGATTTGGCCCCAGCGGTTGGCTAGGAGCCCAAGGGCCTGGGTATGAGGAATAAAGCAGAGCCCATTTCTGCTTCCACTGGTCACTATTCCGCACGCTTCCAAGAGTGCTTTCCTTGCATCTCTATCCCTATCCTTGTTCTGGTCCCCATGCTGGACTCCCTTTAAGTTCCTTAGGAGCATACTCAGCTCCTTATTTGTCTGTTCCTACTCCAGAATGTTGACACACATAGTAGACGTTGGACTCTTACCTCTGAGATGGCAGTGCTCATCCACACCCTCACGTTGCAGATATGGGGACAGAGGCTGGAAGCTTCTGTGATGCCACTAAATGGAATAATTTGTAGTTGGAAGCTGTGAGGATTAGGCAATTGTGGCATATTGTGTGCAAAGAGGTAAAGGGTAGTATATGTTATATACTACCCAGCCTTCTCTAAGGTGGGCCTAGTGGAACCTAGTGGAAACCCATGGCAAGTGGTCTGTTGGGAAATCTTTGTGACTCCTGCTCCTGTGGGCAATATTTCCTTTTAGTGGGGAGTTCTTCATGGTCTCCATTGTAGGGTAGAACCAACATAGCCTCTGCAATATTTTTCAGGGCCCCAGAGTATCTGGGAGAAACACCAATATTACATTAGAGTGCTGCAGGGGGCAAGCGTTTCGGGCACTGCACACCTGTTATTTACTCCTTAAAGAAAAGCTTTACATCCTCTAACATGGCGCTTGGCGCAGACTCAGCCACAAACATCCTCCTGGGAGGAAGGTGAGTTGTGCTGCTGGTGAAGCATAGGGGGCAGTGCCCATAACGGGGCTTTTGGTAGTGGATTTACAGGGAGCTAGATTGGGTCACTGATATTGCCAGTTGCTTTAGGATCTTAAACAACTCTTTGTATCTCAGTTTTTTCATCTGTAATGTCGGCCACAAATTTGGTTTACTGCACATTTGCGGTTGCGTTCCACACCCTGTATGATAGCAACTTTGCAGAGTGCCCTCTTGCACTCCGGGAGTCCTCAGGGGATGTTGGAGAGCCAGTTTCAGCCCAATCCCCACAGGCCAGGTTGAGGGACCCCCACCTGCCGGAGGGACCCCGCTCACTCCACAGACACCGGGGAGGGACCAAGGGAGGTTGGCTCCAGGGTGTGTCCAGCCCATCTCATCCAGTCCTGACCTGCCAGCCACCTTCTCATTAATTTCCTTTCAATGTGCACAAATCCGTGCACCAGGTCACTAGTTACATATAAAAGTGGTTTGGGTCAGGCTTGAAATTAATTAGTTCATTAGTGTATATATAATGGATTTAGAGAAGGTGCTGAGCACTCCCTTGCACCTTACAGAGATAATGGTCTTCAGCTTCTTACTAGGCCTGCAAGCCCATTGCTAGATTTGTTTCTCATACCCACAAGTTTCTTATCTATATATGTAAAAGCCTAAGAGACCATTATGGCAGAACAACCAGAACGACCAGTTGCTATGATATGCACTGACCACCAGGGGGCAGATGCTCAACACAGAAGCTGCCCCCTGGTGGTCAGTGTGCTCCCACAGGGGAAGTGCTGCTCAGCCAGAAGCCGGGCTCACGGCTGGCGAGCGCAACTGCCACAGCGGGAGCCTCTCCCGACTCCTCAGCTGCACTACCGAGTGGTGGCAGCAGGCGCAGCAGGCCAGGATGAGCATGAGTGGCGCAGTGCCTAGCCCCGATTCAGGCTCCTCTCTGGCTGGCTGCCGCTTGGTCCACTGCTACATCCCCTGAGGGGTCCCGGACTGCAAGAGGATGTCCAACTGCCAGCTTAGGTCCGGTCCCAGTGCTGTTCTCTGTAGAAGGTGGTCAGTCTGAACAACTCAGTGACTCAGGGAAGCACAGGGAACTCAGGGTGAGTTTGCCTCTGCGATTGACTCACCCACTCGATGGTGTTCACAGGATAGACTGTGGTGGCCCAGCCCATGCATGTGCAGCAGCTGCTGAAGCTCAAGCAGCAGGCCATGTAGCAGCAGAAGGCCATCCAGCCACAAGCCAGCAGGCAGTCATCCCCTGAGGGTCCCAGACTGCGAGAGGGCACAGGCCGGGCTGAGGGACCCTCCCGCCACTGCACGAATATCATGCACTGGGCCTCTAGTTATAATATAAATTCCACTGGCAAGAGTATATCATAAACTTTTTTTTTTTTTTTGCAATCAATAGAGGACATTTTTAGATGTCCAGGGTGAATAGTTGCTATAAAAGTTCTAAAAACAAACATTGTCAACCTTCTAATTTGCCCTTGTCACTGGGCTGAGGTGGAGGCAGGGTTGCAGACTGAATCTCAGAATAAGCACAATATACACAGCTTCAAGGGGAAATAAGCATGAGATGTGAACATTATTTTTGATAGAAAGAGAAGACTAAAGGACCATAACATCTCTACAAATTCTCTTCAAGTGATTATAGTTTTACTAGAAGCCCGGTGCACGAAATTCGTGCACGGCGGGGGGTTGTCCCTCAGCCCAGCCTGTACCCTCTCCAATCTGGGACTCCTGGAGGGATGTCCGACTGCCCGTTTAGGCCCGATCCTGGTGGGATCGGGCCTAAACGGGCAGTCGGACATCCCTCTCACAATCCAGGACTGCTGGCTCCGAACTGCTTGCCTGCCTGCCTTCCTGATTGCCCCTAACCGCTTCTGCCTGCCAGCCTGATCACCCCCTAACCACTCCGCTGCCAGCCTGGTTGATGCTTAACTGTTCCCCTGCCAGCCTGTTTGCCCCCAACTTCCCTCCTTTGCCAGCCTGGTCACCCCTAACTGCCCTCTCCTGCTGGCCATCTTGTGGTGGCCATCTTGTGTCCACATGGGGGCAGGATCTTTGACCACATGGGGGCAGCTATATTGTGTGTTGCAGTGATGATCAATCTGTATATTACTCTCTTATTAGATAGGATAGAGGCCTGGTGCACGGGTGGGGGCCAGCTGGTTTGCCCTGAAGGGTGTCACAGATAAGGGTGGGGGTTCCCTTGGGGTGTGGGGCGGCCTGAGCGAGGGGCCTGTGGTGGTTTGCAGGCCGGCCACGCCCCCTGGCAACCCAAGCAGAGGCCCTGGTATCTGGAATTTATTTTCCTTCTACAATTGAAACTTTGTAGCCTGGAGCAGAGCCAAGCCTGGGGCTCCGGCAGCCATTTCTGTGGCAGTTAATTCACCTTCTACAATTGAAACTTTGTAGCCTTAAGCGGGTGAGCCCGGCCAGGGTGTGCGGAAAGCTTTGCTTCCCCTGTTGCCGCCAGCAACCCTGGCCTGCTCTCTCAAGCTCCATTTTGCCGCCATTTGTTTGAATTTGTTTACCTTCTATAATTGAAACTTTGTAGCTTGAGTGGAGGCTTAGGCCTGCAACGGCTATGGAAAGCTTGGCTTCCTCTGTTACTTGGGAAACCTTGCTCTCTGTAGCTGTAGCCATCTTGGATTGGGGTTAATTTGCATACTCGCCCTGATTGGCTGGTGGGCGTGGCTTGGCTGGTGGGCATGGCTTATGTAGCGGAGTGATGGTTAATTTGCATATTACCATTTTATTAGAGAGGATATTGTTTTTTCAGAGAATATGCTTTCCTGAGTCACTTATGTGTGTCTCTGTGTGTCGTGAGGTAGAGGAGATATTACAAGTGGTAGTATCATGGGGTTTAGCTCCCACCTTGCAATTTCTCTCAGAAAGTTCTTATTTCTGCCCCAAAGCAGAGAATTTTATTTGAATCTTCCTGTGGTTTTCATTTTTCATGACCTGACATTAAAACATATGCAGAGAGGGGCTACGACATTACCTTTTTGCATAAAACATATAATATTATATAATTTTCATTTTCAAAATGATGAGGGCATGTGCCATGACATAGGGAGAAAAATTCTTGCTTCGAGTCATGGCTCTATGATTCCAGGCTATTGGACTTTGGGCAAGCTGTTTGACATTTCTGAGCTTTAGTCTCCACATCTGTAAAGTGGGGAAAAAGATGTTGACCTCTGCTTATTCTTGTGATGTTTAAATGAGATAATACATTCACAATGGCTGACATACAGGAGGTATCCCAAAATGCTCCCATTGTCCCTTTGTAGTTTGGAGCTGTAGAAATGGTGAGAGGTCACAGAGAAGAAATAAAACTCAGTCCTTTAGGGCTATAAACCACTTTCCCTAAAGTGCTTTGCAAAGCTCACCTGACTCACAGGGTCTATCTCTTACTGCGGTGGAATTCAGGAAGAATCCTTTGCTCAAAGAAATCTTTGCCCAAAACTGCTCAGTGGCTCAATGTCCTATTTAAGCATGTCTTAAACTCTTCTGCTGGTTTCTCAAGTTTTTATAGTCTATATTATAAACTACTTATGCAGCCTAATTTCTTGCTAACCTCCCCAATACATCTATTTTATTCATTGGTATGGCAGATTGTATTTTCCAGAAAAAATGTCTGGTCCCCATACTCTTCCAGAACCACGCTCCTTAACAGGTGGGGCCTATTTTCCATCTGCCTTGAACGTGGGCAGGAGTTTGTGACCCCCTTGTGAATAAAGTGAAGGGCAAGTGCCAGCTGCTGTGTGACGTGGTGACTAGGTTGTAAAAAGTGATTGGGCTGCCTGCTCCTGCTACTTTCTCTTCCTAGGGGTGCTCACCTTTGGAGCTCAGTTACCTGGCTATGAAGGAGCTGAGCAGCCACATGGAGAGGCTTGTGTGAGAGGCCAGCTGGCAGCACCTAGCTGAGGACCCAGCAGCCACCCAGGATCAACACCAGACATTTGTGAGCAAGTCTTCAGGGGGTTCCAGCCCCCAGTCTCGAGCTGCCCAGATATGGTGAGTGAGTGGAGGAGAAATGAGTTGTCTCCACCAAGCTCTGCCTAAATTGTAGCTTTGTGAGAAAAATTAATGTTATGATTTCAACTATTAAATTTTGGGGTGGTTTGTTATACAACAATAGATAATCAAAACGACTTGGGAGTCCTGCTTCTCCTTTTTATACACAGGTTTCTGCAGGATAAAAGACCGTTCTCTATTTTTTTACTTGGAGGACAAATCTATGCTGGGCACACCACAAATACCACAAAAATGGCCTTTAGTGATCATCTAATCCAGTAAGTTACAAACAATTTCAGAGCCAATTTTGTTTGTTTGTTTGTTTAAAGAGATGTCCTGGGCACTATCTTCTTGTGATCCTGATGAGAAAGATCTGGGGTGGTGCCCAGAAATATAGTTAAAAGCCTCCTGATAAGTACCTAGATTTGGAAACCACTGATGTAATTTACTCTTCTAACTTCAAAGACGCAGCAATAGGCCCAGAGGCAGGATTTAACTTGTCTTAGGTAGCAAAGCAAATGAGCAGAGCTGCAGGTGGAACTCGGCACTCTGTCCCCCACACTGGCTTATCTTTGAAAACACCTTTCCTCATAGATAATGCCCATGGTTGGTTAGAGATATAAACTTACATCCTGCACCATGTGTTCATCACAGTATAAGTCTATAATGCATCTATCTCTGCCCCATAACACACAGTATTTTTTTTTTCAAGTGGATGAGATGTTTCCATGCGTTCACAGGGTCTGGGGTGGAAAGGGCCCGGAGTACACTGCAGGAGGGGGAAACGGTGGGATAGAGATGACTATTTTCTCTTTGCCTGCCTGCCAAGGTCAGCCCCACACACATCTATGTTTCTTCCTTCATCTGCTTGCAAAGGTTGAATGAGACCTGACTGTGAAGGTTGATCTCTACATCCCCAGCTGACATGCTCACAATGTGCTCAAGACTAGAGTGCCACAGGGAAACATGGATGAGGTGAAACCATTTCCATCGCGCTGGGGGGAAGATGACAGATCGATCAAGGCAGGTCCTGGATGAATGAAGTGCAGGAACGAAGTCAATAGTTGGAAGTCCCTGCAAAAGACTTCTTTCTGCTTTCCCAGGGCTTCCGCTAGCGATAGATTGATTTTTGAAATGACTCAAAAATTTTTGAGTGTCTTCCATCACCAACATCAACGTTCAGCCTGCCTCTGCCATAATTTGACTTTTAAATCTTGAATTCGCTTTTGAAATTTCCTGATGGACCTTTTGTTTTTATTCGGTTGGTTTTGGGGTTACAAACTTTCCGCTCAAACTTGATTTTGAAAACGCAGAGATATTTATCTTTTTTATTCTTGTTAAGACTGATTTTATTGTTTTCACTGGCAATGAGCCTGATGTGTGAAAATTTTCTTTTGTCAAAAATTCTTACTTTTTAAATGGATTTGGTTGCTGTTTTGAAGCAAGAGAGCATTTATCTTATCTTCTGCTCCCTGGTCGCGATATTCCAGTTAAGAGAACACGAGTTATCCCAGGAACAGTTACTCTAAGGGCAAGTTGCATTTACTTTTTCCTGCTCAAAATGGAAACTGGACAGATGGAATGGTCATCAGATCTCATTAACTGCCTCTCCTGTTGTTACACACTTCACAATTGGGAACCCCTCTCCCCACCCAGTTTGTAAAGTTTCTCATTTACATTTGATTTGCTAATATTTAATTATCTCTGTGGGCATTTTCTTGAGGTTTGTACATTTTGTTTTTGGCATTAATTTGAACCTTTTTTAAAAGAGAGAAACATGGATCATCTGCTTCCTGCGTGCCCCCTATGGGGACTGACCCAGCAACCCAGGCATGTGCCCCAAATGGGAATGTAACTGGTGACCTCTTGGTTCATGGGTCGATGCTCAACCACTGAGCCATACTGGGTGGGCAGTTCATTTGAACTTTTAATAATAATAGCTAATATTTCTGAATGTTCACAATTGTTTCAAGCACATTTTATTAATACTAGCATTATTTTGTTGAATCCTCACAATATCCTAGTGAAGCAGATGATATTATTTCCATTTTAGAGACGAGGAAACTGAAGAACGAAATGAGGATATGTAAGTTGCCAAAGAACACAAAACTGGTAGAAGAGAGTAATCATTTACTCTTGTCCCTAGCAATAAATTCCCTTTTCCTATCTTCTGTGTGGCCTTTAGGTTTCAGTTTACCTTAGTTCCTTGGTCCGCAAACTGCGGATCGCGACCCACATGCGGCTCTTTGGCCCCTTGAGCGTGGCTCTTCCACAAAATACCACGGCCTGGGCGAGTCTATTTTGAAGAAGTGGAGTTAGAAGAAGTTTAAGTTTAAAAAATTTGGCTCTCAAAAGACATTTCAATCGTTGTACTGTTGATATTTGGCTCTGTTGACTAATGAGTTTGCAAACCACTGCCTTAGTCCAGCTTCCATCCAAGTTGTCTTATTCAATATTTATTAGAATCACCTGGAGGGCTTGTTAAACCACCAATTTCCCGGCTCCACTACAGTTTCTGTTTCTGGAGAGGGCCCCAGCCTTTGCACCACAGATGGTCAGATGATGTGGCTTCTGCTGGTCTGGGACAGCCTTTGAGAAGCACGGTTTAGTTCATTCCCTCCAGGTAAAGTGAAGACCGTTCTACTTATCTAATTCCATAAAAATTAAGGCATTCTTTTACCTCTTTTGTTGCTTCCTAGAAAGAGAATTATGCATGCTTTATAATTTTTCTTTTCTCCTTCTAAAGATTGTGGTGGCGGCGGCCTCAGATTAAAGCTGGTTCCTTACATTTCCACGACACTTTGGCTGAACGGCCACCACAGCACGTGTGCAAAGAACGGGAAGCTTGATTATTCCATGGCTGTGGTTGGGCACAGCCATCTGTAGCCCGTCACTTCAAGGGCTTTCTCTAATCCTAATGGTTCAAGAAATGCAGGCTGGTGCTCTGTAGACTAAACCATTTATTTCCTAGCTCTTTTGCTATGGCAGACATTTAGTTTTGGCCGACATTAATGGGCAGTGTGGTCTGATTTTTAATTTACCAAAGCCTTCCTATTCTTTGTTTTCAGTTCATTGAACATTTACCTTGTTGGTGGTCCGTTTTTATCAGAGCCAGTTATTCTTGGCTCACTGTTAAACTTGGTCTGTTGGTAGAACTTTGAATTGATGTGAGTTAAATGATTTATTATGGAATATCATGGAAGTACTCAAGAAAGATATGAGACAAGGACAATAGTGTAGTAGGCTTGGGTGTGTGTGTGTGTGCTGCAGGGTGGAGAAGGTAAATGAGGGGGGAGGAGCGCGAAAGGGGACATCTGTAATACTTTCAACAATAAGGATAAATTAAAAAAAAAAAAGAAAGATGAGAAGATCAGGGAGTTGAAAGGATCCCGAGAGTTCCATCCACGTGGTGTATGCGCAGAGAGCAACATTGGTATAAGAAGTGGGTAAAATGTCCAAAAGGCATCTCAGTGTGAAGAGGCCCAGGTGTGCCTCGTTGGTGAAATTTACTGCCCTTCACCTACCGCTCTACCACCTGGTAACTGTGGTCAGGAAACGGGGATGTAATTGAAACTGTCAGGACATTTCGTCATTCTGAGGAGTACATGGTACCCTAGGCTGCTTTTGGTCCATGGACCATGCAATTATAAGGCATTTGAGTTGGCAATCTTAAAAACCTTCCAAAGCACCCCAAAACCTAAAATATGTGGATTTGGCATCTCCCGGTTTAGTTCTATTTAGCCATTCTTTCTGGGAGCAAAGGAGTCAACGTGAGGACTGGGGATGACTACAAATAGAGTCTGTGAAATCATCCAGTCACTAGTTCTTGACCCTCTACACTGTCCGTCCCTGGGTGGGCACTGAGCATAGCAAAAAATTAAAAGTATATGGCTCCTTCCTGCCCTCAGCTCCTTGCCAATCAATCAGGGATGCTCACTGTAACCGCACTGCGACCCTGTTGCCTACAAAATGTTCCCAGCGGAGCGACAACTTCGACATCTGGGAAATGCTCTGTGTCAGATCTGACAAAGGAGCCTCTAAATGGCGGGTTAAATGTGCACCATAGATTTCACCTTGAACTAAGTGGGACATGCTGGAATCATAATGCGAGTATTTCCCCTTCTAGTCTGCCAGCTCATCGATGGATAGATCGGCCGATGCTGACTGTTCCATTATGGATTTGCCATTATATTTCATCCTCTTTTCTTCTACAGCCGCTTTAAAGATCCTATTTATTTTGTGTTTTGACCTGCCCCTGTGGAGGCTGTTTGAACCCTGATTAACTACTAGCAAAGCTGCCCCTTGGTAAATTTCTGGAGATCTGTGTCCCAAATAAATGTGTCATAAAAAATATTTTTATCAGATTCTTCTCAGATATATCTTTCGAAGGTGAAATAAGGAAATGATAGTAGATGAAAGCTCATATTGTGAAAGCAGTTATTTATTGTGCTTAATGCTAACTGTTATGTCCCTGGCATTGTGTTGCAAACAGCCTTCTTTACTGTATGCAGCTCATCTGTGAGGTAGGCAGGATTGGTCCTGCTTTGTAAGTGAAATAGCCACTTTTCAGGGAGTTTTAGTAAGTGCCCAAGAAGCACAGAATTGTAGGTCTGAGCCCAGTTCTGTATCCCGTTGTGTCTTGCTGGGCAGGTGAAGCAAGTTCTAAATCACCCACCAAATGCACGCCCTGTGCCGCTGTGAAACGCATGTGGAGTGCTAAGCACTGGCTCGGTTCTTAGAAGGCACTGATTAGACATCAGCTGTCACCGATCAAAGGCACAGTCAGCATTCAGCTCTGGAGCTTTTTGTCCGAGTTCACCTCTTGAGCCCAACACTCTTCTTGTTTCTGTTTTCACGAGGAATTAAAATCTGATCTAGCAGGTACATTTGGCTGTTTATGAAGGAACCACAGCCATGATCATTTCTGAAGTGGAATTAGATGATTTCTATTCTTTATGGGCCTTAGTAACAGTGTTGAGGGCTTCTGCGTGATAGTAAAAGCAAGTGCTATTTTTCTGCTGAGCCTCTTAGGAGGATTTCATTAGATAAGAATTCAATTTTAAAGAAATGCACATATGCAAATTTTGGTTTACAAAAGAAGGCAATATGGTCTAGTAGCGTTGTGAGAATTCCTCCCCATCTGGAGTGCACAGCAAGACACAGATCTCAGCCTCCTGTGACCCGGGGTCAGTGCTGCTTCCGTTGCTCAATGGCTGTGGAGCCTTGGGCAAGCCTCCATTTCTCTTCATCTCAGTTTCCTCGTCTGTAAAATGTGATTAATTCCTGTGCTGCTTCTTTCCCTGAGATGCTTTAAAGATAGACAAGAGGCTGATGAGAGCGTTTTTAAGGAAGTAGGAAGTGCTCTGCAGGGCATTATAATTTTCCCTGTACATAAAATAATGTACACATTGGAGTCTTTATAGAAAAAATGGTAATTGCTTAGTCCCATTACAGGATTTCTTTTTTATTTTTGAAAGGCAGTGTGGTGTACTCAAACAAGTTGATAGACAGTTTTATTTGAATCTTACATTCCATTGCTTACTAGTTATATGAATTAGTAATTCATTGAATTAATAGCTCTGTGACGTGGTTTTATTATCTGTAAGTTTTATTATGTGTAATAATGCCTACTTGGCACAGTGTCATGAGACCACATGAGTGCTTGCAAATTAAGCATTGGAAAATATAAAAATGAATACATTTGAAAGATTTGCTGCAGGTCAGATCTTTCCAGCATTAGTAACTGTTTGCTCACATATTAGCAAATATTTAACAATGGAGGTAAGGAAGCAGATAAATTTAATTTTGAAAAATTGGAAGTCACAGTCAATTGGAGGTCTGATAAATTATCTTAGAAAATACAATACCAATCAGTGGGGTATTTTTATCTGACTTATAACATTTCTAATGATTTGTGACGTATGTAAGAACCATTGCTTGCATAGAGAGTTTACTGGTATGAGGAGTGCGGTGGTGTTCAGTCAGGTGTATGTGCTGCTAAGTGAGAACTGAAGCCTAAAGCAGAGACAGGGAGACAGCAGGAAGATGTACCTCATCACCCATAACTCGTCACTCTTTCCCCTCCCAGCTAGTTCAGCATCGTTTCTCTTCAAACCCCTGAGTTCTCTTGTACTTTAAGCCTCACGATCCCATTGAAACTTGTATCCAGTGTCATATGCAAGTAAAGACTATTCTCTCTGCTCCATTTATTCCTTCCCCTTCAAATATTCTAACAAAATATCTGAGACCATTACTAACAGTAATAATGATAAACTTTCACACATTTTAAATGGGAGAAAACATTTTACAATATTGACCTATTAGTCTCCACTAGGTATAGCAGAAGAAAATAGATTTGAGTGTGTGTATAAAAGAGAAAATATGTACCTTAATCAATAAAGAAATTTAAAAAAGAGAGAGAGAGAGAGAGAATATGGCTCCATTAGAACCAGTGTGTATGTGGATAGGGGACTGTGATGTGTGGAGGGGTCAGTGGAAGTGAAATATGCACATAAGAATGAGAGATGAGGAAAATATGTGGGAGCAGAGGAAAACAGTATGGTGAGAAGAATATTAACAGGTATCCCAAACTAGTAGGAAACGGAAATGCATGTCAGTATGCACGCTCCTCTGTGAAGGACATTTGTGTTGGTTGAAGGCTTTGTTCTCAAAGCCGCCTGTGGAGAGATTTCCTGTGTGACATTTATAGGAATGTGAGGCTCTTTTTCTTTACAAGTAAATATTTGAGTTATCTCACCCTAACATATCTGTGAAGAGATTAATGGCTTGTGGCTAATTCCATGTTATTGATGGGCAGAAATAGGTGAGAGAAATGGAATTCAGAAGTAATCTCCAAACTTTATTTTAACCCATAGTTTCAAATGGCAGAATTGTTAACAAGTAGCAGAATTGATGGATTTAGTGTTGTCTCCTACCTGCCTGGCACATCTCCCAGAAAAGAAACGAATTCAGTAATGAAATGGCCCAAATCAGTGAGCAATAGGGATGCTGGAGGGATCAAAGGCCTTAGAAATACCCAAACTGTATAATTTATTACTGAACTGATTGTTAATTATCCTTTTATCATTCTTGAACAATTAGTAGTTTGATGAAGAGGAAAAATTCCTCCTTATCTCAGGACTCTATATGGCACCATTTATTATATCAGGTCCTATATGGAGTCCCCAATCTGGCATCCATTTTTTCTATTTTCTTCAGCTACTTTCCTGAATCAATACTTTGATTAAGCAAGACTGGATTACTCCCTATTTCTTGGCTACATCTTTGCTTCATTAGCAGTTATTTTACCCCAGCTGGCGTGGCTCGGTGGTTGGGCATCGACCTATGAACCAGGAGGTCACAGTTCCATTCCCAGTCAGAACACATGCCCAGACTACTGCAGGCTGGATCCCCAGTGTGGGGCATGCAGGAGGCGCTAATCATCTCTCTCATCATTGATGTTTCTATCTCTCTCTTCCTTTCTGAAATAATATATATATATATATATATATATATATATATATATATATATATATATATATTTTTTTTTTTTTTAAAGAAATTATTTTCTTTTCCCCATTCTTTAAGTCATTCTATTTCTTGAATATCCAAGTCAAATCTTATCTTCTCCATTTCTTGAATATCCAAGTCAAATCTTATCTTCTCCTTTTATAATCCAACTAGAGGCCTGGTACACGGATTAGTGCACAGGTGGGGTCCTTGGCCTTGCCTGCGGGGATCTGGCTGAAACTAGCTCTCTGACATCCCCTGAGGGGTCCCGGATTGTGAGAGCATGGTTCTCAGGTGATGCACCCCGGAATTGGGCTCCCTACTCTCTGCTTCCATGTGCATCACCCAAGAACAACAGCTGCCAAGTCACAGCAGCTCAGCAGCTCCTGCATTGAGAGTCTGCCCCCTGGTGGTCAGTGCATGTCATAGCTACTGGTCGGACAGTCGAATGGTTGGACGATCGCTTAGGCTTTTATATATATAGATGTTTGTCCACTCCTAAATTTTGGATGTTGGCTTATCCCTTGTAGAATTATAGATGCTCCCCACCTGTAGGCTCAATCCTGCCTGGTACTTACAGGAAAGAAGAATGATAAGAGCCTCAAGTTCACCATATTCTGGATTTCAGCTCATTTCCATAGACTGAGCATTCTAGGAAGTGACCTTCTAAGTCTTGGCCTTTATACTGTCTCCTCTTTACTCCTTCCTTCATGGAGACTCTGTTTGTATACTCTTCCATCCCAGTTTTTCTGCTCAGCATTTCCGTTTTTTTTTTTTTTTTCGAGTTTGGCTTCCATTGTTGGACACAGAACTGATCTGGATCCTGCTAGCCCCTGCTTTTGCAGACTGGTTCTCGATGTTACTTTGGCTCTCTCTAGTCTGTGAAATGATCACCCAGAATGATCTTCCACCCTTTTTCAAGTGGCATTTAATTCCTAGTCTCCTGCTACCTGTGTGACCATTGCAATATTACTAAATCTCTTAAAGCCTTACTTTCCTCATGTGGAAATTGGCACATTAATAATACCTATTTCACAGGATTATTGTGAGATAAATTAGTACATTGTCTGCCATACAGTAAATACTCAAACATTTTAGCTGTCATTATTGTTTATATCAAGCATGCATCCCACAACGAATATTTTTGCAGCCCAGCCATTATAATGGTATATGAGAAATGTTTTAATAAAAATTTTGTAACTTAATTTTTATAATATCCTGTTATACATAATATATATATATATATATATATATATATATATATATATATATATATATGGCTAATATGCAAAATGTCCCCTTGGGAGTTCGACCGGGAGACCAGGAGTTTGATTGCTCGCTATGATGTGCACTGACCACCAGGGGGTGGTGCAGAATGAAGGAAGGCCCCAGCCGGCAGCTGGCAGCCAGGGAACAGAGGCCCCAGCTGGCAGCCAGAAGGCCCCGATCGGCCCTGATCCTCAGCAGTCCTAGGGACCCTAACCATGCACTAATTTTGTGCACTGGGCCTCCAGTTATTAATAACAAACTACAATGTTTGCTAATGACTGATTACTATAATTGTGTTGCATTTATTTCCCTTACGTGTCTTAAGCGCAGGCGCACCATTTGTCTCCACTAATACTAGCAGTGAATATTTTAGCAGCCAATTACCAATTCATTAGTCTTGGGCTCACTTGTTTGGTGTGCACAACAGAAAATATTTCACTTTTGAAGAACAAGAAAAATAGGTTTATTTGTGTTACACTTATTTGTGCAGTTATTCAGTGTCTGGTAAGTTAATGTTCAAGAAAAATATTAATTTTTGTTAAAATGATCTATTATTATATGTTAACAATTATTCATTTATTTCAGTCCTTTGTATTCAGCATGTCTCTATTGAAATAAACCTATGTTTCTATGAAAATTGAAGCTTTTTTTTTTTGCAGCCCACATAAACTTAAACCTTGTTTATTTGGCCCGTGTTAGCCTTTGAGTTTGACATGCTTGGTTTACATTCTTAATATCATTATTACTATGCCATATCTGTTGAGCTATATAGTCTCTGAATTAATATCTTCTGCTTAAATCACACCCCAACTTGCAATGCTCTTTGGACACAAATGATTGCCTCTGTAGCCAGGATTATTTTCTACCTCTCATTCTTATTTTTAGATTTTTCTTCTCTAGCTTAGATCTGTCTCATGCTTAAGTATGCTTGAGTCCTGACACTGTAGGACTTTGATATTTTTGTTCTTAAGTCACTTAATACACATTGCCTTTAAACTTACTTATTCATTTTTTTTTTTCCTTCTCTACTAACTAGTAGGCTCCTTATGGTCAGGAACCTTATCAATTATATCCTGTGTTGCCTAATATATCTTATATGTGGAAGAACCCCCCTCTCTCTCTCTCTCTCTCTCTCTCATATCCTACATAATAAAAGGGTAATATGTAAATTACCATCACTCCGCTACACCCACGATTGGGCCAGCGGAGGCGCAGGGGGTGGGACTTGGGGTGGCCGGGGTGACCGATTGGCGATGCTGGGGTGCGATGGATGGCAGGCAACTGGCGGTCGGCTCCTGCGACAACCAGAGGCTGACCAACTGGAAGTCAGTGCTGGCCCCGCCCCCAAGCAAGCGGTTAGGGGCAATCAGGCAGGCAGAGGGGTTAGGGGTGATCAGGTAGGCAGACCAGTGGTTAGGGGTGATCAGATAGGCAAGTGGTTAGGGGAGATCAGGTAGGCAGACAGACCCTCACTGGGCTGGCCCCGCCCCCAAGCAAGCTGTTAGGGGCAATCAGGCAGGCAGGCAGGCAGAGTGGATAGGGGTGATCAGGTAGGCGGACCAGTGGTTAGGGGTGATCAGGCAGGTAGGCTAGCGCTTAGGGGCAATCAGGTAGGCAGACAGCCCCTTGCATGGCTGGCCCCACCCCCCAGCAAAGAAAGAGGGAGTACCAGGCCAGCCAAGCCATTGCACCCCAGCCTGTCGCCTACAGAGGGAGGCCACCGGTGGCAGGGGAGGGGAGGCAGTGCTGCACAGATGGCAAGCAGTGGCAGCGGCGGGGGTGGGGCCAGCTTCCTGCAGACCAGGGAAGGAAAGACCCGATAGGCCCTGATCTCAGGCCAGGCCTAGGGACCCTACCCGAGGGGTCACAGATTGTGAGGGGGTGGTTGGGCTAAGGGACGCCCCCGAGTGCATGAATCTTCATGCACTGGGCCTCTAGAATATATATATATATATATGAGAGAGAGAGAGAGAGAGAGAGAGAGAGAGAGAGAGAGAGAGAGAGAGAATAATAGTTGAAAGATTATACATAGAAAATATAAACAACTTAAAATTCAACCCATCAACATTTGAAGTCAACATAGTTATTGTAAGCAAGGGTTTATATTTCTAATTCCAAGTTCATTGAATATTTATAAACTGCCAATCCTTAATACCTTAAAAATGCAGTTAAACTAAGTCCAACAATAACTTATTGACTACCTATCACAGCTAGCCACTTTATTAGACTTTGGTGATAACAAATAAAAAACAGACTCAGACACTGTCCTTAAGCATATATAATAACAAAGAATAAACATATGGATTCAAATTCTTAGAGGTACCATTTAGTCAATCAGTCATTTAATAGCTATCTAAATACCTAATATTCCCCTAGTGGGGCAATTGAGAAAGAATAATTCCTGGAACACGACAGAGAAATTCACTACCAAGGTGCTCACATACTAGCATACATGATATTATTACTTCTTAGGTTTTCAAACCCCTTTTCTGAACATTCAAAAATTTTACAAGATTGGTATGGCAAGCCCAGTTAAACTACACTTTCAGATGAAGAAATAAAGAAATAGAGAGATTAAGTGACTTGTCCAAGATAATATAATGAGTAAAAGCACAGTTAGGATTTCGAAGGCAGATACATACAACATCAAATAATCAGATAGCATATTAGGTTAAGCCATGTAAAACTGGCTTTTTTGTTTGTCAAAACTGGTTGAATATTATTAGTTTCATATGGTTATAATATAAACAGGGCCTATGTAGTTCCAGAGAGACATGGAAAAATCATGGGGAAAGTAGAATTTAAAGTAGGCACTGGAGATTGATATAACTTTTTTGGAAGTGGACAATCAAATAAGTAAAGTGAATAAGATGTTTGGCAGAAATTCTCCAACTTTATCTGAGGGAACTCTGAATGAACCATTTTGCTAGATTAGGGATAAAAATGGATATTTTGGATTTAGGTTGTAGAGAGTCTTAATTAACAGAAAAAGAAAGTCTAACAAAAGTTTGCATGGTGTTTGGTAGGTCCTGGAGAGACTTCCTTGTATTGGGATAAGAATATGGAAGCCATGAGCAGGAAGGATGTTGATGTGAATGCATATATGTGTGAGCATGCACATGCACCATATAGATCAGAGTGGAGAGATCCTGGAATGTCAAGTACAGTTTAGGGGTAACTTAATGTTTGTGGTGGTCCTGGAAAATGGAAGGGAAGCTATAATCGAGAGTCATTTCATGGGAAAAACCAAAAGAATTTGGTAATTGATTTTGTGAAGTGAATAGGGAGAGAGAAAAATCAAAGATGATTCCTAGGATTCAAACCCAGGTGACTAAAAAAAGATGAAATTATAAACACAAAATAAAACATTAAGAGGATGAGCTTATTTGAGGAAAAAGGGTGATAGTTTTGGAATCTGAGCAGCCAGTATTTAATCAGAAGTATCCAATAGGTAACGGGAAATGAGTTACAGTTCTAGAGAGGTTGAGAATGGAGTCAAACTTGTACAGGTAACAACTGACACCATGGCATTAAATGAGCTCATTGAGGAAGATGACATTTTATAGGATGGAAATCAAGAATAAAAATTTAGAAATGCCTAGATGTGAAAGAATAGGTAGAAAGCACAGCCAGGCCAGGAGACAGAGCGGGAACATGCATAAAAGTGTCATCATATAAGTAAGTTCATCAAGATCTAGTGATGACTGACCCTATTAAATTGTCCTAGCCGATACAGTGAAATGAGGGCAGAGAAAGGACCATTTTGTGGCTAGTAGGTAGTTAGGGTGCCATAAGTGCCCCCAGAGGATCCTTTTTTTCTGTGTAGGAGTTCAGTGGAAGACAGCATGCAAAGGTTTAGAAAAGTGATGAAATAGTAAAAGAAAGAAGTGAAGGTTACCAAGCAAAGTGGCTTATGGTTTAGATCTAGAAGTCTAAAACTATTGGAAGAAAGTTGGTCTAACCCATACTTGTTATTTAATTATTTTGAAAGTTATTTTGGAATGCTTCTTCATATATTTATGAAGGTCAAAGAAAGACTCAAGGTTCTGTCTTTACTGTCAAATTTGACAGGAATAGATGGAGGTTTCTAAAGTTATTAAGGGAAGAGCTATAGTGTGACTGTGAAAAAGCTACTTTTACTTTGAAAGTGAACAAAATAAATGAAATCGAGTAACACATATGATGCTAGAAAAACAGATTCTTAGGTGATAGGTATACTGGGCATTTCTTTCTGATGAAGTGCATGACACTTTTTAATAGCTTTCCACTATAGCACCCGGTTATACTAATTTTTAGTAGTAATTTAGATATGCTGGGTTATCAAAAGAATGTAGTTTATCTTATATGGTCGAAGCAATGAGAGAACTATAATGAGACAGATTATTTTTTCCATGTGGCATGTGGAATTATTTCTTTTGTTCCATAGTAACATATACAGATAACTTGCTTATATTCAAAATGGGCACCTCATTATTTATTTAAATTTTGTTCCTTATTCCCAGTACTCAGGTCTGGCCCTTGACATGTAGTTATGACTCTAGAGTAATGGATATTGATAGTTTCATTAAGAGGAGTCATTCAAGAGAAAATGACTATATCAAAATGCAGTAGATTCCAAGGTTAAGTGCACAGAGACTGTAAACAGTTAACTGGAGCTGAAATTCTGAGATTTGGCTTTAAAGGGGCTCTTAGTCCTTTCATTTTCAATTATGTACTTGAAAAGTAACTTACTTAAGATGAGGAAGTGATATTTTTGGAATTGTATTCTGTATTGTTGCAGGTAACTGGAATAGGTTGGTAAATATCCAACTGGGGAACATGAGGAAAGGGTTAATGATGATGAACCAGACTCAAAAGAACCTGGAGAGGAAAGAAAAGTTGTGTGAGCACCAAGAATGGAACTACATTTATGCAATATTACTGAGCACCAACTCTGTACCACACACTGCTATGTAATCCCAATCTAGAAACTGGAGGATAATCATAGTCAGGGCCCTTGCTATCAAGGAGTTTGGGTGTAATCTCCTGACCCAGAGATATGAGGTTGTCTTTGGTTCATGAGGAAGAGTGGTTTTGTTTTGAAAAAATCTCTTCATGACCTGAAAGGTCCTTTGGTTGAAGGAGATGATTGTTGTCCACACTCTGGAGTGAGGGTCAACACTTCTCTGAATATTCTTAGTTGTGCTTATGAACTAGGAACTGCAGAGACAGTCTTAGGCTAAGTGGTGGATGTAGATGCAGTTAGTAGAAGATTAAATAATGACCTCTGGAGCAGCCAGGATTGAGTTTTGCAGGGCAAGAGTAGAGCTGCAGATGTCACTGTAGCAAACTACTTGATAGATTTCTAGACCAAAAGAAAGAGAGAAATACTAATTGTTTGCCTACTAGTATTAGTATTTGGCAGACTTTATTTTCCAAAGTTGGCTGTCTTGCATGTATTTTTCCGCAATGAGACTTTGCTACTGTGCTATTGATAGGTGGGGTCTGATTCCCTACCCTTAGAATGTGGTGGAAGTTATGCTGACCTTTGAGGCTAGTTCATGAAAGGAGAAGAAGCTTTCAGCTGGCTCACTGTTAAATTCATGATTGAAGCCCCGATGTAGCATGTCAAAAGTTAGACTACACTGAGGCTGTCATGCCATTTTCTATCCCTGACCCACACAATCCATGGCACAGTGTAATGGTGGTTGTTTTGTGCCACTAAGTTTGGGGTGATTTGTTATGAAACAATAGTAACTGGAACACCTACTGTGTACCTGCCACTGTGCTTAGGTTTTCCATTCATTAATTCACTTAATCCTCAAACCAATCCTTAAAGATTAATTTTTTACCTCCATTGTTTAGATAAGAACTTCAAGGTGGAGAGAAGTTAAGAAACTTACCCAAATTTGTAGTTACTAAGTGGAAGAATCGGGATTCACATCAAGGTCTAGCCAACTGCTATGCCTGTAACTTTTGGTAATGCTCAGAAAGTGCTTCCTGGCTGATGATCAGAATCACCTGGTAAATGTTGATGTCCACGCGCCGCTTTAATTCTACTGAATTACTTTAAGCAAACCCCTCAAGAGATGTTTTTCAATCAGTGGGGAAGCTGAGTAACATTATATGCCTCTCCATGAACTGAACTAGATTCTCTAAATGATACTGCAGTCTTTTAGTGATGCCACCGAGGAAGAGCACAGCCAGCAGTGTTGAGCGGAGAGTAAGCGCTCATTCACTGAGTGCTGCGTTGGCTTTTGCAAATGGTCTAACGCTGGCCACTCAACAGTGTGTTCCTTGAACCAACCAGCAGAGACATTAACTAGAATTGTGCTAGAAACACGGACACTTAGGCCCCATCTCAGGCACATCGAATCAAAATCTGCACTTTTAACAATATCCCCAGGTGTTTCAAATGCTCATTGGAATTTGAGGAACACCAATTCAGGTACTCATGTGGGAAAACTTCCCAGCAATGGGCTGGTCAGGCTATTTTCACTGAGGTCCCCAATGTGTCTTTGTGAAGAAACTTAAAGAGCTCCAGCAAAAGCATTCCATAACATGGAGAGATTGTGTCTTCAAGGAAATCTTTTTGGAAGTCATAGAGATAGACAATATGAGCTTCGAAACCTTGCACATTTCTGTGCTAATGAAAGCTAAATTCTGCTATGGGTGCCTTGCCTGAAAAAATGATTTTCTCTTTGCCAGTCATTCTTACCTAATGAGCAACATCTCAGGAAGAAAGCAGTTTTATATATGCAGGGTTTATAAAAGGAATCAACAGGATTCTGCTCATTTGTTTTCAAGCAGGGTTGGAGTGATCTACTGAAATCTATTTATCTATGTATGTTCTTGGGACAGTTGGTTCACACACACATGTCCAAAGCACCCCTTCAAGGGGAAGTCTAGAAAAAAGATTGCATTTTCTCCTTAGGTTTACCTCATATATAATTAGTGAGCCTGCAGTACTGATCTATAACTGTAAACATGTGTGATTTAAAATCCATTCGTTACCTCACATGATGTCTTTAACACAAATCTTGCATTTTGCAGCAGGCAGGAGGGCTCACCAAACTAGTCTAGCCTCTCAACAGGCACACGAATGTTAGAGCACAGCTGGGGAACAGGGTGAAACTCCAACTGGGGCGGAGGGGAGGGGAGTCTCAAAATTGAGGACAAGTCCTCAGAATTGTCTTTGCTTAATTAAATGACATTTTGCCTCAAAAAACATCTCTTCCACGTGTCATCTCCTTGACAAGGTAACAAGTACACTTTAAAAAAGGTCTTTGAGAGATAACAAGGTCCTTACAAGGATGGCTGAAACAAATATCAATTGGTGGACATTTAACCTTTTGTTCCACTGGTAGAGAGATGTTTTATAGTTCCTCTCAAATATCATAATATAGCACTGTGTGATACTCAAATCAACATACGTATATATTTTTTCAGGCTTAATTTTAGGTTTAACCAGTGGTCTAAGTTTAAGATCTGAATTACCAAATTGGAATTCCAGGACAATAATAAAGTGATGCATTATGAAACAAAAAGCTATTCTTTATAGAGGAGGAGACCTGTTATGTAGAAGTATGTAGATATCATTTGATCAGATTCCTTTTTTTATATTTGTGTCAGAAAGGATAGAACTTTCCAGGTTTTTAGGGGTCAAATAAATGCCTTCTAGATTTTTCCCTTACTTGGTATTTCAGCCAAGAAGCCAAGAAGAAGAAATTAAAAACTCATCAACGAAGCAGCATGAAGGCTGGGATACTGGAAGCTTTCATCTGTTAAATACTATGCTCCTATATAACCCCTTTTGAACTCTTTTGCTGCTCAGTAGGTTAATTTGCTACCAATTTGGTCCTGAGCTCGGGGGATGTGTGGGAGGACAGCTGTCTATATATCCAGCGAGCACGAATGTGAGTGCCTACACAAGGTGCGTGCCAGTGACCAGACAGCTGATAGGGTAGAGCAGTAGCTTCCTCTTGGAGTCTGAGACAAGCAAAGTCTTGACCAAACTACCTAAATCACCTCAATCTCTGTTCCTAAAATTTTGCTTACTTTCTCATAGCACATAGGGCTTATTTAGTTGTTTATTATTTGTCTTATTCTCTCTACCACAAGGTAAACCCTAAGAGGCAGAGTTTTTTGCTCACTTGTCTATATCTAGTATTTACAACATAGTAGGTTCTCAATAAATAATTATTGGGTGAAGAGATGAACAAGTGCATATTTTCACACAAATCCTACCAAGCAGACCTGTCACTTTAGGTATTGAATATTTGTGATATGCACTGGGATGCACTGTGTTAGTTCATACTTGATTTGTCACTTTGCTTTGCTTTGCTATAGCTCTCTCTGGAAAAATACAATTTAAGGAGAGCATAGGTAGTTCAGAAGCTTAGCTCTGTCTTATACATCTCAGGTCCTGGCCAAGCATCCAACTTTTTCTTCTTTTCCAGTGTTCTCTCAATTTTTTGTTTTCAATTTCAGTCTCATCCACTCCCATGACTTAATTTATCTCTATTCCAACTTCATCCATAACCACCTGTTCAGTGGTACCCCGATTTCAGTGCCTCACTGCCACCTCAGATGCAACATGTTCAATATGGTACTCTGGACATTACATTGCCCCCTTCCAAATGAATTCAGAAATGTTTTTTTATTTCACCTTGCCAGCAAGCCAAGGCCATTCAGAACTCAAAAGCAATGATGGCTCAGTTCTGGTCATCTTACCTAATAATAGACAAACATGCTAATTGACCATACCTTTGCGACGCCCACAGCCAATCAGGAGTGAGTATGCAAATCAACCCAACAAAGATGGTGGTTAATTTGCATGCGTGGCTGCTCTGGGCCTCTGAGCAGCTTAGGAAGGTGGAAAGGTGGCTCCGGCCAGAGCAAAAGCGGTGCCAGCAGCCAGGGAAAGGAAAGCCCATTCTGGCACGAACCTTTGTGCATCAGGCTTCTAGTTTTTAAATAATATAGGTGGGGCTCAGCTTTTCTGTCAACACAACAATCCTGACAAGCCAGAGTAGTTTAGAATTATAAGGTTCCTTCACCAATGATTATTTCAGCTTCCTGCATTTAACCTTTTGCACTCGGATGTCGAGATTAAAATTACTCTTTGAATGTATCAATAATTTGAAATATAAAAAAATCCAAATAAATAAGTTTGTATGAAAAGAAACTCCAGTTTTTTATTCTACTGCTGCGCTTTGTAAAATCTGGGGTATTTAAAATATTACATCCCAAGTAGAATAAAGGAATTCAGAAAAAAGCAACCGAGTGCAAAGGGTTAATATAGGATGCTGAGGCCTTGAGGGGTTAAGTGAATTGCCCTTCCACAAACTAATGAATAGCATTTATGCTATTGACACCCATGTGTACTGAGTTCTGTAGTCTTTTCTCTATACCGTCTCCCCTACTCCATAGATTTGCCTTTACAGAGGTGGGTAGTGGCTGTGGGAGCATGTTGGAACAATTGCACCCAACACCAGTGTGGTTGGAAATAGTACCCTGTCCTCTACTGGTGAACCAGCAATTAATCTCAAGTGTTTAGAAACACAACTATTTCTAATATAAATGATGTCTGAGATTTACCAAGGAAATGCAGAAGTGACCTTTCAATCCTCTCTCTCTTACACACACACACACACACACACACACACACACACACACACACACACATCACTCTTATTCAAGGGTCAGATTGTAATAAATCTGAAAGCAAACAGTGTTCTGTTGATCTTCCTGTGTTTATTTAATTGACTAGATCTTTACATTCAAATCTTAGGTGGTGGTTAGTTAAGGTAAATTTTGAAGCGGAACTCATGGGTGGACGAGAGTGCTGGCTTTACAACACCGGGATAAATGCCAGATTGAAGTAAGGACCTAAGGTCAGGTAGGCTGAAGAATGTAAATGGTAGCAGATTTACATTTCCATTTTTACTTTATAAAACTGCTAATAAGGCATATATAAAGCCTAAAATATCACACTCAGCAGTGGAGACATTAATTTTGCTTATACAACACTATTCACACTTGTAGAATTTCTGACAGTTTCAGAAACCCATGAGAATTAAGAGGTCTATAGCAAATGAATGCACATCAATAAAATATCCTGAGTGAGGTTTTTTTTTTTTCTTCCCAAAGCTGATCCCATGTTTTCTACTTACAGTCACTGACAATGAAGGTAGCATGTGCCATGTTTTACAATGATATTTTGATGTTTTCTTCCTGTTCTGGATATTCCCTTTGTGCTTTTGAAGTCAATAGTGCTGCAGTGTGTTGCCCGTTCTTTAATATTTCAAAAGCCCTTTTCTCAGTGCCCATCTTTTCACACGCAGCGTTTAGTAAGCCTTGACAAACCCTTACATTCCACGTCTTTAAGTAACATGAAGGATTCCCTGCGGCTCCAGTTTGCTTTGAGGAGGCGAGACATTAAAAAATGGCTAACCATATTCCAGTGGCCTCCTTTCTAGAGAATTTGATGCTTGTCTATGTTGTTCATGTTATTTTCAATAAACAATAAAAGCTTCAAAAAACCTTGATAATAGATTCATAAATTTGTATTAGTGATAATAAGGCAAAGGTTCTCCTTTGTAAGGAGAGATTGATGAAGAAAAGTGGACAGAAAAATAAAACAAGATCAAAGGACATCCCCTTGCTGATTATTATTCTGCTGTCTGTCAGTATCTATCAGCTTGTAGGTAGTAAATACCGTTATGGATTTAAATAATTAATTGCTCACTCACACTTGAATGAAAATAAGGGGGAATAGTTTGGTATATTTTACTGTGGGGACATGGCACTTAAATGTAATTCATTTCTTTGACAATGACATCTCAATTTTTGATAAAAACTGAAATGAATTCTGTCTGTTCTGCGGTGGGTAACAAGACTTTGGGGTGCATTAGCACAGTCCAGGGATAAGAGAACCAGACTTCAAAATGAATATGCTTTGTAATGAGACTAATAACTAATTTTTATTTTCACTTACTATGTATTTGAACATGTAGGGACTCATTTAATCTTTATCAACTTCTGAGATGTGTACTACTATTATAGTCCATTTTACGGATGACGAAACGGAGGCAGGAAATAACAAACAGCTAGCCCAAGAACACACAGTTAATAAGTGGGGGAGCCAGAATTTGAACCCACATATTTCAACTCCAGAGTTTTATGTCCTGTTGTCTACCTATACTGAAAAAAATCAGCCTTTAATCTTTAAATCTGGAATAATCATTGACCCCTTCAACCTTCAATACCAGTGGAGATACTAAAGCTGAAACAAAATGTTTCATTCTTCCTGTCTGGGATTGCTCAAACTCTCCAAGAGGGAAGTTAGAAATTGTTTTTCCTAATTGCTTCACGGAAATTATAAGCCTAATATTAGGCAAATGAACAAGCAGAAACTATTTTTGCATACAACACCTGCAACAGTGGCCTATCAGGTTACAGCACAGTGCATTTTCCTTCCATGATCTCATTGGACTCACAGGTGCAGATGTCCACACACATGCTCACTTCTGCCTCGTATAGATGCCTCTTATTACCATAAGCTCAAGTCTTTGCAGACCAGGATATTGGGAAAATCTTGGGCTCCAGAGTCAGACAAAACTGAGTTTGAATCTCAGCTTCTTCATGTACTAGATGTTTAATTTGGACAAATTTCTGAGCATTTCTCAGCCTGCGTTTTCTCACAGTAACATCCAAACCAAGGGTTGCTTTGAGAATTAAGTGAAATAGTGCTTATAATTACTTTGGGATGTAGGTACTCAGTAAATGTTTTCTATTTTATTTCTCTGTTTTTCTTTCTCTCTTCTATTTCTGCCTCCCTCTTTTGCTTCTTTTTCTCATACCCCACCACTAAAATTTTTATTTATATCCTATAATCAAAGAAGATCCAGTGCTATAAGCATAAGTCTGGACACCCATCTTAACTGTTCCTGAGATTCTTGTATGACAATGGAAATATATTTGAGATTCTCTAACTCCACATATCCAGCTGTCACATGGTATCAGTATTCCCCATTTGCATGCAAAGAGAGTGTGTGAACAGTTGATTCAGAGTTTTGAAGATAAAAATCACAATGTAACTGCTTTGCTACTATAATTTATTAATATGTGTTTTGAATGAACATTTTTAAAGACGAAATCACCATTGCTTTAATATATTTTCCTTAGCCTTCCCATTGCCACACCCCATCTCATCCCTACTCATCAAACCTTTCATCTTTAAATGACACTGCGAGGTGATAAATTGAAATTTTCACTTTGTATTCTAAACTTATGTTCAGTGGCTTTTTAGGGTAAGCTGGCATTTTGGAATTAGGCTCAGGAGTTATTAGAACTGCTTTTATGAATCATGGCTGAAGGTATATTTGGTCTGGAAGGGCAACCATGTGAACTTTCAGCCAGAGAATCCACTGTGTATATAGATCACAAATGATTCAGTCATTTATTCATGACATAAATAATTATTAAACATCTATTCTGTACCAGGCACTGTGTTTGGTGCTGAGGATATATGACCTGGAAATGGGTCTGGAAGAAGCCTAAGCCTTGCAGGGAAGGTGGATTTGTGGTGATGGTAAGAGGCATTTGCTGAGCACCCACTCATAATGCCAAGCACCGTTCTTAGGATGCCTCATTTAGTTCTCATATATGTCAGACAAGGGCACAGAAGTTCGGAGAGGTTAAGTGATGTGCCTATAATCTGAGTCAGTAAGTGGTAGATGTAAACCCAAATCTGTCTGATGTTAAAGCTCAACTTTCCACTATTTTTTACTGCTTCCTAAATTAAAAGATTATTTTGGTATTGTGCATACGTGCAACCAAGGTAACCAAGAGCTGGTAACTGGTGTTTGAGAGTCTAACAGCAGCTGTTCCCCACGTTGTATTTGGTGTTGACCGTGACCCTCTATACTTCCTCATGTGGGTGATTGGCAAACAGACTGACATCTGCTGGAAGGTGGAAAAAATGTTTGAACTCTTCTGATGTAGTTAGCTATTTTGACCAATATATCATCAGGGTCCTAGCAGAGGAAAACTAATTAAAGGCAACGATTTAAGTTTTAAAAAAAAGTTAAAAGAATGGGGCAGGGAGGTGGGGATTTTGACCCAAGTCTTGCTTTTGTGACAAGAGGTAAAATGATAGGCGGAAGTTTAGAATCCTTTTGAAGTGAAACCTTAGCTTTAATAGGACATATGTAATACCTTAATCAATAAAGAAAAAAAAAGTTCAATTCTTTAAAGAGAGAACAGCCTTCTTCATTATCATTGTCCATTGTCTGCACATGATCGTTACTCAAAATATATTTGTTCAATGAAAAATTAGTGAATGTCTGCAGCAGCAAAAATGTATTCCTGAATCATAACAGGTGCAATGTCCATGCTCCTCCTATACTGTTTGGGGGTATGGGGCACTTTGAGAATAGCTGTGGAAGGAATAAGGTGAAACTCTGTAAATTTTCAAATGGATGCAAAGATTACAAATTTACATAAATGAATTTGATTTGGTAGGTTAAGCACTTAGCAGCATCATGTTGGTTAAAAAGATGTGCTCTGGAATTGGATTTTATGGGCAAGTTATTTAACCTAAGTCTCTTTTCTCATCTTGTAAGATGGAAATAATAATCATATCTTCCTCATGTGGCCAAATCAGAGAATGAATGCACACCAAAAGGTTAACTGTTGTTGTTTGAACTGGTTGCTAAAGTAGTGACTAAGGCAAGGTTTCCAAAGCACAGGGTTTAAAGAAAAGTTCAGGAAAAATGTAGTCATGTCAGTCTTGGTCCTCTGAGAGGCACAAGCCAAAATGGAATTAAATGTACAAGAAATATCTGTGTGAGAAAAATGGGGAGAGAGCTGGACAAGCTGGGAGATTCATCTGAGTGATACCAATTTGACTAACAGTAAAGGAAAGAAAAGACTGTTGGGCCCGGCAGGCATGGCTCAGTGGTTGGGCATGGACCGATGAAGCAGGAGGTCACAGCTCGATACCTTGTCAGGACACAAGCCCGGGATGCAGGCTCAATTCCCAGTAGGGGGCATGCAGGAGGCAGTAGATCAATGATTCTCTCTCATCATTTATGTTTCTATCTCTCTCTCCTTCTCCCTTCCTCTCTGAAATCAATAAAAAGAAAAATATTTAAAAACACGGACAACATGTTGGGAGGATGTTCCCTTAACTCCCGTGTGATGTAAGAAGGCCCTCCAGGAGCACTTGAGGCAGAGTTGGCCATCAGAGGAGTTCCCTTCTCCTAGGAATGGGCCTGCCGTAGGATCCCTGCCACATTCAGTTATGGGCTGGTAGATCCCCCTTTCCTTTACCTCATCTGGCACAAAATAAAGCCTGCCTCATGTTTGAGTTACTTATGGCTGGTGAGCAGAAATTTGTCTTAAACATTTTTGTATCTTCCACAACTTCCAGCAAAGCAGTTCTATGTACATAGAAAATGTTAAGCTGTTGAATTCTGCGGCAGCAATGAGCATGGGCCTTGCAGACTTCCAAATACAGAGAATGTAATTTAACAAGCCCTCCTACTATGGGTTCTGAACTATAGGCTGCATTTGCATCGAAGCCATGCTTCCCAGACCTCCTACCAGCCCGTAATTAGGGAGTTCAGAGGAATAAAAACAAGGGGACTATATTACTTACATTTTTAATTGGTTGCATTTGCAATATGACAAAATATAAGTAAATTAAATTGCCAGGATAATAAGAGAAGATCAAAGCTCCATTCACAGTCGGTTTTCCTAATTATGACAAACTAGAGGCCCAGTGCACAAAATTCATGCACTTGGGGGGGGGTGGTTCCTCAGCCTGGCCTGTACCCTCTCGCAGTCTGGGAGCCCTTGGGGGATGTCCGACTGCTGGCTTAGGGAGTGGGGAGCTGACCTAAGCCATCAGTCGGACATCCTTAGTGCTGCTGCGGAGGTGGGAGAGGCTCCTGCCACCATTGCTGCGCTCACCAGCCGTGAGCCCGGCTTCTGGCTGAGCAGCGCTCCCCCTGTGGGAGCACACTGACCACCAGGGGGCAGCTCCTGCATTGAGCGCCTGCCCCCTGGTGGTCAGTGCACATCATAATGACCGGTTGTTCCACTGTTCTGTCTATTTGCATATTAGCCTTTTATTATACACAGAGTGGCCAGATTATTATGATCTCTGAACACATAATAATCTGGCCACTCAGTGTATATCCTATATAATAAAAGGCTAATATGCAAATTGTCTCCTCAACCAGGAGTTCGACCAGCAGGCAGGCCAGCCAACCGCCCATGTCCTCTCCCCCTGGCCAGGCTGGCCGGACCCCACCTATGCACAAATTCATGCACTGGGCCTCTAACATATATATATACACTGAGTGGCCAGGTTATTATGCGTTCAGAGATCATAATAGTCTGGCCACTCAGTGTATAGGATAGGTATAGGCCACATGCAAAATTGGCTTGGAAATATAAGAAAATGCTCATTTTTAATTGCCTGATAATAAGAAATGCTAGTTCCATTTTTAAATGGCAAGATACTCTAAATGTTGATTTCTCAAATAGGTTATTCCCATTGCTTGTCTATGCAGTTAACCCCAATGGGGACAAATGTTGTTTTCCCAAAGCCATCCAAAGATAATTGACACTTCTTGCATGCCCTCCTCCCACCCTTGTCTCCCTATCTCCCACTACATCCTAGAATATCCCTTTTTGGTAGGAATATTTCAGTTACAGATATTTATGGTACACCACGGATGTGTATCCCATCTTTTAAATCTCAGCATTCCCAGATCCATACACCTTATTTTAACTTTGTATCTACTAATCTGATGTCATTTCAAGGTCGAAAGTAACCTGTCAGGAAAATAGAAGGCTTCCTACCTGACAGGGCTGGGCTAATGACAGAGATGAGGTGTCTTTCTTTGCTGAGGGATGGGAGGAAGGGTGGCCCACTTGGCCCACCTGTGAAGGTTCCCGGGGCAGCATGTATCTCACCTGAAGTTGAGGGAATTTTGAAATTAAAGGGCCATATTTGGCTGACAATTACAAGTAAAGCCCAGTTAAAAGGAGAGTTTAAAATTCACGCAAGTCACCAGTTTGAGGGCCCAGAAGCAGCTTCTCAGGGGATCAGTGATCAGATGGTCTGAGAGGAAGGATCTATGAACTACTGGGTTCTGATGGGTGGGGAGTTGGATGTCTGGGGTCAGCTGTGGGGCATTGTGGCTGGTTTGGGGGGACAAGCAGACCCATTGCGGTTACAGGGACTGAAAGAAAGACAAAGAACTGGAGTAGCTGAGAAACTTAACCATGCAAAGGACATTTGGAATGAGGACTCAGGATCCAGAATTGGAAGGGCGGGGCCGAGCTCAGTCCTCATTGCTACTTAAATACACTCAAACCACAGCCTGTGGGAAATCTGGCCTTGGGTTTACTTTGCATATACGTGAAGGAGAAGACTTTGAATCTATCCGTCACTTATTCAATTGTCGAAGCAAGATAAGTTCTGTAACTTTATAAAAATGCTTAAAATGAACACATTTTCATTTTTAACTTTATGAAAATGGTTAAAATGAACACATTTTCAGTAAGTGGGTGAAGAGAGAAGAGAGAAAAGAGAGATTTGAGCCATTTAGCTAATTGTCAAGGTACTCTTCTACTGCTTATATAGGTACAAAGCCTTAAATTAAACCAAGATGACCAATATTTTAAACTTCACAGGTATGCTTGGACTAGGTTCTGGCCAGCCTCAGTTAGGATCTGGTCAGGACACCTTGCTAATGATGCATAATTAGGAGTTACGCCCTCGTCACCTCAAAACTGCTTTGCTTCTGGATGAATTTCCCTAGCTCTATTCTTCCAGTAGTAGACTGGGCAAGCTCTTGCACAGTGCCGAGGGGAAATGTGTTTCCATCCAGCTCTGGGTTGGATTAGTGGACGTGGCGCCCTCTGATCCTCTGCCAGATGTCCATCCCCCGCTGGCACAGCTCCCCGCCTGCCTGTCAGTGGTTGTTGTCAAGGCCGCGCTTCCTGCCAGCAGGAGCTGGTCTCTCCTCAATGGAGGGCAATATGCCCTCAGTCAGCATTTAGATTCTTATGTGAAGACATTCATGCATAAAACTCCCCGCTGCTTCTCCTCTGCCTTCTGTTTTTGGATTTCCCAGACATCTCCTGAACTGTTGGGCTTCTGTATGTGGCCACTGTGGGGTGAGACTTTGGGGGGGGGATCAGTGATACAAACTGGAGAGGCCTGGATATTTAAAGACCTCGTTCCCATCGTCTTTCAAGTGTCAAGATGGGGCTTATGGTGCTTGGCATGTGGCCCAGGGGATTGCTTGAGAAAAGGGCCTATGGGTTGAATATTCTCCGTTCTTGGAAGCCCCATAGTGCCATGGTTAAGGGCCTAGAATGAAGAGCCACAGAGCCTGGGTGAGAACATCAGCTCTATCAGCTGCCAGCGGGTGTGTGGGTTAAGTGACATGGAATCTCTCTGTGACATTGGGCTAGTTACATAACCTCTCTGTGCTTCAGAAACCATGGTGCCTATTTCATAGGGCTCTTGTGAAAATTAAATGAGCTACTATTTGTAAAATATTTGTAACAGTGCCTGGAACTTGGTAAATATTACATAACTGTTTATTAAAGTAACTAGTAGGTTCATGTCTCTCAGGTTTAGTGAATGAAAACACAAATTGGTTACTGGAGATGATAAAAGTATTCTGCTTGAATAGTAAAAAGTAATAACTGTAGTTACCACTATTGGCTGCTTACCATAATCTGGTATTGCCAGCCATTTCATGTAATAACGATGAAAATGTACATAGTATTTGCATGTGCCAGGTACAATTCCAAGCCACTTGATCTACTTCACTCTTTTGTTCCTCACAACAACCCAGACAGATGATTATTATTATCATCCCAATTGGATTGATAAGAAAACTGAAGCACGAAGATATTAGGTAATCTAACCAAGATCCCATAGATCAGTTGAGAACCGCTAGCAGGGTCGCCTAAGACCATCGGAAAACACAGATATTTACATTACAATTCATAACAGTAGCAAAATTACAGTTATGAAGTAGCAACGAAAATAATTTTATGGTTGGGGGTCACCACAACATGAGGAACTGTATTAAAGGGTCGCGGCATTAGAAAGGTTGAGAACCACTGCCATAGATAGGAGTAGAACAAAAATTTTTTTTCTATTTTTTTAGATCCTCACCTGAATATATATTTTTATTGATTTTTAGCAAGAGAGGGAGGGAGAAAGAGAAACATTCATCAGTTACCTCTACAAAGGCCCTGACCAGAGATCGAACCTGCAACCTATGTATGTGCCCTGATTTGGAATCAAACCCACAACCTTTTTTGGTATGGGACAATGCTCCAACCAACTAAGCCACCCGGCCAGGGCTAGAACAAAATTTTGAACCCAGGCAGAGTGGTTCCAGAATCTGTGCTCTTAACCCTGGTACAGACTGCCTCTCATGAAACCCCTTCCTAATTCATCAGAACAGTGTTATGAAGAGGTGTTGTTATTACCCTCATTTTAGGGAAGTTGAAACTAAGGCTTAGAGAGATTAAGCAAATTGCCTACGTTCACACTGAACGTAAGTGGGGAATACTTGGATGCAAGTGAATTTGCTAAAAATATAGGATTAAATCAAGAAAATCTGACAAGCAGGAGTGAACTAAAAGTGAAAAAGAAAGGGAAGGTGGAGAAAAGTTCAGTAGAACAAAATATTTGTTATCAGTGCTGCTCTGGAAAATGTAAGATGTGGAACATGTACCATATGCTTAAGATCCTTCCAGAGAAGTGCATTTATAAAAACTCATCAAGAAATAATTTTAGTTGTAGCTACTCTTGCTAAGGCAAAATTCTTTTCAGTGTCTGTTTTCAATCGCCTAAGTGTCTGTTATGGTTCTAATTCTGTCTTCTAAGGAAGTATACTTCCTCAAAGAACATTTTTTAAAAGCAGCAAAGACATGTTCAATATTATAATATTCAGTGAAAAAATCTGAGTGCAAAATTTTATGACAACTTCTAGGTAAAAATACTCAGCCATATGGACAAATCCCTGGAAGGGAATACAAAGTAATAAAAATACTTGTTTGGTTAAAATGGTGAAATTGTGAATTACAGAATGTTTTTTTTTAATGTTGCTATTATTTGATATTTAAAGAAGGTTAGTTTTTAAAAAATCATCCCATCATTTTAATATTGATTGATAGTCAGTGTCTCTAGTTCAAGAGCATGCGCCTGGTCTAATATTATAGAAACCTCTAATTTTTCCCTCATTTAACTACTGTGCACTTGACTACTAGGTCCATATGTCCCATGTGAGCCTTGGACTTCTTGACTACATTTTCATTAGTGTCATCCACCTGATTTGTAGTGTCCTCTATTTACCATTTGTACATAGCATACTGCTTTCCATAAGCCTTCTTTGACCCCAAACATCTGGAAGTGATCTCCCCTCCTCCAAACTCTTGCTATCTGTAATTGCCACTCTATACATGTGGTATATGATGTGTCCATCATCTCTGTTCTTTTAGATCATCAGTTTCTTGAGATCATGGTCTCTGCTAAAGACTTTTTGGATCTCTCACGAAGCTTACCAATTCCAGAGGAATTTCTAGATATAGCTTTGTTGATGGCGATAAGAATGAGTTATGAAAAATTAGGGGCTCTGTTCACCTTCCTATAAACCTTAAGGAGTATTTCTAGCACTACATTGTGCCTTCATCATGGGGAATAAAAGTATATTCCAAAATATAAGAATGACAGAGTTGAACATGGTCTAACATTTCAATGAATTCATTGTAAATTATGTCTCTTAGTAATTTTAATTTTATCCTTAGAATTAGAAATACAGTGTATAATATTTTTTTTTAATAGTCCATGGATCTGTATTAAGCAAAGGGTAAGTTTTATCATCCAAAGCAATTTTGCTTCAGATGGGCTGAGGTCTGGTGCAGCATTTATGGTGCATTGCCACTTTTGTGTTTGCTTTCGTCTTTTATTGACTCACTTTTCAGTTTTATGTGTTAATGAATGTCATCAGCATAACCTTGCATTGAAGGAGATGAATTCACAGCTTAGAGAAGAATTTTTCCAAAGGAGAGAGGGGAAATCCATCAGACGACATTTACATCTTGTATGCCTACTGCAGTGGTCGGCAAACTCATTAGTCAACAGAGCCAAATATCAACAGTACAACGATTGAAATTTCTTTGAGAGCCAAATTTTTTAAACTTAACCTTCTTCTAACACCACTTCTTTAAAATAGACTCGCCCAGGCCGTGGTATTTTGTGGAAGAGCCACACTCAAGGGGCCAAAGAGCTGCACGTGGCTTGCGAGCCGCAGTTTGCCGACCACTGGCCTACTGGAACAAGATTATTAGGGAAGTCGAGGAATAAAAATTAGCAAGCTGATTAAATAATTTCTATTTACTTTTTTCTCTTTTTCTTTTGTTTTCAACATTTTATACAAACACGTGCTTCTCAAGATAATGTATGCAAAACAAAGGAAAAGACTTTGGCATTCTTTTGTTTGCCAGATTTAATAGTATAAGTATTTATACACGGGTTAGTATATTTTTTTAAAAAAGTTGTTTGTTTGCTTGTTTGTTTTTTAACTTCTAGAGCTTTGTCTACCTGTTCACAATGTATGGTGGACCTGAGCCATGCTGCCAGTTCAGCCCTAGCTTCCTCTTTCAACAAAATGACAATTTGATTTTTATATCACTGATCTGTTGTGAAGAGTCTGTCTCAAGGATGGGAAATAGAGATGACTCTCGCAGTTCTACAATGAGGGAACCTATATGTTGGTGCCAATCCACCAGCACTTCTCTTCTCGGAGATGTAATGAAAGCCATTCTTTGTGTTTCACTTTAATGGGAAAATAAATGCTCCAAAGATTGAAAAATAAATGACATTGAAAGATAAAGGCAAGGCAATTTAAAACAAAGAAGGGAGAAGGTAGGAATGAAGACAGAGCTGCTGAGTACATATCTAATTGGAATAGTTTTATAATATTCACTGATATTTTAGCATTGCCTCCCAGACTTCATATTCATATCAAAATATAGTCTGTGTTATACATAAGCTCCCTTATTAAATCATTCTTTTTATTTCAGAAAAATGCTGCATATATGGAGAAAGGACCTGTACATGAGTAGGAAATAGATGCCTATGCCAGGTTAGCCTAACAATATATTCAACACCATTTTCAAAATTAAAGGAGTTAGTTCATAGTTAACATTGGTTGACTTATCCTTAGTTTCTAGACTTTTGTATATTTGAAGTTTCTCTAAACCCCAAGCCTTTGAGAAAATATAGAAAAGGAAACTATATTAATGGATGTTTGAAACAGTCTGAACAAAATTTCTCTAAAGAAATTTCAAAGAAACAGGAGAAAAGAATGTTAATTTCCATGTAAATGTATTCAGAAGTCTAGGCTTTTCAGTCTTCCAAGGTGTAAGAATTAATTATCAGTTTTCAAGAGCAAAATTTATTCATGGTAAGAGCTATAGCAATCAGAACCCTTCAAGTGTAAAATTCATGAAATTAATATTGAGCTGATTAAAGTTGAGTAAATAACCATTCTCTCTTTTCCTGTGCTGTAAACTTCCAAATGTTTGATGGTGCCCTTTGGTGTGTTTTGAACAGTATTTAAAATTTTCCCCTATATTTGGAGTTATAAAGGAAGAAATTAAGTGAGTTCTGATTCATGGTAAAAACATAGAAAGGGTAATTTCTCATTGTGACCCAATATTATGTTCTGTATCTTTAAAGAACTATTCAGCTGATAACTACTTAGTGTTGCAATCATTGATGACTATGAATGTATTCCTACAAATTAATTATAATACTTCTCTAGCCAACCCCAAAAGACCTAATCAAAACTTACAAATAATGTATTCCACTTTTCTTATCTATAAAAAAGATGACTGACTTAAAAATGTCTTTTAATGCCCGTGAAGAAATGAAAAAAAGATTAGTGCCTTTTATTAATAGGTAGTATAAAATATTTGGTTGTACTGTTTAAATGAGGCTGCAATGTGAAATCTGAGCAGAATTGATAGGCCAAGGGAATATATAATATTTGCAATCATCACCTGATTAGAAAGATGGCTTAAGATCAACAGGAAAGGAGAAAATAATGGAATTATTTTAAAGTTGGAATTAAACAACTTTATCAATAGAGGCAAAGCAGGAAACTTTAGTGGTTGTTGGAGGTATCCTAATATATAGAAAGCCAGGGGCCGTCACGACCGAAACAACCAGACAGACAACCAAACAGTAGGCTGAGTGGGGTGACCAGGCCAGCAGGGGGGTTAGTGAGGGATGACCAAACGACTGAACAGCAGGCTGCGGGGGCCAACAAGGCCGACAGGGGGGTTAGTGAGGAATGATCAAATGACTGAACACCAGGCTGCATGGGGTGACCAGGCAGGCGGGGGGGGGGCAGTTGGGGTGACCAGGCCGGCAGGGTGGGAAGTTGGGGGCAACCAGGCTGGCGGGGGGGGGGGCATTGGGGGCGATCAGGCAGGCAGGCAGGTGAGCAGTTAGGAGCCAGTGGTCCCAGATTGTGAGAGGGATGTCTGACTGCTGGTTTAGGTCCCAGGATCGGGCCTAAACCAGCAGTCAGACATCCCCGAGGGGGTCCCAGATTGGAGAGGATGCTGGCTGGGCTGAGGGGACCCCCCCTTCATGCACGGATTTTGTGCACTGGGCCTCCAGTATTTTATAAAAGTCTCAAAGCTTTGTCTGGCCAGTGTGACTCAGTGGTTGAGTGTCGATCTATGAACCAGGAGGTCATGGTTTGATTCCCTGTCAGGGCACATGCCCAGGTTGTGGGCTTGATCCCCAGTGTGGATTGTGCAGGAAGCAGCTGATCAATGAGTTTCTCTCATCATTGATGTATCCATCTCTTTCTCCCTCTCCCTTCCCCTCTGAAATCAATTTAAAAAATATATTTTTGAAAAGTCTCAAAGCTTCAGTTTATTTTAAAGGTCAATGAACATTTATGTTTTATGTCCTCTAGGGGCAGATTAAGATTAGAAAGGACCTTGTTAAAAGGTATAAACATATTTTACGGTTCTGTTTGTTGGCTTCAGTTAAAGGGACTAATGATGAAGTGGAGTTTCAGTGCAATGCTTTTAGTGGAACTGTAATTTTCTGACTGTGCCATCAACTTTCCATGTGCTTCCCCATGAATCATTCCATTTGGCTGAGTCAACGGTTAGTTTTATCAAAGGGGAATCTGGATGAACAAATGAATGCACATTCCTAGAAAACAACGTGAAAATTCCTCTCCTCATATTCTTTTGGAAATTGTAATACAGGACATGGATACTACATTTGTTTCAAATGGTATTTCACTTCTGAAGCAGAGATGGGAAGCAGGCAAAAGGTCTTCCCTTTTCAAATGAGGCTTTTATTAAGCCATCATTTTATCTTTAAGGGGCAAGTGGCTCTCTGTTCCAACTTAAAGTTACAATTTGAGGGAAGATGATTCAGACACTTCATGTGTGAGAAGAGACCACAAACTGGAGATGGGGCAGGTGAAAAAAGTGGAAAGAGGTAAGACATTTGGAAGTAATCATTGTAAAATGATTACTGAGCCAACCAGAGCAAACTTCAGCCAACTGCTTAAACCTGGACCTTCCCATATGGATTTAAACCTTGATACATTATTCTGATTATGTGTGTGTGTGTGTGTGTGTGTGTGTGTGTGACTTTGATGCAAGGTATTTCTCCTAGGATACTTAGTCATATGTCTCTCTCTTGTCTACTCAATCTCTTTGTTCCATTATCTTGGATTGAATTTCAAGAGTGTTCTCTCGGTCAAAGTCCTCAGAATCTGTTGAAATCCCACGAGATGTTCACATTGTAACTTACTACAGGGCAGGTTCTCCACCCTCTTTGAGGGAGTAGAATATTAAGAAACATTGATGAGTGGGAAAAGCTTCTTAACAAACAAAAGCTTTGCCTATCTCTAGGTGGAATTTCTGGGGCATGATTTTGAGGACTTGCGCTTTGACATAAAGTTAGATCTGATGACTACAAAACCTACATAAAATTTTATAAAATCGTTCACATAGGAAATTCTCAGGATCCAGAAATATATTTTTAGGTCATTCAGCTGGGCAAAACTGAAAAACATATTTTGTCTCATTGTCACGGTTTCCAGTAGAGAAAAACCACAGGTAATCATTACAATGTGTCCCCAAACTATAAAAACAAAAGTTCATCTCTAGGATTATTTGTTTAGTGAAAGAAAGTTTGTACAGCTTGTGGGAAACCATCTCCTAGGAGGTTGTTTTCTTTTATGTTTATTCTGCCTGATTTTTCCTCCTGAAGAGTAACTCTGATGTCCCAACTGTCAGCCACTTTTGACACATAGGCTTACTGTTGAACCTGGCACTGTATTATTTCTCTTGGTTTAGATCTGTCAGATACCTGAGTGTCTGCCAGAGCCACAGTGCTGTTTTTATAAAAGAAAAAAGAAAGATAAAAAAGCAGGAAAGAGAGAGGACAAGGTGAAGATTGAGATCATGCTGTTTACTCTTGCCTAGTCTTTCTTTACAGTGTAGAGGGGCTTGATTTTTGTAAGAATCATGGGAAAAGGAGAAGGATCATTGAATCCTTCAAGAAACTTAAAGCTGAGCTTCAGCTTACGGTTTTTATCTTTATCAGAAACTCATTGAAATATGAATCCTACACCCTTAAGCACTATTTTAGAATCTTAGAGTCTTAAAAAATATAACCATGGCCCTAGCTGGTTTGGCTCAGTGAATTAGAGCATCAGCCTGTGGACTGAAGGGTCCCGGGTTCGATTCCAGTCAAGGGCACATGCCTAGGTTGCGGGCTCTATCCCCAGTAGGGGGCATGTGCAGGAAGCAGGCAATCAATGATTCTATCTCATCATGGATGTTTCTGTCTCTCTCTCCCTCTCCCTTCCTCTCTGAAATCAATGAAAATATATTTTAAAAAGAAAAGAAATAGACATTGAAATCTAGCTTATTGGGTCATTTAGTAGGGGTATACAGCTACTTATAAACACCCAATGTAACAGTCCTCTTCCCCCTGGGTACATTGCACTCTGTCCCCAGAAGAGTGTACCCTACAAGATGCAAAAGAGATGCAAAGATTCAGGCCTAGCCCGCCAGTTTGATCAACCTTTAGGATCCTCTGGGCTATATATAAATGCCCCAGCCAAGGATTGAGACAATTCCCCAGATAATCTAAGAATTGCTCTCCTCTTCTGTTTCTGTTGTTAGATGGCCCCACACTTATTTACACTCAGGTAGGCTTAGTATCTTCTACCTTATTAGCATAAGGACTGTAAGAAGAGCTTCTCTGGAAGACCTAGGTCAAGTCCTGGCTCTGTCAAATAGTTCCTAGCTGTGTGATCTTGCACAAGGACCTGACTCTCTGCTCCTCTGTGAGCTCCTCAGTGTAATGAGGTGGGGATTCACTCCTTTATGCTACCTCACAGTATTATTGCCAAGGTCCAATGTATGTGTATATGTTTAGGAAAGTCCATACAAATATGAGATCGTGTCATTTAACCAGCACAATCCTTTTTAATTCAGGGAAGCCGACCCTATAACCTCAGCTTCGGCCAATATACCCTCAAAACAAATGGCTATTCTTAAAAATTTTGTAAAATTTATAGGTGTTTAGATTTTTTCTTTTTTTTTTATAGGAACCTTACCTTTTCAGACAGTATAACTATAAATCATTCTTTCTATTGATATTATTCCATAATATTCCATCCTGTAAGTACACCATGTTTTATCCAATATAAATCCAGTATAGATTTTTGTTTCCCATAAAAATTTTCCTTCTGGGTCCAAAATTGGAAGGTCAATGAGTAGGCTTGAGTAGTTATGGTTGGATATTTTTCCCATTTTAAATAAATTGAATTTAAATAAATTGGACTTAGCAAACAGAACAAGAAGTAGTTGGGCAAATTATGGGTAATTCAAAATGAATTATTTCAATTTAATTTAAAAACAAAGGAAACATATTATGTGAAAAATAATGGAGAAATAGCCTTAACTATAGTAGGCAATAAAACCAAACCTAAACTGCCTTAACCTTTAGGACTGTGGAAAGGAAAATTCCTCAAATTCTTCACTATGATATCGCTCCCTGTCAGAATTTGTCTTTATTTTATACAAAAGAACTCAGCCTTTAACATTAATCTCTGGATTCTGAGTTCTGAGGCCCTTAAATTCATTCTTTTGAATCAATTCTCAATTACAGTAAAGTTTATTTTACCCAATAGATTAGCAAATTGTTCTGGTTATTATAATTTTCTAATTAATAGCTACCTTGTAAGACATTAAAAAATAAGGATATAATAAAATACATTTAAATTGGGCATTGCTTATCTTTATCTGATTATATTTAGTTTCTTACTAGGCCTCAGGTTTTTGCAATGAGAAACAGTGTTAATAAAATGTGTTTTCCAGTTTAATTCCAGATAACAGAATGTGTGTATGGTTTGAATAGTAGGAAAAAAACCTTACTAATTTGGATTGTGTCTGGAATTACAAAATTCAAAAGTATAGAATAATTAAGTTTAAATGCATTTTTATTGGATATAACTTCAACTAATCTCAGGTTGAAAATATATATTCTAAATAAGAAGAAAATAAATTAAAACCACTGATGTTAACTTAAATTAACTGCTTTTGGAGTTTGTGTATCTCAGATCATTAGTCTTTATTTTGTTTTCCAGCCACCAAGAAAAACATATGACAGCAGAAACAATAATTTTTGAGTGACCCCAGTCACGGTGCATTATTATAGAAATGTCCAGTATCCTTTGGAAAACAACAGGAAACTGATTCCAGTATTGCTCAGCGGTCCACTTTCTAGCATCCTTAATTGCATTCTGTGTCAAGATATTGGGACATAAATAAGATAGCTGTCTGGCCTCCCTCAATAGCATGAGGCAATTTTTGCTCCGGCTGAGAAAGGTAGGAAACACTGTCCAAGGCAGCTTCGGGGCTGCTCATTAAGACACGGTGCAAATTAGAATGAAAAATGAAAGTCGTGGTTAGTAGTTCGGAACTGACATGAGGCTTCTCCCAAGAACTGGCTCTAGTTTTCCTTCACAACACAGAGCAGGACAAAAATCTCCCTCACCCCTTGGGAAATGCTGGTTCTCCTCATCTTGGGACACCAAACTTTTTGTCTACTCTGAAATTTTCTCTTGACCAAACTCCTACAAAACCATTCCCCCCCGCCCCCCCAAGTTGGCTGAACTTGTGAGATGTGTTGGCTTTCTACTTCAGCAGGGGATAAAATAGATGATTTACATTCACATTAAAAAATAAGTTTTTCTTCTGATTAAATAAGTAAAGCATGTTCAAAATTTAGAAATCAAAGGAAAACAAAAAGAAAACACAAATTCCCCGTAATCCCATCATTTGTAGTGCTTCCTTTTAAAAATGTTTTGCTTCTCCTGAACTCCTGTCACTGTGGTTTGTCATTCAGGGGGAGACACAAGGACATTGGGAGGGAGATGGTATTTTAGGAGTGGCCAGTAAGAGTACCAACTGCTCAATTGTTAAACCATTAGGATAACAGCCAAGGAACTACCCAGACAGGTTCCAGGGTAAGATACATGCCCACATGAGGGGTAGAGAACTGAAGATTTTAGACGAATACGTGTTACTTCTAATTATCCTATATAGCCTGGTAGGTGTTAGCCCCGACTAATCAAGTGAATCAGAGAAAATTCCATTTATTCTATTAAGGTAGCTGATGTGATTAGAGTGAATTTTCTCTCTCTGAATCTCAGTCTCTTCTAATTAATAAGCAGGTCACAGCTCAAGGGTCACTTTCCTGAAGCAGTCTAATGGCTTTCCCCCCTGTATTTCTTTTTTATGGTTAAACTTTCATTTCTGACTTTAAGATCTCTGGTTTTGTGTATGTGATTTAAGATCTTCAGAGGCTGGTAAAGAATTTATTAGTGCCCTCTCTCTGGGTAAGGGCCTCAACACATTTCCATAATTGAACAGCTTCCTAGTAAAGAACATACCTTTGGGGGGGGTGGGGGGGGGAGCAGGGTGGAGTTTTCTGAATCTGAAATGAAGACACATGGTTTAACAAGGAAGACCAGACAAAATGGGAAATGGAACTGTCTTTTGACATTCAGGAGAGAACGCTGTAAATGTGGCCACCCTGGCCTGTTCTGGAGAAGTGTCCCCAAGAGCCAGTCTTGTTTTCTGTCTTCATCAGGTATTAATTAACACTTCAGCAGGCATGCACCAGTTTTTCCAGCTTTTGAATATAAAATTGGACTTTAGAATAATACTCACTTTTGCTTTTAGGGTTCCAGGTATTAAATTTTTTTTTTTAAATTAAGCAGGAAGTTTCAGGCAAGGAACTTCCATGCCAGGTAAAAGAACTGGGGGGTAGGGGATGGGGGTGGGAGGGGTGAGGGGCACTTGTTTCTATGTTTTCTCTGAAAGGATGCCTTGAGGGACCCTTTGCTCTCAAACTGTCAGACTGTGGACAGCAGACTGTGGTGCAGGCACAAGGGTTCTTTGTCCTGTCAATGTGTTAACACTTGGTTCAGAGAGGAGGGCCCTGGAAGCCGTGGTAAATCCCATAGTTCAATAGTTTTTTCCAAGCAATCGAAATGTTTGTTATTTTAGAAAATGAATGGAGAACAGAAAATTGTAGCTAAAATGCCTGTTTCAGTTTAATCCTCTGCCATGGAATAGACACATGCTTAGCTCAGGCTAAGTTTTTCTTTTTAATATCTGTAAGACTGGTCAAGTTCCTTAAATCCTTTGAGCCTCAGATTCTTCATCTGTAAGATGGAGATAATAAAATGACCCTGTTAGTATTGTGAGAACTAATGGGAGACATAAATAGAGACATCAGGCAGAGGTTGGGTCACGTGACGTCCCTTGCTTTTCTGTCCCCAGACATTTCCTAAACCATATATGAGAGCCAAATAACCCATGCACGTGAAAGCTGGTGTCCATTTAGAAGAGCTCTATAATTCCATGGAGGGAGTTACTGCCTCTTAGAGTTGAGTAAATATCACAGAATACACTGTGTACATAATCTATGAAAATAAGTTTGCAAGGGGATTTTCATTTTTTAGTAGGGAAATCATTTCAAATTTAAGTAACATTTATTACCTCTAAGTTGTAAACTTAAAATATAAATCAGAAATAGTTATTGAATTAATGTAAAATTTTAGAAATTATCTTCATCCTTGGACAGTCAAGTCTAAACTCACCTGGTAGTTAAGCTTCTCTGGAAACTGACCTCAACTTAACTTGTGTCAACCTTTTCTGTACTTTCCTAATTGAAATTTGCTGCTTGAGTCAGGCTGGGTTTTCCATTACTTCTGCCTACAACTCATGTCTATTTCTATCTTTTTTCTTTTTGGCTATGCTTAATCTTACACTATGAATACCTTACCTCTCTTCACCTTTTCAAGATGTTCTCAATTTTCAAAGCCCCTGTATATGAAGAGACACTTAAATTTATTTGGGAATAGAGTTTCCAAATTTTCCCCTCTCTTTCCCTCTCCATCCATTTCTTTCATCTCCTCTCTTTCTTCTCTTTTTAAATCTATATATTTAAGAATAGCTTGCTTGTTTACATATGATTATAGGTCATTCTCTTAATTCTTTAAAAACCTCTCTTTGAAAAAATATAAGAAAAATATATATTTTCTTTGATATCCCCCCTATAAAATAGGATCTAAGAAGAAGGGAGAGAAGATGGACTAGAGGGAAGAGATTCAGAATAGCATGTTGGCTTAAATGATGATGGGCTTTGGCATCAGACAGTCTTAGGCTGGAATCCTGGTCTTAGTTGTTCCATCTGTAAAATGGGTTTAATAGAGGTTCCCTTCTAGGACAGTGTAGGTAAGATATCTAAGTCAGGGCCTAGCACAGATCAGGAGCTCTATAAATGCCAATTGTTGCTGCTGTTGTTGTCATTATTAATACAGAAGACCCAAAAGCAAGAGATGCACCTCAACTTTATAAAACTGATGAGCTGTCAACAACATAGAGATGGATTGATGGTGGATTGGTTTCCTGTGGCCACTGTAACAGAGGCTTAAAACCTCGCACAGTTCTGGCAGTCAGAAATTCAAAATGAATGTTGGGGGGCCAAAATCAAAGTATCGGCAGGGCGGTATTCTTTTTGGGAGTCTCTAGGGGGAAAATCTATTCCTTGTCTCTTTCAGCTTCTAGATTGCTGTCATTCCTTGGTTTGTGTCCTCATCACTCCAATCTCTGTTACAGTTGCCCTCTCTCTTCCCCCTCCCTCTGACCTTCCAGAGTCTTCCTGAGTCCTGCATTGGACCCACCTAGATAATCCAGGATAATCTCCCCATCACAGACTCTTAATTTAATCACATCTGCAAAGTCCCTTTTGCCATGTATAATAACATTCAGAAATTCCAGGGATAAGACATGGACATTTTGTGGGTATGTTGGGGTTGAGGCGTGAGGGATGCAACCTACCTCAGACAGACAGCACTTTGGTGCAAAGGAAGCAATAGAAGGCTGGGTGGTAACTTGACCTCTAAGAGGAAGAGCAGAAAATGTTTATAGAAAGAATTAATCAGTTTTGACTGACAACAGAGCAGACTTACTCCAACAGCTCTATCTGTTATATGTAAGTGGAAGTTAAGACAATATGTACACTCCAGGCAAATACATTTTTGTATGAAAAGCTTTGTCTCTCATGGGTGATATCACTTTTCTCTAAGACAACTGTTGTTTTTCAACAACTTGTAAAGGCATCATGCTTCTCCTCATGGAATCTGCCTGAGACTCAGATAGTGTGTTGTGGGGAAGGGGACTATCTTTTATGAATACCTGATAAGGCTGGCAAATTTATCTATATTATTTATATTATTACATCCATTTTTTTCTGTTGAGGAAACTACCATTTAGATGCCTGAAGTAACTTGTTTACAGTCTCACAGCAAGGAAATAACAGCTCCTGCTTGGAAGCCATATGACAACTGATGCTTGCCCCACTTGAGTTTATTGTCTTCATTGAGTGACTAAATTCACCTGTTGCAGAAGAAGTTGCTAAGTGAGTAAGAGCAGGGCTAGGATCTAGGTGTCTTTGTCCCAAACTCTATATTAAGAACCTTCTCTAAGTCACTTTTTTTTGTTTGTTTGTGTTATGAATTCAGAATTTTAATATATTTAATACAGTTCTATCTAATAGTAATAATTTAATTAATTATTCTACCCTTTTCAGAGTTTAGCTTGGTGTTACCATATTAAACATAAAAAAATATATATTCAGGAATGAACAGAATGGAAAGATTTTTAATTCCATGCCTTATGTAATTTTAATTTTCAGATTTAAAACAAAATCTGCTCATGCAGCTATCAAACCAGATATTCTTTTTATAATGAAACACCTTTCCAAATCGTTCATCTATTTATAGGAGAAAGGAAATGGATCATTTCTCTATGACAATTTCTCTATTTTTAACCCACCATCAAGTTCATTGTCTTTCTTTGTCTACAGTTCAATGAACTTCAGTTGGGGTGAAAGGGATAAATAAACCAGCAAGGTAATTGAAGTACACTATGGACCCCTTTATTTTAGGTGACTTGTCCAGGAATCAAGCAAATGAATACCTTTAAGGACTTGATAAGCATTGGTAAAAGCCACTATTGCAAATGCTCTCTGAGTGCAGTAATTAACTTTGCAGTTGTGAAAGGGAACCCTTGATCTTCCTTCATTCCTCAACACAAGTGTTCTGAAAAGAATGAACACGAGAGGAGCCTGTGAACAAACACAATGTGTGAGGAAGCGAATATGCCACTTCGTTCCCTCTCCATCCATAGAGGAGCAGTCATTGTGTAGCTCCTTAAACAGCACGCACTGTCTTGAGATTAGCAATTTTCCTCAGGAAAACAGCAGAACCTGAAGAATAGCCCACCTTACATAGCCAGGCCAAAAAAAAAATCACTCCTTACACAAAATCAGATATTTAAAAATAAATGTATCATGCATTAGTATTTAATGTTTCCTCATTTCATGCACTGTCACTTTTTTCTTTTTCTTTTTAAACAGGTAAGAGAAGGCCAAACTCAGCTCATTTTTTAAAAGATTTTTAGAGAGAGAGGAAAGGAGAGAAACATCCATCGGCTGCCTCCTGCATGCCTCCTACTGGGGCCTGAGCTTGCAAGCCCAGCATGTTCCCTGACCCGGAATCAAACTGGCAACCTTTCAGCCCATGGGATGATGCCCATCCAACTGAGCCACACCAGCCAGAGTGAACACTCAGCTTACTTTTGTTCCTCCTTGTGATTTTTGAGGTTGGTACAAAAATATAGAATTTTGTGCAGAGGAACTGATTTTTAAGAATGAGTTTATACTTCGCTTATGAGAGAATTATTTGGCTAGTTATTGTTAGAGATACATCCCATTCTTATTGTTATTCTCAAAATTGTATACATCTTGATGAGGAAAATAACTGGTGTCAATCTAAATCAAGAAATAACTTCTCTGCTCCACAATCCATATTGGTTTAGCAACCTTTACTATCATTCAGATGTCTTTTATAACTGAGCCTTAATGAAAACCTCTGGAATTCATAGTGTGGAAGTGATTTATGAGCTTAAGACAGAACTACCCACGTGAAACTGTGAGGTCGTAGTGAAAGGGAGATTATCTTTCATTTCCAGTGTAATGATTTAAAAATAGGCATGGCAGTTATTACATGACACGGTCTTCAAGTTCAAAGCTCACCTGTGGTTAAAGGACTCAGAGGAGATAGTTTTTACTTATTGGTACTCCCAGGTTTGGCATGACATTCTGTGAAGAGTAGACGCTCAAAAAATAGTTGTTGCAGTGCATTGAATTTTTATAATAGTCTAGCTCTCTTCCTGGGCCTCTATTTCTTTTCTGCGATCCCCTATCTGCTACCCATGGGGTCATGCCGAGAGATACTCCAGGGCCCATTCCTGGCTGTGGTTGTGAGGATTTCAGAAATTCTAAATGCAGTTGCATGTCAGACTTCAGGAGATTCTGCTCTGACATTAGTCAACGGTTTCTTAAGTTGTTCATTGTGATAGAACCTTTATTTCTCTTTAGAATTTAGGATCCTTCTTACTTTTCTGGAAGTTGGCCATTTTCCCAGCCTTGATGACTTTGGTGGCTATCATCCTGCCCTGCTTTTTTCAGTCCTGAGTTCTCCTCCCGAATCCCAGTCCGTGTGTTTCTGCAATCGCGGGTGGACCTCCTCATACTAAAGTGTCCCTATTTGAGCATCTACCCCCTGATGTGTGTATGGCGAGAGGTAGTGGGGAGCAGTAAAGATCAGTATAATGTGCGTGGACTTCAAATGGATGCATGTCCTAATGCAAGCTCTGCCGCTTACTGGTTGTACGTCACTTTCACCTCTTGGAGTATTGGTCTCCTTATTTCAAAATAGGCATGAGATTACTCACCTCAGGGGGTTTTGCTGAAGACGAGACACAAACTCCCCAAAATATCCTTAATCCCTGTCCACTCATCTATGATATCCATCACTAACTGAGTGGGAGATAATCCTTTCTGATGAGGAAAGTCCACCTGTCTGGATTGGTTATTATTACCAGCCTCTGAGGGCTGCCTTGATTTTCTGCCATTTCATTGTGGATCTGTTCAGTCTCCAGGTCCTGAGCCAATGTGCCCTATCCCCCATGTTACCGCCAAAGAACAAGAAGTCTCTCCATGTCCCAATCCCATGTATGATGTATGCTTTACTCTTGCTTCCTGGAATGATGTCTTTAGTTCTTCTTTGTCTCTTATGAAATAAGAAACATTGTTATGAGAAAACACATTTCTTTAAGACAATGATGTTTCGACTCTCAGTGCGGCTGACCCTGAGCACTCCATTTCAATCGCAAACTGCCCTTCCCCATTCCCTGTCAATACTAATTGCTTTCCTCTGACCTTTTCATTGTTTGTTTCCCTGCCACTTACCACCTTATTTTGATTTTCTGTTTATTTAGGTATTATGTTTATTATTTCTCTTCCTCCACTAGCATATAAGCTATCTGAAGGTAGGGATTTTTGTCTATTTTTAAAAAAATGTTTTTATTGATTTCAGAGAGTAAGGGAGAGGGAGAGAGAGAAACATCAATGATGAGAGAGAATCATTGATTGGCTGCCTCCTGCACACCCCCTACTGGGGATCGAGCCCACAACTGGGACAGGACTAAGAATTGAACTGTGACCTCCTTATTCATAGGTCTATGCTCAACCACTGATCCACCGAGACTGGGTGATCTGTGTCTCTTTTATTGACTGAAGTATGCTAAGTGCCTCAACACATAGTAAATGCTCAATAATTGTATGAGTATATGAGTAAATAAAATAATGTTTCTATAATTGGGAGAATGCTGTATGATCTTAATCAGTGGTATATAAAAAAGGCATTTCAATTTGGCTACACATGATCTGAAATAATAATTTACATAATAGATTCACCTTGAGCAAAAGAAAGAGAACCAAAAGAGAGAACTATGGAGACATGGACAACAGTGTAGTGATTATGGGGTGGAGGGGGTGGGGTGGAGGTGGAAGAGGGCATAGAGGGGATAAAAGGCGATGGGAAAAAATAAAATAATAAAATTAAAAATTAAAAAGTTAAAATTATATTTAGTATCCTAAGTATATAGTATCTAAAGTCTAGTTGGACAACTCCAAATATTCTTGGTGAATAAGGAGCCAGTTATTTATTGGATTTGTGATTTAATATTGAGCAAATGCTTTAACAACTGTTTTCTCTCTCTATTTCTGTCTATAAAATGGGATTAATAATAATAATATCTACTTCATAGGGTAGTTATAAGAATTAAACAAACCAATAAATGAAAGACTGTAGGACAGTTTTCTGGTACATAGTAAACACTCAATATAATAATAATAATTATATAAGTCAAGTAGTCTATTATAGAAAGGGATATAAATAACTGCTACTTAAATCCATAAAATTATATATTATAAAACTTGGCAAATGGATATAAAAACAAATAAACAAAAACTATAATAAATCCCAGCATGAAACACTATTTAAAATATACACATAATCCGGGTAAATCACAGGATTTTTTGTATTCTAGAAAATCAGCTTAAATATAAAAAGAGTTTTGAGTTAGCATTTTACTTTCTTCCCTAACTCCAGCTGATCAGTTTTTGAGAATAAAAGACTTTAGAAAGAGTTTATCCTCATTTTGTCTCCAACGTTTGTTTCAGAGCTCTCATGGGAGAGAAAATGAAAATGCTAAAATCCTTAAAGTTTTAAGGACAAGAAAAGACAGTAATCTTCCAACAATGAGAATAATGTCAGGCAAAATCTGCCTCCCCTGGGAAATTTCATCTTAATAATAACTGCAAAATCTTACACTTTCCTGGGAGGCAGTTTCGCCCCTTTATCCATTCTAATATGCTGATATACAAATAAAGTGAACTTATTACAAGATGCAGTTCTTTGAATATGTATTTCCTTCCCACTTTTTTTTTGTAAATTCAGATAAAAAGTATATATATCATATATACACATATGTGATGTAGGTATACGATATAGTCTTACAGCCTGTATTTATCTTTTTTCTTAATGTCTTCTCAAGAGTAAAGGTGGCGCCTACTCCCAGAAGACCTTTAACATCCTTTCCTTGTTATTGGAAAATTCGAGACATCCAACCAGAGCCTTCTGTTTCACATCAGGGCAAATTGCACATCCAGGGAAGGAATGAGATCAAGTCTTCCGAAATCCTCAGAATGATTTCTTACCTTATATATGCAAATTAAAGTATTTAAGCTTCCCTCTCAAGCCTCCTCATTCTTAAATTCAATATTTATCACTAACATTTCAAGCTTACCTTGCCCAACCTAAGGCTCTTGATTCCCACTCTGCAAAATTGTTCTTCCCCTCTCTCCCCACCTCTAGCCTTCTCAATCCCGGTAAATGCTATCACTAGCTATCTAGATGCTCAAGGCAGAAATATATGGATTTATACTTGTTTTCTCCCTTTTCCTCACCTCCTGCTCTTAACATATCAGTGAGGTTGATTGATTCTACCCACAAAATCTGTATTTCGAATCTTTCTACTTTGTTTAATCTCCATGGTGGTGACTCACTCTTCCCCTCACTGGATGTGCTCGAGCCCACAGGGCTTCTTTCACTGCCTGGGCACTGCACTTTTTGCCTCCTGGCTCAGTAAGGCCTGGGACACTCAAATGTCAGCACCTCAGTGATGGCCCCTATGACCCATCTATCTAAAACAGGTCTGTCCCTGCCTGTTGCTGCTATTCTGTGTCTCAGAAATGATTTTTCCCCCCTTTATTGTTTTTCCATAACTTATTTTTATTTTATTTACTTAACTAACAAAGCCTTTCTTGTTCACCATTTTATCCATAGCATTGATTTTAGTCCTATGGAATATACTTAGTGGATAATTGTTGAATAAATGAGTCATTAATTTGCAAGATATAACCTGTCCGATATTTAACTTTTCTAAAAATATATTTTTATTGATTTCAGAGAGGAAGGGAGAGGGAGAGAGAGATAGAAAGGTCAATGATGGGAGAGATTTACTGATTGGCTGCCTCCTGCATGCCCCACACTGGGGAAGAAGCTCGAAACCCAGGCATGTGCCCTGACCTGGAATTGAACTGTGACCTACTGGTTCACAGGTCAACGCTCAACCACTGAACTATGCGGGCTGGACTAACTTACTTAAAATATATAACAAAACTATAAAGGCTTTTATTTAAAAAATGAATATGCCAATAACAGACTTCTTAGAGAAGCTAACATTTTAAAGTTTCCAATTTCCTAATTGCTATTGTAAGGCCCAGTCCATCAAGATACCCCAATGTAGATGAATCCTTACAGCTATTATTTTTTAAAATCAAAATCTGACATTTATCTCTTCAATGAAGCAAGAACCCTTCTTCCTAATTCAGCTCTATGCCCCATGCCAATGCAAACTGGAGGAAGTCTGTAGGGAAAAACATCCGTTTGAAGCACTGTTCATCCTTTAAGGGCCATAGCTTCTCAATGTGCTGCTTGCTTTAGTTGCTTGCTCTTTAGGGACTTCAAACCATTATTTCTTATATTTTGTCCAAGATTATAATTGTTTATAATGTGAGTGTTAGTCTGACAGAGCTTATTATTGGAACTGAGGGCTATTATTTTTAAGCTACATATTAAGCATTCATTATTTGCCAGGTATGCTGCTCAGGGATTTAATTGTATTATCTCATTTAATCCTCACAGTAGTCTTTGAATTATTTATTCTCACTTTGTAGACAAAGAAACTAAAACTTAGAAAGAATAATTAACTGTCCCACATGACAGTAAGTCTGATATAAACAGAGGGAGGATGGAGAGGAGTGGGGAGAGCTTGTCTCAGGCCTTTACAAAGAACACCAGGGCTTGCTTTACTGTTTTTCTGACTAATGATGCCTTATCTTCATAGTCTTATTTTACTTCTGGTTAGAAACTGAGCTCCATAATCTTCACTGGTAATGTGAAATAGCAGCAACTAAACAAGAAAAACTTGTTTATTATGTTCTCAAAGCTTTATTTAAAAACACTTTTAAGGAAACAATGTATGTCATACCAACTGTTTTGCTGCCTTAATTGGTACTTGAAGAAATCTTCATATAATTTAATAAATCTTAAACCACTTTCTTGTTTTCTGCAGTTCATTAATTGAAGCTAGGAGACATGCTGCAAGTATAAGCAAACTGAGGTGTTTTAAGTAATGAGAAATTGTACCTAGCTATAACTTTGAATATAAAAGAAAACATTAGGTACCCAAGTCTGAATGAATGTATAGGAAATGTGTTAACATCTATGTTAATTTGTTCCAGGTACTGTAAGTACTTTGTTAATTTGATCCCCATATCTGATTTAGGTTACCTTGTTATTACCACTTAACAGATGAGGAAACAGAGGCATAGAGAGGTCTAATAAGTTGATCAACATCACAAACCTAGAAAGTGGCAGAGGTAGGACTTAAAACCAGGCTTTGAGTTTCTGAACTCTATTGTAATAAAAATATTCAGCAAAATGTCAATTAACTTGAATTCTTGAAGAATAAGATGGTATTAATAATTGCTTGATTCTCTGATTCGGTTACTTGCCATTACCATAGTTTCTATTTTAACACTAGTTAGAGATTTTGCTAAAAAACATATCAGTCCACTTAACAATATATTTTTCAGATAGTGATGAGAAAGAATGGTAACTGGATGCAACTTTTGTAGGGAATCTAAGTAAAATTTTGAGGGGAAAAAAGGAAAATTATGGTGTTAGAGAAATACTAGCTATGTAGATTATGAATATTTTGAGAATTATAAAAGAATCAGAAAATTTATTAAAAGCATAGACTGGTTACCATGTGATCATTCACTAATTCATTTATTCATTCATTCTGCAAGCATTTATTTATTACACACTATGCATTCAAAGAAAACTGTTACTAAATATTCAACAGGTGCCAAGTAATATATTAGGGAGTTTGAGAAAGATCATAACAATTGATGCTCACAATAGCTTTCTGTGGAATAAATTATTTTCCGTTTCAGTTGAGGAAACCATGACTTGGTGGGTATTAATAATTTATTTGTTTGTTCATTGTCAGGGAGCTAATGGCTGTGTGAGTGGCTGAGATGAGCTTTGAGATCAGGACTGGATGACTCCAGAGCAAGTCTATAACGTTGTGGGTGCTGATTCAGACAGTGAGGAAAGAAGATAGCATTCTCAGGGCAGGTTAGGACAGAATTTAGGACTACAAAGAGATTCACAAAGTAGTTGAAGAGAGAAGAAAACAACAAATATAAGTCTAATAGTAAAAAGAATATGATGCCTATCATATTTGAGCTGTAACAGATGGGTCTTCAAAGGAGGGAGAGAGTTCTTCCAGCTGTGATCATTAAAAAGTGGTGAAGTAAAGATCTGAAGGATACCATATAAAAAGATGACCCATGATCGTTTGTTCATACAATAGCCACTGCAACATCACCTCTGTGTTTAAAATGGAAATGGCTGCCCCTGCCTGTGAGTGCCTAAGCACCTATCTAAACCTTTTTTTTTTCTTTCCTTTATTAAGGCAATGTCACTTTCTATCGTGTATTGTGATTAAATATGCACATGCTTTCTGTATGGCCTCCTTTAAGGTGGAAACCCTAATTCCTCAGGTGGGTCCCCACCATGCCTGGCATAGTGCCTGCAACATAGCAGGTGCTTTTTTAAATCTCCTCTCCCTTGATGTCAGTGACATCATGCTCTCATGGCTGTCTTCCCATCTCTTCGGACTCTCCCTTGGTCTCCTCAGGCAAGAAGGTAGTGTCCTTATTATTCCATCTACTGGCATCTACCTTTCATACAGAACCTGTTGGACTTCATGCTCTGTTACACTTTAGTGATACCCCACATGCCACTGCCTCCCAAATCAATAGATAACTCTCCCAAGCTCTGGATTGGATTGTACAATTACCTGGCATATATCTCTATCCGCATATCCCTCAGGCGCTCTGATGTTGACATGTCTTAAACCTCCTCTAGCCTTCCAACTCTTCCTACACATTCCATCTCAGTGAATGTTATGGCAAGACCATCCAGGCACCCAGGTCACTTGACCCTTCCCTCTTCTCTCCCTCCTTATTGAAGCGTACTTGTTCACAAAATTCCTTCACAGTGCAGAGACATTTCTCCAATCTCTTTGCTCCTGTAGATCTACATGGCCATCGTCTGAGTTCACACCACATCCTTTTTCATCTAGGTTACTTCAGAGTCTCCCTGGCACTAGGCTAGGTCTCTTGTGATCCATGTTTCCAAACTGCTACCCAGAATAACTCCTTAAATGCAAATCTGAAAATGCCATGCCCTTTACTATTTGGGCTCTTCCGTGCCCGTTGGATAAGAATTAAATACTGAACATGGGAAATAGTGACAACTTTTTTCTCCACTTCATCCTTTGCTTGACTCTACTTCAAACCAAAGTCCTCTGCATATTGAATTGAGATTCACTGATCCTCATTCCACCTGGAATATTGACTTTTCTTTGTTTGGCCAACTCAGTCTTCAAAAATAAGTGTAAGTCACATTCTCTAGAAAGTCTTCATGACATTTCCTCTAGTCTCAATTAGGTGTCTCTACTATTTGCTGGAGAAATACTCTAGGCTTATCTCTACCATAGTTTTTATCACACTGGAGCCTAAATTTTATCTTCTTTCCCTCGCTTTCTGTGAGTCTTTTGAGAGCAGGGTCTTTGATTTCTATGCACCATAATGACCAACTTACTCTCTAGCACATGGTAAGACCTCAGTAAATAATTGCTGAATGAATAGCTAAAGAATGCTTGATTACAACTAAAAATGTTATCCAAGAATAAAGAATTCATCTTTTTTAATGTGAAAATTGAACTTGGTTTAGTTTGAAGGAATGCTGCATAATTTTCTACTTCTCAGAAATATGATTCAATTTCCTAATCCTCATCAGTGCCCTGCCAGAATTCTCCCCAAACAAAAAATAATGCAAGTGTAAACTAAAACACAATGCAAAACCAAGGACAATAAGTAGAGTTTCCTTTAAATATGCACTAACCTGAATCTAATGGTCATGAATTTCTTTGTAATTGATTTTATCTACTGGGTACGTAGACTTCAAACCCCATAAGCTGTGGAGTATGTAATATTGTGATGGTATGCACATGCTATATGTCCATGATTATGACATACATTACAAATTAGTTCCATTATATTTTTGCTTTCTTGGGTATGTGTGTGTGTGTGTGTGTGTGTGTGTGTGTGTGTATGTATATATATATATATATATATATATATATATATATATATACACACACCTAGAGCTATCTGGTCACAAAAAAAGCAAAAACATAGTAGAATAAAAATATAATGTGTTATATTCTCTGCTCTGGAAATGTAGTAGTCAAGTGTGAGAATTGTTTAACCACTTAGTGTGATTACTAAAAAATCATGGGTTTGTTTTTCTTTCGATGATACTGGAGTCCCATGTTAGAATTAATGAAGTAACCATTGAAACTGTGAGTTTGTGGGGATGAGCTGTAAGCTTTAGACAGTGTCACTGATCTACAAAGCTTGCTTTGTCAGTACCTGTGACCTTCACTTCTGACACAGGGGTATGACTGTTAAATATCACCCACTTATCGCAAGAACTCTTTTTCTCAAAAGTACAACCTAAGATTATGCTTTTAAATGGGTTATTTATTCTTTAAATGCAGGTTAGTTCTACGTTTAGTTTACCTTTGTCAGTGTTTCTATGTGTGTTTAAATTATGAAGATGAAATATGAGTTGAAAAAAATAGAGAAGATAGGATTCAAAACAGAAAAACCCAGAGGTAAGTTGTTATTCTAGCACTTGAATATATACCAAAGAATTTAAAATATTTCTTCAGGCATATATGAGGTGTTGGTCATTGCTTCATTCATTCATGCTTGCCAGCTGCTATTGGCATAAATTCTCCACCTCACTCTACTCCTGGCCACCCAAAACTTCCCTAATTTAAAAAAGAAGCTATTGATAAATAATGTAGACACATAAAAAAGCATATTTATTCCTAATGGATTCTGGGACACATTAATGTCTTAGTCTTTCTATTAATTCCATTGATGTAACATGGTATAGAAATTATTCAGAGAAAAAGGAAATGCAAATCATATTAGTATCTTTTACTCTTAGAAACTGATGGAATATTAGAACTATTCTAAATGGCTCTAGCATCTTAGTCATTGTGGAGGTCTCCTCTGACATGATGAACTGTGGGTCCCATAACTTCTACTGAAAAGCTTTCTACAACAGGAAGGATGCTGTGTCTATTTCATTATAGCTCTAATTATCACAAAATATTGTGAGGAGAAGTCATCCTGTTTCCTGTGGGGTGTGGCATTCCTGCTACACAAATGCTATGATAATTGTGCTGCTTTGAGATATGGTTGAATGTTGAACTTCTATTGTGTCTTACACTAGAGAGAGGAGGGGGTGTTTAGTTCCTCTTGGTCTGGGCTGCTAAGGAGGATGGTACATTAGTGCCCACTACATGTAGGCAGGCCAGGACTTAGGAATTGTGAGGGGTCAAGGAGAGAGACCTGTGTAATTGTCCTTGATGGTTAACATGTAGCATGTGGAATGGGAAGGGGCTGGAAACATTGAGAACTGGCCTGCTCCGGGGGCTAGTTCTCCCACTCTATCAGATCATTCTTCCTCTGCAATCATTTAGCATTTAATAAAGTCTTACTGAAAGCTTTAATCTGCCCAAGTTACACTATGGGGTACTACAGAAAGGATTTTGTCCAGGACTGTATTAAAGTGGGATGAATTAAATTGGGAAGAGACAAGTACAAGCCTGCATAAAGGAGACAGCTGGAAACAAGAAGTAAAGAACTTTGAGAGAGAGAGAGGCAGTACTGCTCCACTAGTTGTCTCACCATCCAAAATTTATACACTTAGGACAAAATCTTAGAGGTTGGTGTTTATCTATATATTGGTTATATATATATTGGTTTCAGAGAGGAAGGGAGAGGGAGATAGAAACATCAATGATGAGAGAGAATCATTGATTGGCTGCCTCCTGCATCCCCCCCCCCCCCCACTGGGGATTGAGCCCACAACCCAGGCATGTGCCCTTGACCCGAGAGGGACTCAGAACCTTTCAGTCCGCAGGCTGATGCTCTATCCACTGAGCCAAACTGGCTAGGGCATGGAGGTTGATGTTTTATATTGAACTTGCAGATCATTAAAAATCTTGGGTTTTTTTTTCATGAAAATGCTAACAAGGAAGTTCCTGCTTCCTGTATTTTTCACACCTACCTTTTTAAAGGCACAGTCCTTTATATTTAATCAAAGCGTGTATGAGTATGTATATACTATTAGCTTTGTCACATAACATCACAATCATCTTTTAAAATCCCAATTAATTTATTTAAACTTATTTTCTTCCACAAATTGATAACATCTATAGATATTATATGCCTGTAATCTATCTATTTATCATCCTAATCATATAAAATAGTCAGCTAAGAGATTAGAATCCCATAGCAAATCACTACAGAGAGTGAGTGAATCAGGAGTTTTTTAATACATTAATCAACTTGATGTAGGTCATTTCTCCAGCCATTAATATGCACTTCTAGCCCATTATTTTTAGTCTATACCAATCCATCTTGCCTAAAGTGTTAGTAAAAAACTTCCAAATGCCACATAAAATCAAGAAAATCATTTCTTATCATGGAATTTCAGAATTAGTTTAGGAATCACATAGCACATTCTTACCTTGGAGCAAATATTGATCTACTAACTACATTGTACATCTAACTACATTTGCCTTACACTGCAAATGTTCTACTTAAGAGCTCCGTATCGTCTTCTAAGAGATAAAAATGTCCTTAAAGGTCTATTTTAGAAACAATGTTAAGATAGTTTTCGTAGCACATCTCTTTATGTCTTTGTTGGAAAAGTAGATAAATATTTGTTCATTTCTAGATTTTTCCCACCTCTCCTAGTTTCTGTGCTTTCTCAGAAAAGATAGCAGGGATGTCGTGATTATATCTGTAAATTGCTTCTAGACAGTAAAGTTCCTTGAGCTTGGTCATGTGAAATCATTTAACCTAGTCACGTGCTTCCCTACAATACTCTTAACCACCCTGGAATTTCCCCCTTAGCCATATGCTGTCCTTCCAGTGTGATGACTTGCTTTGACAGAGAAAGAGAAATAACATTAACGTGACCTTCTCTGCTTAGAGGAATGGGTATAGCCCATTCTTTTATTTTTGTTTTAAGCATAACTTTAAAAAAATTCTTTTCATCTTTCTTAACTTTATTCATCAGTTTGAGTTATTGCTGCTGGATTCCTAATACTGTTTTTAAAGGTCTGTTCCATTCTTTTGTATTCCATCTGTAGTCCTGTGCTTCTTCTTCCACCTGTGGTACATGACCTTTAAAGTGTTTTTATTTTTCTTCTGTTTATAAAAGAAAAATTTACTGGGGAAAAAAACATGAAAACCAGAGACCAATGTAAAGACTAAAATAAAAAACAAAAATCAACTGAAATTCCACCACTCAGGAATAATAATCATTCATATTTTAACATATCATTTGTGTGCATATGTATTCTTTATTTTTGTATTCTTTAGTTAGGGTCTTATTCATAGTTTTACCCTGCTTTTTTAATTTATAAGATTTTCCCCCATAGCATGCAATATTTATACACAACATAATTTTAGTTGTTTCAAAATGTTTTATTATATACTAGAAGCCCGGTGCACAAAATTCGTGCACGGCAGGGGGTTGTCCCTCAGCCCAGCCTGTACCCTCTCCAATCTGGGACTCCTGGAGGGATGTCCGACTGCCCATTTAGGCCGGGATCGGGCCTAAACGGGCAGTCGGACATCCCTCTCACAATCCAGGACTGCTGGCTCCCAACTGCTTGCCTGCCTGCCTTCCTGATTGCCCCTAACCGCTTCTGCCTGCCAGCCTGATCACCCCCTAACCACTCCGCTGCCAGCCTGGTTGATGCTTAACTGCTCCCCTGCCAGCCTGTTTGCCCCCAACTTCCCTCCTCTGCTGGCCTGGTCACCCCTAACTGCCCTCTCCTGCAGGGTTGATCACCTCCAACTGCCCTCCCTTGCAGGCTTGGTCCTTCTGCCCTCCCTTGCAGGCCGGGTGCCTCCCAACTGCCCTCTCCTGCTGGCCATCTTGTGGTGGCCATCTTGTGTCCACATGGGGGCAGGATCTTTGACCACATGGGGGCAGCTATATTGTGTGTTGCAGTGATGATCAATCTGCATATTACTCTTTTATTAGATAGGATAGAGGCCTGGTACAGGGGTGGGGGCCAGCTGGTTTGCCCTGAAGGGTGTCCCAGATCAGGGTGGGGGTTCCCTTTGGGTGTGGGGCGGCCTGAGTGAGGGGCCTGTGGTGGTTTGCAGGCTGGCCACGCCCCCTGGAAACCCAAGTGGAGGCCCTGGTATGTGGAATTTATTTTCCTTCTACAATTGAAACTTTGTAGCCTGGAGCGGAACCAAGCCTGTGGCCGGCAGCCATTTCTGTTGCAATTAATTCACCTTCTATAATTGAAACTTTGTAGCCTTAAGCGGAGGCTGGGCCCGGACAGGGTGTGCAGAAAGCTTTGCTTCCCCTGTTGCCTCTGGCAACCCTGGCTTGCTCTCTCAAGCTCCGTTCTGCCGCCATTTTTGTTTGAATTTGTTTACCTTCTATAATTGAAACTTTGTAGCTTGAGTGGAGGCTTAGGCCTGCAACAGCTAGCAGAAAGCTTTGCTTGCTCTGTTACCTGGGAAACCTTGCTCTCTGTGGCTGTAGCCATCTTGGTTGGGTTAATTTGCATACTTGCTCTGATTGGCTTGTGGGCGTGGCTTGTGGGCGTGGCTTGTGGGTGTGTCGATGGTACGGTCAATTTGCATGTTACCTTTTTATTATGTAGGATAATAGAATGTACTTACTTGTCTCCTTTTTTGGGGGGTGTGAGGGAAGAATGTCGACTCTTGTAATATTTTGCTCTTATAAATAAAATTGTGTTGAATATTCTCATGTTTTAAACATCTTACCATATTGGACAATAATTTATTTTAATCATTTTTATTTTTTTCTTATGTAATTAGATTTGTAGTCATAATTTAATTTTAGAATTTCTCATTTCTTGTGAGCTTTTTTTTTTTGTGATCTCAAAGTCTGCTAGTTCTCAGAAATTTCAGAAAAATTCTTTCTGAGATTGGAATTTATTTATCTGGCTAGATAACATATTTACCTGCTCCAAGGACACCCATCAATTCCCCAGTTCTTCCCTCTCAACCAGACATTATAGACTAATAAAGTGTGAGAGTTGATGAAGGTCTTAGCAATTCTCTTTTATGATATTCTTGTTTTCTGTGGTCTTCTAAAAAAAGCAAATTAATAGCAGAGGAACGTGTTTTATCCAGGTTTGGTGACAAAACATGCTAGACCCGAGCAGAAGGTCAATGGGGCAAAAGAGAAATCTGGAACTAAAAAGCATGGTTTGGTTAGGTGAGGGAAACTGAGTCTCTAGATAATGCTAAGGAGAGAAATATTACAATTATGATTGGTCTGTCAGTTTTAAGCAGGGCATTGGCTGGCAGGTGGATATCTAGGGTTCCAGGACTACTTTCCCAAAAAGATATAATTGTTAAGGTGTGAAGGTGCCAAGTGGATTAGTGTTAAACTAGGAATTTTGTCCCAATTAGAGCCTTTAGTGGAGATATAAATGGGGAAATACAGAATGGGTTGGGGAAGACTCAGAGATAGTAATCAGGCAGATATCTAGGGCTCCAGCCAGTGACATCAACACTGGGCTTCGGGCTCCTGGTGGGACTGAGTTGAATACTTATGATCTGCCCCAGTCAAGATTGGTGTAAGCACTGGATGAGGATGAGGATGCAGGTTGAAAGTCTTGATGCCTCCTGGGGTGAAGGACTAGACTGGAGGAAAAATAGGAATGACCCAAATCAAGGCATTACTCTATTAGATTCTCTGATTTTGACCAAAAGAGTTTTCCAGCAGATGAAAAGATAGACAATGTCTCTTTGTCTTTATCTCACCTCTGTATCAGAATCTATTAGAAAAGCTTTATTCATATACTTCATCAATAAATATTGCCTACATTGTCGCCCAACTCCCAATAGCACTTCTGCCTCTTTTCCTCTAGGCTTACCTAGGTAAATTTTGCTACTCTTCTACTGTTATGTCTGTATTTTTAAGCGATGTTTGCATCCTCTTAAAAGAGAAGCTAATGTCTGGCTCATTTAAAATTTTTATAACAAGGTATATCTTTTAATTTACATATTTTATCATTAGTGACACAATTGAAATTAGATTATATCTGTCTCAAAAACAAAATTTACTATATTTATTGGACTTAGTCTCTCTGCCTTGGTATATTGATTTGAGGGTGTAGTTTTTATACTCTCCCCACATCCTGCTGCTTTTTTTATAGAGACTTATTTGGTATTCTTCCATGATGTTAGTTTTTCTATGTCATTATATATATATATTTTTCTATTCTATTCAGTATTATACTTATCGGGATATTTTTCTCCTCTGTAAATTTAATTCTAAAGATCTTGATTAGATCAGCAACAATTCTAACAGGAATGTTTGTTCGAGGTCCTTGTGAGATGTACTTCACTCCTTGCCAGAAGCTTCATCAGATACTTTGGTAATCTTTACAGAATTTCTTGGCTTGGAATCAAATAAACATATTGATGAAATTCATGTAGCTTCTGCTAAGAGCTTTAGCTTGAAAAAAAAAAAAAGCCTAAGGCTTAAAAGTTTTGCTTCCCCCCCGCCCCCCCTCAAGCAAATGGGACAATACAGTGCCAATTACAGTCATGGTTTTCTTTTGATATTTGAGAATTTATTTATTGCTGCTATCTTTTGAATACTTATCTCTCATATCTTTCCCATTATTGAACTAATAGAATAAAGATAGTTTCAGAATTAAAAAGAATTTAAATTTCATTATTTGTAAAAGTATATATTATGAATTATTTGGGGTATTTTATTCCTTGAATAGATTTTAAGAGAAAAAATCCTGAGGCATCTAAATATATGGAAGACTTTAAAATAAATGCAATACTTCCTATTCAGAAGAATCTTGATTTTCTAATTTTTTCTTTAGATTTAGGTTTCCCCCCAGAAATTAAGTAACCAAACTTGACTATACATCAATGAAATCATTATTCTATTTAGATTCTATTCTTTAGGCTTTTGGCTTAAAAAATTGATTATAATATTCCCATCTTCATTCCTAACCCCATTTGCAAGCTCAAACAGGACATGTTAAACTTAATTCTGGTTGTCCGTTGTTAGTACTGCTCTCCAGGGACCCTCGTAGGATATTAACTTTCTCTTCCCTTGAATTTGTTTTCTGGTTCTCAGCCTAGGATTACTAGAATTTTTCCTTCTGGTTGTTCTGAGGCTGCCAAATCAGGTAGGCACAGAACATTCTGGAACTAGGGATGTGGTAGTTTCCCTAAAGACTTGTAACTGAGCATGGCTTACTACTTCTGGTCTACTAAGGAGGATGGGCTCGGTCTATAAATCCTACTGGAGGAAGAAAGTGTCTTTCCAGAAAGGACTACAGATGATCTACTTAGCAAATATCAGACCATCTTGCTTGTACTCTTGGTTCAATAAAGAAGCTCTGAGGATGAAGTATGCCATCAAAACAGAAATAGACACTGAGACTCTAGGAACTGTTTTCTTAAAATATATTTTTTTATTGAGTTCAGAGAGGAAGGAAGAGAAAGAGAGAGATAGAAACAGCAATGATTAGAGAGAATCATAGATTGGCTGCTTTCTGCACGCCCCCTACTGGGGATTGAGCCCACAACTCAGGCATGTGCCCTGACCAGGAATCAATGACCTCTTGGTTTTTGGGTCCATGCGCAACGGCTGAGCTACATCCAGCTGGGCAGACTCTAGGAACTATTATTTCTAGATATTATAGAAACTTTTGTTATCCTAATTTGTAAATTGAGATACAAGATAAGTATCTGGGAGCTATCTGTAATACTATCAATAATAAAAATATATTTAAAAGCACACACACACAAACGCAAAACAAGGTAAGCAAGATTAATGGATGGATTGTGCTGAGTACTTAGCTAAGGTTTGAAGTCCATGCCTTAGAAATAAGTGATGCTAGTAGGGAAATATGACAATATACACAGCTGGGACTCTTTCTGTTTCACTTCAGCTGGAGCCCTAACACTGATAACAATACCATAGACACAGCTTATCTGTGCAGTACATTCTGAAAGATTGTGAATTGGTTTGTAACCTTGGTTCATCACCTTTCTTGAGTATAAGATAGAAGTCGCTATTAGTGTAAGCGATATCGAAGAAGAGAATGTTGGTTTTTATCCTTTGCACCACTCTCAGCCACAGAGAGAGGCAGAGTGCTTTTGCAGGTTTTAAGTCAAGTGAGAGACAGACATTTAAAAAAACTTGACCTGAGTCCCCTAGAGTTTAGGGGACATTGTCAGAAGTTAAGGGCCTGGCTGGGGCTGGCAAGAAAAAAAACAACACAAGATAACGGGATGCTTTATGAACTAGTTGTGTTTCTACTGTTGATGAGGTAAAGTTGTGTTTCCCATTTTCCAGGTGTTTCCAACAAGGGAGCCAGCCCATGATCTCCCTAGAAAGAACCCTGTCCCAAGCAGCCCCTTGGGATGAGGTGGCATGTGGAAGGAAGGCAGTATACATCTAAGAAGCTATAGATGCCCCCAGTGTGAAATCGGGGGAGCAGAAGCAAGAGAGCAGTCTTTAGTGGAAACCTCAAATGTGCACCAGAAGTCACCTTTAGGTACACACACATAAAACTGATGCCAGCCTGGCTGGCATGGCTCAGTGGTTGAGCGTTGACCTATGAACCAGGAGGTCACCATTCGATTCCTGGTCAGGGCACGTGCCCAGGTTGCTGGCTCGATCCCCAGTGTGTGGCATGCAGGAGGCAGCCGACCAATGATTCTCTCTCTTGTTGATGCTTCTATCTCTCTCTCCCTCTCCCTTCCTCTCTGAAATCAATAAAAACACATATTATTAAAAACAAAACAAAACTGATGCTAACTCAAATGTGCCTGCCAAAATAAACTATCATTGCCCATTTATTTCTTTTCCCTACATCAGCCCAATGTGGAGGGGAACCAACACAGTATCCATGGAATGGGGGAGGAAACAGAGTAGGACTAGAAATGGTAATAACTGTACTTCCTCTGCCACTGATGCTAGTAACTCACTGCTGCATCTTATAAGAACCCACTCACTGTGCACAAAGAAACATTGAAAAGCAGACTTGTGTAAAGAGGAGTAGCCACGTGTGAAGATTTTCTTTGCTCTAACTCTAGCGGACATGCTCCGACACAAGAGATGTGATACTGGGCAGTGCTGAGCAGGCACTCTCAGCCGCAGAAGCTAACTGTTAGTCCTCAGTGTCCTTCGTCATCAGTACTTATTCTTTCCCGAGATGGTAGGTGTCATGTTTCTCAACCTTGGCTGTCCATTTGGAATTGTGCAGGGTGGTTTAAAAATATGAAAACCTGGATCCCAATTCCACTGATTCAGATTGAATTGGTCGGGTGAGGTGTGAATATGGAGAATCTTTAAAGGTGATGCTAATGTGCAGTCAACCTGGAGAGCCACTGCTTTAGCATATTCAGTTTGGGCTTCAAGATCTCCATTGGAGCTAAGATATTCCATTTAGGTATTTTCCAAAAGCTATGAAAGGTATGGATGCTAGCCAAAGCCTTGGGAGCCTTAGGAAACTCCATGGAGAAATACTCATCCTCTTGAGGCAGGAAGACAGGAGAATTTTCCATATTTCTCCTACTCAGCTTCATCAAGGCTTTTCACCCTTCATTGTGAGGAAGCAAGCACTAGCAGTAGCTTATTATTTGGACAATTCTGAAGTTCACATTCAAGGAAAGTTTAATAGACAAAGCAAGGCTCCTGTAGATAGACTTCCTCCCTTTCTGAAATCACCACCAGGCTGCAGAAAAGCTACAGTCATTTGCTCTGGGTACAGAGTAGACAGTCCGTACGTGGCAAGTAGGAATAAGTCTCTTCTTCGGAGATGATTATTCTTGCAGGGTAGAAGCAGTCAGCCACACAAATCTATTTTCAGGGTAAATCTACACTAGGCCAGTAAGATTCACTTCCCTCTCTTCCTCTTTTTTTAAGATTCACTGCTCTCTAAAGAGGAGGTCATTAGCAAGTGTGAGAATTGCCCAAGGATTATATGAAGTTGCGGCAGCTAAAGTGAATGCCTCATTAGCATGTGAGAGAAAAGCCCAAACAATACCATCAAAGGGTGTTAAACCCATCCAATGGGATGGGGAAGGAGTGGTGGAACTAATTTAAATCACTTTAAAGCCAACAGGAATGAAAGGGGAATTATTTCCCTAATAGTTAAAATTTAGCATTCATGTGAGTGAAGGTGTGTACATTTGCATCTGAATATAAATAAGCTGGCTGATTATCTAAACTTGTTCTTAACTAAAGGCCTAGTAATAAAAACATAATTAAAAATATTTTGACATTTTAGTTGTTCTTTGCAAACCAGGAGAATCCTATGGAAACAGGAAAAAAAAAAATACTTGTCAGGAGAATATGTGAAGCAGCATAACATGCAACTGTTACCGACATGGTGGGCAATTGAAATAACTAAGACACACTAAAACAATTCAACAATATGATAGGAAGACCTAGTTAAGAACCTAATGAAGTCACTTGTATATTGTATTTAATTTGTATCCATAAACCAAATATTTTCCACTAAACACAGTAAGACTTAGAAAAATGGGGGGTGGGGGGATATAAGATTGGGAGTAGGTGGTAGGTGAGTGAGGTAAGAATGAAAAAAACACACACAAAAAAACAGAAATAAAGACAAGGCTCTGATTAGCTACCAAAATTTCCCTTTAAGCCATCAGTTTGGCTTCCTCCAGCATCTATTTAAAGAGACTGTTATTGATTGGGTGAAAATGACAGGGAGGCTTGGTAGGTAATTTTACAGCTTGCAATGGAAAAGAAGTGCCAATATATTAATGGAGTTCGTGCCTTCCTACTCCAACTGGCATCTCTCAGCCTTGAGGAACTGAAAGTTTCTTCAAAGATTCCTGGAGGTTTGGGCCTAGGCAGAGGGGACTGATATAAAGGATTCGGGCCAAGGTAGAAGTCATTAGTAGCCCATTGCTTGAGCATACCCAGTTTTGCCTCTGCTGTTTATCCCTACTTCAGGGTGCAGTTCTGTGAGCAGGATGAAGCAGGTGTGAACCGCCTCTCGACCACAATGTGGCTGAAGTGTTATGCTGCTGCTACATTGAAAAACTGGTCATAGAAAGATGTTAGCATAGGTGGATACATATTGATAAAGAAAGGGAGCAAAAGGAATCACACATTCTTGAGCACAATTAACTAGGGAGCGGAATCAGATCATAAGCTGCTTTGCTAGCAAGTTGCAGCATTCATAGGCACCCCAGAGGATGGCAGCATTTTTTTTCACCAAGGGGGTTAACAGCCTCCAGGACTGGCTTTCCAATCTCCTCAATGAGCCACCTGTCAATTCCCCACAGAGTATTGGGGGAGAAGGAGAGAAGAATAATGGGGAAATTCCTCGGTTGGGCGGATGTGTGATGTGCGGTAAGAGCCAAGGTGACTACTGTAAGGGCCTCCCTGTCTATCCTGGGGAAAGGATCAGATTTGATAAGGAACACAAAACCCTAAAAGATCTAGGAAATGAGTTGATTAGGGGAAGGACCCAACACCAGCCCAGAAAGATTGAGAAATGGGTTAGTTTGAAAGTACAGCAATGCAGCGCCAACCAGAGTACAGCCGGAAACAGACTGCACTGGCGGGATGGGGACGAACCTGGACTAGACTGAGACGGAATTTTTTGGATTGGAACCCGGATTCTTTGTCCACCGGAATCGAAGAATGAATCCACAGACAGAAAGTGGTATAGCAAAGGTGGAGATTTATTGAAGAACAAGTACAGACTCCCACATGGGGAGAGGGAAAGAGTCCCACAGAATGGATTCCCACGTGGGGACGGGGAAAGGGTCCCACTGAGTTCCTTTTCCTTATGGCTTATAAAGGCTGCAGATCCTGGTGCCTTGATATCCCCTCTGATTGGTCACTATTCCCTTAAACTGGTTACTATAGTAACTCCTGGGCTCAAAGGTTGAACCTCAGATGGGGCATGTGAGGTTCTCCCCCCTCTCCTTCCTTATTGTTTTCCTATTCCCTTTGGGCTTTCTTCCTCTCCTTCTGAATGAAGGGCTTCCTTCTATTTACTTTGTAAATACTGTATAGACCTTTTGCTGTTCCCAGCTCCCTCATTCTATAGAAATGTACCTGTTGCAGCTTTTCAGTTTCCCCCATTCTATGGAGATATACCTTCTGCTGCTCTGCAGCCCTGTGCTTCCTCCATGGTCCCCTTGATTTCTAAAATTTCTAAAATTTCCTAAACCTGTCCTATTTTACCCCTAAAATCCCGTTTCAATATCATATATCTCAAACGACAGGTATTTTCCCTCTCTGCTTTAGGGACCCTGTTGAATCATCCACTACTCTTCTCTGCCCTTAATTCTGTAACAATCTGGGCCAGTCAGGCATCTTCACTATGCAGGTCAGATGTGAAAGTACTGCATTGTTAGTTACCTGGCATATGTAGAGCATCAGTCATTTTACAAAACCATTCTGAGGGATTTTGACATTTGCAATAGGGAAGATCCACAAGTCTTTGATTTGATAAGTTGCTTCCTTCTGCCTCCCTCCTGTCAGAGGTACTGAACTTAAAAATGAGATCAAACTTCTGGAAAGAAATATGCTTTATATAAATGTTCCTACTCATATTATTTCATAGTCTCCTATGACAACCTTCGCAGCAAAGATTTATTCTGAGTAGTTAAGTTACACAACAAAATATCTGATGTGAATTTTGGCAAGCAATGCAATAAGTGGATAACTTGCCAGGAACAGGTATCCATATGGAATAAACAGAAGTGATGGGAGTAGGTAAGAGCATGCTCATCAGGGGGCTGCGCCTGCCTCTGAATCCCTTTCCTAATTTGTCCTAATAAAATATCATCAAGCTCATCAGTGCCTCAATCTATCTTTTCAGTAAGATGTGCTTCATAAACAAGCTAATTTTCTCATAAAAACAAACAAACCAATGGCTGGTGGGGATACTACAATTCATTAGGAAAGAAAGGGTTCTGAAGTCTTTAAGGGCTATTTGGGGAATGTGAATAAGAAAGATGAAGCTCTGTCTTTCAGCGAGGGAGATGCACTTCTAAATAAAAAACTCCTCATTTGGCATTGCTCAGGTTTTAGATGAAAGTAATTGCCACAAACATATCGTTGACTACACATATTAGTTCCAAGGAGATTATTTTTATTTTTTAAGGTTAAGTGTGTTAAGCTGAGAGGTGATGTTTTGTGAATGAAGTCATTTTTTAGCTGTAAAGAAGCAGTGTGATTTTTTGAAGCATCTTTTCATTTGCTTCTATGAATAAGACATTTTTTTGGAGTCAATATAGAGAAAAGAAAGGCTAATCAGACCATTTTTTTTGTACTGTGACCTGCAAGATTTTTCTCTCTATAAGTGAGTTATTACTTTGTAAAATTTTACCCTAGATTCCTCTGCTTAAGTGAAGCTTAAAATCCCAAAGGGATTATTTGACTCCCAATAGCTCGTGCTTTTGTTAAAATACATTTCAACATGCTCCTGTAATTAACATTAACATTAAATTCTTATTTCTGACTTTAAGGCTCTCAGAAAGTAATGATGATTACTGTACAATTTAGATAATAATGATTAGAGGGTCAGCGTCTTCACAGAATGTGAATAGCAGAAGCATGTCTAACAGCCCATGTGTTATTGTTAGTCCTTAAACTTGTTTTGTTCCTAAGATTTTGCAGAATATAAGAAAACGTCTGACACTCTTAGCTAGCATTTAAAAATATGCATTAGTTTCATAATCACTGCAGTGCAGAAGTTATTAAATCCACAGTAGTTCAGCACGAAAGAAGTCAGGAAATATTCCGCATTACTTTGCTTCCTTCGGCGAATGATACTTTATATGAAATCTTCATTTTCTTAATGTTAGATTACACATGCAATTTTCATAAACATAAGAAATATAACATATGGTTTGTAGAGAAGACTATGAAATTCATAGTGGGGTCTGTAAAGAAAATTCCAAAATGATAAGTGGCAATCATTTGAAAAGTGAATGTTTTTTAATTAATATCTAGGCAAGATTATAAAGACAGAGTTAAATTAGTTTGACTGTTCGTGGGGTATTACTGCTATTACAATGAAGATTAAGAAACTTGTATCAATGAATTTTACTCTAGGTGCAGACTTGCTTCAGCCTTGGTAAGATTCAGCTAACTTTTAATGAGCACATACTAAGTGCCAGGACATAGTAGATGTTTTTTATGTTTGTTACCTTCCTTGAACTGAACAACATTGTGAGGGAGAGAGCATACTGAGGTTTAGAGAAATCTAATATACCTTTCAGAAGAGTACAGCTTGTAAGTGATAGAATTGGTATTCATGGCGTGTGTTGTGTTCATCTTTCTCACTGTTTTCTCTCACAAATATATTCAATTTGGTAACAGTGAAAGAAAACAGAACTAAAAAATAGATTTCCTCATATATCAGGTAATAATCTGACTAATGAAAAATGTGTCTTTGTAAGCAGACTTTCACAGCTACCACAACCATTAGTGATACTGAGAATAAAACTCTTGTATTCTAAGACTTGATTCAGACTTTTTTTTTTTATGAAGTCTTAGCTATCTTTCCTGGAGAATTGAGGGAGATAAACATCTTTATAATATTTTAAAAGCAGTCTTTCTCCTGGGTGTTAAATTGAGGTTGGCCAGTCCTTCCTAAGGTTAATGCCCTTCAGTCCTACAAAGTTCACTTTGGAGTGAAATTAATGATATGTATGACATTGGGTTTACTAGCACACATGTGTCAGGAGGAGGTGAGTATGCAGTTGAATCTCGCAGTTAACTTACGTGGGTGAATCACCCTCAATGGGCTTCTCAGCCAACTGCAGCTTTCATCTGCTTGCACCATAACTGCGCAGGCTGTACTGGATAGAGATGATATTGTCATGCTTTTTGGATGAGCTTAGTGTAGCTTCTGAATGCATTGTTTGTTCCAAATTCCCTAGCACACAATGGATATTCATCAACAATGGCTTGTTTCTTTTATAGTGTGTCAAAAACAAGTGAGGTAAACAATATTTAGAATCTGATCTTCTAATGCATAAATAATTTTGAGTCTCCCATAAAAGGAATGATATATTGATGTCATAGTAGGCACTTGATAAATGCTTATTGATTGACTGCTCAATTGATTCATTGTGAATGTCCTGGACAACTGCATAAACATCACAATGATAGCTAATATCCATAACTCACATATCACCAAGTCCTCTTATATCTTAACTACTAAATTCTTTCTTTATATTTTCCCCTTCTCATCATTTCAAAATTTGCCAGTTTTGCCCAAACACCATATTCTCTGTTTTGCACAATCACGAAAGTCCCATAAAGGGTCTACCTCTGTTTTGACCTCTTAACTCTTATCCCTTCTTCATATTCCAGTGAGGGTTTTTGTTTGTTTGTTTTTATTTGTTTGACATAGCAGCATAAATGACCCCACTCCTGCTTTAAGTAGTTGAATAATTTCCCAATTCCCATTGTTCTTAGAATAAGGACAACCCTCTACATATATAGTGATGCTCACTGTTCTCAGTATTCCAGTCACATTGACCTTTCAGTTCCTCATAAACGCCATACTCCTTTCACAGGCTCCATGGTCTTGCTCAGCCCACTGAATATAACCTGATTTTCTCTCTCTTCACTTATTCATCCTCCAGTTATCAGTTTTTCACAGAAGACTGACTTCTGTGATAATAATTCCTCTTATTATATGTTCCTACAGTCTTGTATAGCTCATCTTTAGCATGTAGCACAGTTGCAATTTTATATTTCTTTTAGACATCTGATTAATCTCTCTCCTCGCAGTAGATAATAAGCTGCCCATGAGCAGGAACTTTAATGATCTACCATTACCCTAAGCCTAAAATCTCATAAACAAAATTCTTAACATGGTCTAGAAGGACCTTTTGATCTGGCCCTAAGACTACTTTTTCAATCTCATCTCCATGGAATTATGTTATTTATTCAGTTAAATTTAAGAAAGATTTGTATTTTCTTTTGACCCAAGTGCCTCTCCATCTACTATTCCATTCCATTTCTTTGCCCACTGTCACTGAAAAATTACAAAAATGAGGATCAGTCCCTATTTCTATTTCCTCAAATTTAATTTTCAACTCAGTCTTCTCCAAACAGTTTTCTACCTCCTTATCAACCATGGCATTTCCAATGGCTTTAAATTTTTTATTTATTGATTGATTGAGTTTTAGAGAGAAAGAGAAAGAGAGGGAGAGAGAGAGAGAGAGATTTGTTGTTCCACTTATTTATACACTAGAGGTCCGGTGCATGAAATTCATGCATGCAGGGGGAGGTGTCCTTCAGCCCAGCCTGCACCCTCTCCAATTTGGGACCCTTTGAGAGATGTCCGACTGCCGGTTTAGGCCCGATCCCAGAGGAATCGGGCCTAAACCGGCAGTCGGACATCCCTGTCACAATCTGGGACTGCTGGCTCCCAACTGCTTGCCTGCCTGCCTGCCTGATTGCCCCTAACTGCTTCTGCCTGCCAGCCTGATCACCCCCTAACCACTCCTTTGCCATCCTGATCGATGCCTAACTGCTCCCCTGCTGGCCTGATTGCCCCTAACTGCCCTCCCCTGACAGCCTGGTCACCACCAATTGCCTTCCCCTGCAGGCCTGGTTGCCCCTAAATGTCCTCCCCTGCAGGCCTGGTCCCCCCCAACTGCCTACCCCTGCTGGCCTGGTCCCCTCCAACTGCCCTCCCCTGCTGGCCTGGTCCCCCCCAAGTGCCCTTCCCTGCAGGCCTGGGTCCCCCCCAACTGTCCTCCCTTGCTGGCCTTGTCTCCCCCAACTGCCCTCCTCTGCCGGCCTGGTCACCTCTAACTTGCCCTCCCCTGCTGGCCTGATTGCTCATAACTGCCCTCCCCTGCAGGCCATCTTGTGGTGGCCATCTTGTGTCCACATGGGGGCGACCATCTTTGACCACATGGGGGCAGCCATCTTGTGTGTTGGAGTGATGGTCAATTTGCATATTACTCTTTTATTAGATAGGATTTATTTATTTTATTTTTTAATGTGCCCTGACCATCAATCGAACTCACAACCTTGGGGTATCTGTATGATGTTCTAACCAACTGAGCTACTCAGACAGGCTCCAATGGCTTTTAAGAAGCTAAATATATTGATCTCATTAGTTTTTAGGATCAAAGTGCTAAAGCATGGACCCCATACTTTTTTTTTTCTTTTTTCATCTAAATTGCTCTCAGAGAAGCTTCAGTGCAATTTACCATTGCATTCTGGGAAAATTTTCTCTTGTTTATTTTCATGATCAACATTTTCTCTTAACTGATTCTTACCTCAATAACCACTCTTCATGTGTATCTTTTGATTGTTCCTTTTTGGTGTGACTTATAAATAGCAGTACTCTAGGGCTTGGTCTAAGATCCTCTATTTTCTCCCATTTAAGTTTATACTCCAAGTGATCTCATTGGTAAAATAATCTCTGCTACTGGATAATAATTTATACATCATTTTTTAAATTTCTAGTGACAGGTCACTGAGCATTTGCAAAAAAAAACCTTTTAATTTTTATTAATTGTATCAAAATATATTTATTATTTATTTATTTATAGCCCCAAATTTGAGGCAGTTTTAAAATTTAATGTGCTGCTTTAACTCATCAGAGTTGAAAAGCAACAAAAATGAGAAATCACAGAAAATTTCTGAATGAATAGAAATTCAGTTTAGAAGCAAAATTCTAGGTTTCGTGGCTCTCATGGATACTGGGGATCAGGTGTGCTGATGGTAAAGTATAAAGGCAAGGATACATGAAAAATAATTTTAAAATAATAGAATATGTGCACATGATAATTAGTGAAGAATGTTGTGTTTCACATGAAGTTCATGTCTACAAAATTCATCTTTTAAGATAAAAATTACTCAGGAGACATTCTTTAGCAGACAATATCATAAAAATAGTTGAATATGCAAGAGGAATGTTTGAGCCAAAGACTGACACACAAGACTCCTTTAAATACATAGACCTTAAATATACATGAAATCAAATTTTAAAATAATTTTTATCATTAGTATTTATTAATTACTCTTGATGGTGCAAAGGCAAACTCTACAGAAAGATATTAAAACTTTATCACTGAACTATGGCAATATTCTCTGTCAGTCAACATAAATAGCTAATTCTAGTTCAACAAATATTTGATGGCTCATTGTGCCCAAGGTTTTTATCCCTCCATTACTTCCTCCATTATTTCATTTATTTATTCAATAATCATGAATTCTTTTTAAGATATTATTACAGACTCCATTAACATGACTTTCCCTACAAGAAATGTATCAAGATTAACAAAACACCATTCTTATTTACAAGCAGAATGATAATGAAGGTGTTGATAAATAATTTCTGATTCTGATAATCAGGTTTTTCAAAACAAGTGATTTTGGATTTTGAAAGTGTATGAAAAAAGAGAGTTTATCATCCTATTTGTAGCAAAATGTGAAACATTTCAAAGAAAATGTAGGTCCTGGATGGGTGGTTCAGTTGGTTGGAGCCTTGTCCCGAGTTGGTAGGTTTAGTCTCTGGTTAGAGCGTGTATGGGAGGCAACCATGGATATTTCTCTTTCACATCCATGTTTCTCTCCCTCCCTCCCTCCCTTTCATCCTCTTTCTCTAAAATCAATAAAAACATATCCTTGGGTGAGGATTTTAAAAAAAAAGGAAATTTAGTTAAGAAAATTGCAATTTTTATAGAACATGTAGTTTATAAGATAAGCAGTTAGTGTGCTGCAACTAATAGATTTCCCTTAACTCTGATACTATTCCTTTTAAGATTCACCATGCACTTAAGAACAACTTTTTGGAAAAATAATATTATTCCATAAAGTATGCACATACATTCATTTATATCTCAATTACAGAATCATTAAACTGTGAGAGGAAAGTGCCTATTATGCATTATGGAGGAATTATAATAGATAGTAAATCAAATTACTAGCTGGTGGTGGTTTCCAGTCTCAGTTGACTTATTGATCGGTTTAACGATTTTTGGTAAGTCATTTGAAAATCACATCTTGCAATTAATTTCAGAACAACATTGGCAGCAAAAATGCTGTTTATTTTGTAAAATTCAAATTGGCCCTATGTACATTTTCCAGTGACATTTGATTCAGATTACTTTTTTTTTTAAAACTGTCAACGAATACTTTATAATTATGCCAAATTCTTTCTAACCTCAGGAAAAGAACATTAGAAAATATGCTCTATGTTTTATTGAGTACCTCTTGTATTTTTAAAAGCTTGAACCCATGGTCATTAATAAGTTAAACACTGCGACACATGTGAGTTATTTTCTATAAATTCCACATAATAGGACCATGAGCTACTCGATAAGATGTATATTTGAGGTCAAATTTACAGATCCCCAGTACCGACCACAGGGTCAGACGCATACAGAGGTGCTTAGTCAGAGTTTCTGGGAAGAATAGTTGGATGTGTTAAACTAAATTAAGTAAATGGAGGCATTTTTATAGGTACGAAGATATTGAGGACTTAACCCCAAGAGCATTGCTTTGTACTTCATATTGCCACACATTTTTTTTTCTTTTTAAAAGCAGTAAGCAAATCTTGTTACTAAGAGAAAAGGATAGGTACTTTGTTTGGGGGGACCCCTGCGCCTCTGGCATGCTTCTGGGAAGCCCAGGGAGGCAGATCCACGCCCCTACAGACTTTATTGACTCATTTCTGCCCAAAATATGAGATGAAGGGCAATGATGCCACTATTCTTATTACACTTTTTCAAAGCCTTAAAATGTAGACTTTTAAAATTATAAATAGAGATCTTTGAGGGCAAGGACCTTTTATTTATTTATTTTTTTAATTTTTACTTGCCCGTGTCTAACATAGTACATTTTCAATATATGTGCTTAATAGCTGTTGCGTGGATGAATAAAAATGTCATGATTAAGCGAAGGAGGCTGTAGAATTATCATCATAAGGTCAATATTAACTATCTGAAATGGCATGTACATGCATAGAAATGTCCAATTTGAGTAAATTCAAATTCTAATATTTTAATTTTTACCATCAAAATGAAAATTTAGCAGTGTTGCTATTTATCAGCAAATGCTCAAACCTACCCTTTGCTAGAACTGCATGGACTAATTGATACACTGAACATAGATACAACAATGGTAAGTGCTTTTATAATCAAAGTAACTAACGAAGCCGTATACACCACAAGGCATATACACTTCATTGAAGAACAAGGTTAGGCTTTGTAGTCAGACTTCTGATGTCATCAAAAATTTTTCTTAGAAGATTATTTAAAACCAAATTATCAAAAGAAAGATTTTAAGCATTCTATTTCCTTTTGCAGATGAATTGTTTTGTTCATCTTTTCCTCTGTTTGTTTTGGGAATTAGGGCTTTCCAATCAGCCTAGGTGGTATTGAGAACTATCTATAGATATTGAGTTTACATTATAAACAAGCAAACATTCCCAGTCTGTCAGAGGTCTTCTCCTAGGATACAGGAGAATTCAGCTAAACTGCACATACAATTAATTCACAATCACTTATAAATGGAGAAAAAAAGTTGCTTTTAGCTGTTTTGTTCTTTTCCTGGGGACTTAAGGTCAGTATCAAGCAGCAAAATTACTATTCTTTCAAAGTTGTCTCTCTTGATTTGTATTCTGTAATGATCTCTTCGGGACCTCTTCCTTTTTAACTTGTAAACAGCTTAATAAATCAATTCAAGGATTATATACATGTAAATATACATACTCTGAGACATGGATGCACAGGAAAAGGATAAAGTAGGACAATTTCCTTTCCTGACCCCTGGTTTCCCCAATGTATCAATTATTTTCATTTTCCACAAAGGAATCTGAGACTTTTTTCCCTGTAGAAAATAAGGGAAGCGATTTTTTTTTTCTTTAAGTGATCTCTTTCTCTTTTAACACAAAGATTAAAAGTATTGCGACTGCCTTTTCAAGCAGAGGACATATTCTGGAGATCAAAGAAACAACTTGTTTTTAAAGAAATAAAGACTTAAGAAATGGTTCTTTTAGTTGCAGCTGACTCTTAAACTACTGGAATTAGAAGAGTTTAGGTGAAAATAAGATACATAAACATTTAAATATATTCTCAATAATATTAACAAATTGAACCAACATTTGATTATATTACTAGTTTTTATTTTCAACAACAAGTTCAGAATGTCACTAGATTTTGAGTTTTTTTCTTTTCCAAATCAAGGAATATAAGACAGTTATTCCAACTGTTTTTGTATATCAAACTTTCTAGTTTGGGGATGATTTTTCAAGAGAGGCATGATAGTTAACTGGTCAAGTTTGTGAGCTAAAACTGCGAAATTCTAGCTATATTCTCACTATGTAAATATGTGTTAGTGACTCAGTATTCTTCTCTGTAAAATGGGAATAATAATAGTACCTACCTTATAGGGTTGTTGTGAGGATTAACTGTGTTAGTAGAGGTACAGCAAATAAGCAGTATCTGGCATACAGTAAGTACTCAATAAAAGTTATTGTTACTCATAGCATCCTGCTCATTCTCCTAAAAATGCTGTAGAGAATATGTGTGTGAACCACATTTATTTTGTTTTGAATATTGTGACAGAGATTGCATTAAATGAAACACCTTGGAGCTGGTGGGAATTAGTATTATCAAACAAGCTTTATAAATCCTCTTCTATGAAAAAGTTTAAAATCTGTTTTCTTTTGTGAAAGTTCTGGGAGGCAGAAATCTGCCTAAAGCTGTCTTTCTTGGGAAGTTTACTCAACTGTCAGTTTTTATAGTTACTTTCCTTTATTTCCCTGTTACTCAAATTTCACTGTTCAAGACAAAGAGGAGAAATGTTTGCAGAATGAGGACAGATTGAGGAATATCACTAATATCATTAACAATTTTGCTATTTAGACAGCAATTAAAATGTAAATTTATAAATAGAACCCAATGACTTTTTGAGTAAATTATGATACTGATTCAAACTTGGAATGCTGAAGTCAGTCTTCTTTATTGATGAAGCTTACTTATATAAACTCTATGAGTAAAAGGAATCTTAAAGATCAATACCCATTTTTAAAGATGAAGGAAATGAGCCCTAGAGTGATTTAATTAACCACAACTCCATTTATTCAATAAATATTTATTGATCTACTATGTGCTAATCACTCTGCTGGGTAATGGAGATATAGCTCTGAATAAGCAGGCATGGTCTCTGTCTTTGTAGCACTTACAGACTACAGTAGGAAGGTAGACAATTATAGCAAAATATAATAAAGGGAAGTACAGGGAACTTGAGGAGTGCATAGCAGCAAGATCTAACCTATAGGAGGTCAAATGTGGTATAGAATTCTAATTGAGTGGACCAGTGCTTTGGGAAGTTGCCTAGTCTATGAGAAGACCTTGGGGAGAAGGGGGGGGGGCAAGGCGTGCAAGCTGTTCAGTTTGACTGAAAGAAGAAGTGTGAGTTGAAAGTAATGAGACAGAAAGCTGGAGACATATGCAGGTCATAGTGGGTCAGGTAAAGCATGTTTTGATTATCCCAAGGACAATGAAAAATCTTTAGAGAGTTTTAAACAGAAAGTAACATGCTTAGATTTTTATTAAGATAATCCTGGCTCTAGGCTGTTGGGTGGATTTAGAAGGGTAACACAAGAGTCAAGGAGGCCAGTGGGTGACTCTTAGCAGAAGCCTGATGAGCGTCCATGCTGGCTTAACCTCCTGCCTGTTTAGGATACTAGTAAATGCTGTTGATTTCATTTCTGTCTTGTTTTCAGATAGTTTTTACTTGGATTATTATTATTTGTTTTTAACCCAAGTTCTTAAAAAAAATAGCCTTTGTAAAACCCCCTTTTTCCTTTATTAAACCAAGGACTTGATACAGCATGACCTTTCCTATTGTAGGAAAAAAAGATTAGCTTAATTGTTTTGGCTGGCGTTTTCCCCCCAACAGCGAATTCTTACCTACCAGGCACTATTCATCTCTGTGTCTGTTAGACTCATTTCGTGTTTTCTATTCCCGTTGCCACTGCCCTACTTAGGTCATCATTACCTCTCACCTGAACTATTGCCGTAATAAGTCAACTCATCTCCCCGACTCCCAAGGTTTTATTTTCTCATATTTATCTTCAGGTTTGTGCTTTAAGATTGCCCTGATCAAATGCTTCCAGAAGTTTCCCTCTTCCTACAGGAGAAATGTTAGCTATTGTTCCATTTGCTCTTAGAGCCATACCTTCTCCCTGACTTCCATACACCAAACTGTTCCACTAAAGTCAGTCCACACGCTGCTCCTCAAATACATCCCACACAACTATCTCTCTACCTTTGTTTGGGTCTCAAACAGCTTTCTCCACTCTCTGAAATTTTAATCATTTTTTTTTAAGGTCCAGGACAGGAACAACTTTTTTTTATATGATACTTTCTACAGTTATGCTAAGCAGAAAAATTATCACTCAGGGGTCTCACTGGTGAGCTCCTGAATTTTTCTATTATTGTAGTTACATATGTACATATCTCATCTTCCCTATAAGATGATAAATTCTTAGGTAAAACAGAGTGATTTTATTTTCTGTATCCCCTCAGTACTTTGCCCAGTGCCTCAAAAGTAGCAGATACTCAATAAAGGCTTATTTAATTGAATTGATCTTAGTTTTCATGCCAAATTTAACATTTTATATGGAATTATTTTGTTTGAGATCCAAAATGCTTTTAGGAAATGGTCTGATTAAACTTAAGATTGTAAAGATAATTCTAATCTTTAAAGTGCAGCATACGAATGGGAGAAATTAATGTTACTATTTTAGCATGGAGGATACCCATGAATACTAGTAAATGGGAGAAGTTAATGTTACTCTTTTAGCATGGAAGATACCCATGAATAAAATAAAATTCTGTCATTTGTTAAATGTGTGTTAAGTATTATTATATGTTCCATTCATTGTTGTAGACCACTGAAAAAGACAGGCAAGATCTTTGTCCTTTTTGGAGTTAATCATAAGTAGGGAGATAGATAGATGTTCTGACTACATCTTAAATTATCCCATAGGCATTAATTTCTGTGAGTCTTTATATAGGTAGCTCCATAAACAACACACACACAAAACAATAAAAGCACCCACAAAACAAAACACTTTTTTTGGTTAATAAAAAAGTTATAATTTTTTAACTTAGATTGTATTACCACATTCATACATTCCACACAAGCATCTATTGGTCTAGTGCAGTGGTCAGCAAACTCATTAGTCAACAGAGCCAAATATCAACAGGACAACGATTAAAATTTCTTTTGAGAGCCAAATTTTTTAAACTTAAACTTCTTCTAACGCCACTTCTTCAAAATAGACTCGCCCAGGCCATGGTATTTTGTGGAAGAGCCACACTCAAGGGGCCAAAGAGCTGCATGTGGCTCGCGAGTCGCAGTTTGCTGACCACGGGTCTAGTGGAACCAAGGCACTTTGCTAAATTCACAGCCAAGTCAGAAACAGACTACGCAAGAGAATGCACTACATTCATTATGTCAAAGTATATTCTCAAGGGGGAGAGTATCAAGAAATGCTATGTGCACCAAAGCACAAAGCATCACAAAATGGCCTAGGTCTGATGCCAGGCTGGGAAATACAGAGGATGAGAGAAGGGCCAGATGCTCAGATGCTTTGGCCATGGAGCAATAAGGAAATATTGGGACTGGCCCACATGCTGGGAATTGTTCCTGCAACAATGTTAGTGGGGTTTTTTGTGTGTAGACCAAATGCCAGGAGAATCCTAGCCTAAGAGAAAGGACTGGAGGGGAAATGGGATTCCAGTAATGAGAGTCTGTGTGGAGTGAATTGCTGAAAGAGCAGATGCTGAGGGGGTGTGATCAGACAAAGGAACATTTGTGTCAAGGAAGCTCAGGTGTGAGACCTCCAGCAATGGAGGAAGAAATCTCAACTCACTCTCTCTCTCCCTCCCTCCCTCTCCCTCTCCCTCTCCCTCTCCCTCCCTCTCCCTCTCCCTCTCCCTCTCCCTCTCCCTCTCCCTCTCCCTCTCCCTCTCCCTCTCCCTCTCCCTCTCCCTCTCCCTCTCCCTCTCCCTCTCCCTCTCCCTCTCCCTCTCCCTCTCCCCCTCTCTCAGAGAACCCATCTTAAAAATCTGGGGTCCCAGAGAGTGTGAAGCCTGTCAGGGAAGAGCTTGTTTCTCACAACTTCCCTGTCTAAGCCTGTCCTTCACCTCCAACTTTGGAAGAGTCAGAACTAGAGTTTAAAAGAGGGACAAGGAGCCCAGCCAGATGTGGCTCAGTGCTTGAGCATCGACCCAGGAGCCAAGAGGTCACCAGTTTGATTTTCGGTTGCAGAATCAATCCCCAGTAGGGGCCTGGCAGGAGGCAGCCGATCAATGATTCTCTCTCATCCTTGATGTTTCTCTCTCTCTCCCTCTCCCTTCCTCTCTGAAATCAATAACATATTTAAAAAAAAAAATGAGTGACAAGGAGGGTGGAGCATTGGCTCTTTCTTTCTCAACTTCTAACCTGAAATGGGCTCCCGTTGGCGTCAGATAGAAGATCCAATCTTAAAGTTCAAAGTTTTAATTGTTACATTGGTCTAGGCCAGTGTTTGGAAAACTCATTAGTCAACAGAGCCAAATATCAACAGGACAACGATTGAAATTTCTTTTGAGAGCCAAATTTTTTAAACTTAAACTTCTTCTAACGCCACTTCTTCAAAATAGACTCGCCCAGGCCGTGGTATTTTGTGGAAGAGCCACACTCAAGGGGCCAAAGAGCCGCATGTGGCTCACGAGCCGCAGTTTGCTGACCACGGGTCTAGGCACACTAAGTTTTAAATGGAGACGGTTTGCAATTAAAATATGATGAGAAGCACATGGATGCTTTGGGTGAGAATTTCTTTGGTAGGTCAGATGAAAACATCGTTAGTATGGACTGGATGAACTGAGATTTGAAATTGGCCTTAAAGTGTAGGTTTGTAAAAAGGAAGAGAAAAACACATTCTAAATAGACTTATGACTACAAATATCCTTAAAGGTTTATTTTGTGCGCAGACAGAAAATCTGGGTAGAGGAGAGTCTTGTTTTGAGGAAAAAGGGTTGAAAGATACATTGGTGGCCTGCTTGTAAAAGATTTTTGATGCAAGCTAGGAAGTTCAAACTTTTTTTTTTTAAGTGCTGAGTTTATATTTACTGCCTTTTAAACCAGGGAATGGAATGGTCAAGACAATTATTCATCTAACTTCATCTGGTAGCAATATTCCTTTTTTTTTTTTTTTTAAGGCAATAGCATTCTTTTTTTACATTACATCAACATATTTTCTCCATAGGACCTTAGTTCTCCTGTTTATTTTCTGACCCCCACTATTTAGTATAACCCGAATGAGAACAAAAATCCTTCTACATTTTTGTTGTTCTCTGCGATAATATCTTTAGAACAGTGACTGGACACACAGTAGGCACTCACTAAGCGTCGGGTAAATCAATAATAAAAGAGGAGGGAGAGACTGGAGGAGATAAATGATCACAGATGAGTGAGAGTAGATGATGATGACCTAGACTAGGGCCTTGGCAGCAGTAGGAGAGAAAGGAGCCCTCTGGGTGGGATGAGCTATGAAGGAGGAATCAGAGAGGACCAAACAGAAGGGAAATCCCAGGCAATTCCAAGAGTTTGAACTATTTTCTGGGGAGAGGATGGTCCCGCCTAGATTCTGGAAATAAGAAGGAAGAAGCTGGCTTGGGGTGGTGATGGGTTTTTAGCTTTAGCCAGATAGAGCTGTCCTGGCAGAGGGAGGGTCCACTGGCGGTGCCTTTGTCAGGTGTAAGCACTTAACCATCAGAGACAAGAAAGCTAGGCTCTGCTAGGGACACAGTGTAGCTTTCAACAATTTGGGGACCTGAGACAGCCTAAGTTTTAGAAATTAAATTGATTTTTACTATTTTTGAGAGAGAGAGTTTGCTGGGGGAAGGGGGGATGGTCTATTTTCTATTGCTTTTCTCTTCGAAGTCCTTCATTAATGTGAACACAAAGAGTTTGCATAGACCCCCTAGGAGGTAAATCTGGTGGGGTGGCCTAGCCTAAGCCTCCTCCACCCCCTGCTGCCCCGCCCTCATTCCCTCTTTAGCATTTACCCCATGTTGCTCTGGACCCTGCTTAGAAAACTGTCTTTGGCAGTACTTGTGAGGTTTGCCAACTTCAACTAAGCAACCATTCTCTTGAACGAAGTAGACGCTGAGTGGAGAATGTATAAGAAGTTGCCAAGTGAAGTTTTTCTCCCCCTCTGCAGATCCGGAGGGAGAGGGAGGGAACTGTGACAAAACAATATTTTCCCACCTCCCCCTAGCTCACAAGAATATAGTTATAAAGACAATTTCAGTTTTAAATGTGCAGTTATCCAAATGCAGAAGCATTTCTATTCTTAGAAATAGAATGTTTTCATTGATGATGCTCTTCAAACACCAGTAGCTTCCCTTTGTAACATTTCAGTATTACAATTATAAAATATAGGATAGAAGATGAAAAATGAGAAACTTTCCAAATAAAGATGTCCAAAAGATATGTATCGTGTGTGTTTGTGTATCTTCATGGAATTTACTGTAGGTAATAGAAGAAAAAATTCATTTGCAATGGAAATGATAGGATGTTTTCCAGAAAATAAATCTTTTCGCACAACTCTTGGAGACTGGGCTTTATTAGTTGAGCTCTATTAATTAATTGATATTCAGGCATGCAGAATTTATTTTATACAACTGGTTAATCTAATTAGAGTGGACTTGCTGTGGGAGATAATTTTGTACGGTAAATTTCACTGGGTGTTCTCTGTGTGCCCATCATTCTCTGTCTAATTGTTATGCACTGAATGTTTGTGGCCCCATCCCATCCCTTCGCTGAAACTCTAAATCCAAAGTGATGGTATTTGGAGGAGGGACTTTTGGGAGGTAATTAGGTTCAGATGAGGTCATGACGATGGGGCCCCAAAATGATGTTAGTGTCTTTGTAAGAAGAGGAAGGGAGACCAGTGCTCTCTCTCTTTCTTTACTAGGTGAGGACACAGCAAGAAGGTGGTCCTTCAGGAAGCGGGCTCTCACCAGGAACGGGATCTGCTTGCACCTTGACCTTGGACTTTCCATTGTGGACTGAAAAAGAGCCACTGAACCTGACAAGCTCAGGTGGAGGCCTGCATGGCAGGCCCTAGAAACTCAGAAACTGAAAGTAACCATGTTGAATGGTCTGAACATAAAAATTCCTAACTAAAAGCAGGTTATGGTGGGTAGTCACTTCCTAGGCCTATTACTTCCTTGACAAAGGTCAATCTTTACCTTAAGTGAGCCTGTCTATTGTCTTTTGCATCTAATCACATACCTTCTAAATGTCAGAGTAATTTTCTTTTGCAAACCTCTTAAGGCACAACAGAGCAGGAGACCACAGAACCTCTCATTGTTACCTTGTTTCCCACATAGCATCTCCATGTGCTGTAAATGTTAATTATTAACCACCCTGTGCCCACCAATGTAAAATAATTATGTGTCTCCCGGTTTTACTTTTTATCCAATCCCAGAAATTTCCCTGCCCTGCTTTCTCCCACTCCCTTAAGCTACCACCAATGGATTTCATGTAATCCTCCTTATATCTCCTCCTTTTATTCTAATGTATAAAATAAGCTGCAAAATCGCCATTCTCCGGAGCATTTTCTCAGTCTGTTGAGATTTTGCTTCCTGTCAATTGTGGTCAGTTTGGCTCAAGTAAACTCATAAAAATACTCTACAGGTTTGGTTGCTTCTTGCATTGACTCTGGCCTCCAGAAATGTTAGAAGTAAATGTCTGTGACTTAAGCCATCTAGTCTCTGGTATTTTATTATAGCAGTCTGAGCAGACTAAGATAGTAGTGTTTCTCTAATGTGAGTGTAATAATCGGGCCCTGGCTGGTTTGGCTCAGTGGATAGAGTATTGGCCAGCCAACTGGAGGGTCCTGGATTTGATTCTGGTCAAGGGCACATACCTCTGTTGTAGGCTTGATTCCTGGTCCAGAGTGAGTGCTGGGGGCAAACAATAGATGTGTCTCTCTCACATCAATGTTTTCTCTCTCTCTCTCTCTCTCTCTCTCTCTCTCTCTCTCTCTCTCTCTCTGCCTCTCCCTCTCCCTCTTCTTCTCTCTCCCTCCCCCCCCTCCCCTCCCTTCCACTCTCTCTAACAATCAATGGAAAAATATGCTCTGGTGAGGAATGAAAAACATTTTTTTAAAGAATAATCTGGAAGCTTACTTAATATGTGTATTCTTGAATCCCAACCTAAAGAAAATTAGCCTGGGATGCATCTATCCCAGTATTCTTCCTTTTAAGTAAACTTCAAAGTGGTTCTGATGCAGGCTCTTCTGGGTAACAAGTCTTTACAGCAGAAGTAAGCAGATAATTGTTGTTGGTACAATAGGTGGGAGGGTTAGAAGGAAAAGAAGAAGAGAGCTGTTCTGACTTTGTCCTTCAACTTTCTCACTCTTCCCTGCTTTATATGTTCCAAACGTTTCCATCTGAGGAGCATACTTAAGATGACCAGATTCTCTACCTCCATCATATAGCAACAAACTCAAATTTAGGATTTTAGAAGGAAAAAATGTGGGGTGAGCACTCCATACACTCCAACCTTTTTCCTATCAGGGCTTCATTTGTTCAATAACTACAGGGAAGGTCTTTTCCCTCTCAAGTGACTGCATCATGTATATTCAAGAAATTAGAGTGAAGGAAGGGTTTTTCATAGCCAAAATTATGAAGTAGGCAAAAATTATAGGTTTTCATTGTGTCCACTTCTAACCAAACTGGATGAAGTTAGCTTTTGTGAAAAAACAAACAAACAAACAAAAAAACAAGAAAGCCAATGTGTTGGAGGATTAGTGCACTACATGGACCTATGAGTGTATGATCTTTTGTACTTCTTGGATAAAATACTTTAGTTTAAAATTCAGAAAACATAAGGAACCAAGGCAAGTACTAGAAGAGATTGGGGGTGGGGAGAGAAGTGGGGTTCTTAGCCTTCTTCAAAGCATTCCCCCACCCCCCCAAGGGCAAGCCTTGAGCAAAATCTATTGAGGAGATGGGTTAGAAATCTAAGTTGCGTGTCGTGTCTCCTTACTAATTCTGAAATGTGGTCTAGTCTGGTCACTAATGTATCTGGTCTTGACTGAAATCACTAGGATTAATGCATCAGCCTGGAGAGGGTCTTTTTTAAAGGAAAAATAAGATTCTTCAAAATAGAAACACTTCATTGTATTCTCCAGATCTCATTTTCCCCTTGAGGCATATCCAAATTCTGACTGTTCTAACCTTGTAGTGCCATCTCCCAAATTGGCATACATTTTGACATATTTTCTGAAAGCAGTCTATTATGTTATATTCATCAACACATGGGGAATTGACACTGTTAAGCAAAATATAAAATATTACTAATAATCTATCTGCTATATATTATTAACAATCAAAAGAAACAGTCTTCGCCAGATGGAGGGACAGATCTGTGATACCCATCCATTTCTATGTGCATAAAATATGCTAGCACAAATCAGAGAAACACTTTCAAGTAAAACCTCATATTTCAGCTGTTTGGTTGTCGGAAATGAAAAATAAATTCATGCAACCAAGACAGCAGGTCTCCTGCCTGTGGGAAAGCACCCAGGTGAGGGAATTATGAGGTGCGGGCTTTCCCAGAGCAGCTCCACGAACTGAGTCTTCGGAATCATCAGCAGGTCATTTTCCTTCTCTTGTTCTTGGTGTGGTTAAAATTTGAAACCCTTGAGCTGGTCCTCTTTTAAGTTGTCGTATATATTATGAGTAAATGGCCAAAATATGTACAATATTGTGCTTCTTATCCAAAGATGATGAATACTTCAATTGGGTAAAGAAATTTCAAAATTTTACTAGTCTACAAAACATCTTTACCAGCTTGTTTTCCTGGTGGGAAGTTGTTAGGTAGGAGGAGGAGAGCAGCATCAGCATTTTAGCCTTAACAAACGGAAATGCTGTTCACCTGCATGTAGGCTTCTCTGTGCGACTGTATTCTTGCCACTGTATTTAGTTTCACAGATTGTTATGTCCATCAAAAGCAGGCTCCAAGGAAATAGATTTTGTTCCCATTTTTACACCTGGTGTTTATTTCTCAGCTTGTTAACTTACATCTTCATAGACTTTTTGGATTCTTTTTGTATCTCTTAGATCTAGTTAATTTTAAGTAATTTTTCAGTTTATTTCTTCCAATTGAATTTCATTGTCCCCCAGAAGACACTGTGACTGATTGGGGATAGGGAAAAGTTGAGTCTGTAGAACTCTATTCTGGGTTCCATTTTACTACTCAGTGGTCTCCTTTACAAAAATATGTTCCTCTGCTTGGGGCTAAGAAAATATTTTTTGAATAAAATGAAGCAATACAGCTTAGTAATAAAGAAAAAAGGACGTGGAATAAGGAAGTTTGAATTCCAGTTCTTGACTTGTTAACAACTTGAACTGGGGAAAATTACTTCACCTCTTGGGACCTCCATTTCCTCTTCTTTAGCCCTAGCTGGTTTGGCTCATTGGATAGTGTGGGGCGTGGCTACAGTGTTTGGACAGGTTCAAGCCTTGGACTGATGAGAGGGCACAGTCCTCTCGTGGCCACGTTGCAAGTCCCAGCTTGGAGGGCAGAGCCCTCTCAGGACAATTATAGCCAACAGCTGTAGTTGTAAGCGTGAACCTATGGTCCGAACACTGACCCCACGTGCCTAAGTGATATAGTCTGCAAGTAAACAAAGCTTGATCAGGTGCATGTAATTGAGTGGGACGTAAACCCAGGAGAATGTTGTAAACATCTTGACCATGCCCTTACTTTATCTCGTGGCATCTGCTATAAAATAAAGACACGGCTTGTGGGCATTGGCACTGCTGGGTCCCCATCAGGGAAGCAGCGTCCCACCGAGTCCCAGCTTTCCTTCTCTTGTCTGTCTTTTCTCAATCCTTCATCATCCCCACTCGGGTTCACCCTTTGCCGTGCTGGCACGGCACAGGATAGGGCATCGGCCTGCGGACTGAAGGTCCTGGGTTCAATTCCAGTCAAGGGCACGTGCTTCAGTTGCAGGCTCCTGGCTCTGGTAGGGGGCATGTGGGAGGCAACCAATCGATGTGCCTCTCTCACATCGGTGTTTCTCTCTGTCTCTCTCTCTCCCTTCCACTCTCTCTAAAAATCAATGGAAAAAATATCCTTGGGTGAGGATTAAAAAAAGAAAAATGAGGATCAGTGTACCTATCTGATAGGGCCCTTGTGAGTATTAAATTAGATCCATGCAGTGTTTTAGCAGGGTTCTCAACACATGACAATTGGTCAATAATATCATCTGTTATTATGACATATCATTAGTTTTCTCACCTCACAGCATCCAGCATTCTGTCTCCATAGAGTGTCAGAATATCTATTTATGAAATTTTATTTTTTGTATTTCTTACCTGTTTATTGATCAGGAGAACCTATCCCTTAGCTCAAATATTCATGTTTCCTAGTTTAGGAACACAGGTCAGTGACAAATTTCCATGGAACTCAACCCAAAGAAATTCTTTACATTCCCAGATTACTCTGTACTCTGAAAGATACCAGCCTTCTTCATCTCCTCCAAATCTTTCGTGCAATCATAATTTCAGTAGAAATCTGTCTATGCCTCCTTTCCTGGTTCAGCCACAGCAAACTTAGAAAGCCCCACCCCCAAGGACACAGTGATGATTCCACCGATAGAAACCGCAGATGCTTGGCCAGAAGGCCACACAGCTGAGGTTTTGTCAAAGCACTGGAAGACGTGGCAGGTATAGTCTCCTCAACACCAATGCCCCTCTGATGGAGAAATGGCTGACACTCCAGCCTCTGTTTGAAATTTTAAATCTAAATACATCTGTTAAATGAAAGAATAGGCTCTTTTGTTGGGTGGAAACTCTTTCCTGGAGTTTCAAGTTTGATTTTTAGAATACCTTGAACTTTATATATTTGTGAAATTTTGCATGTGTTTTCACATTTATTTTCTTGTGTCCCCATGGCATGTCAAGGATTTGTTTTGATTGTAATAGATGTTTATTAAATACTAGAGGCCTGGTGCATGGAATTCATGCGGGGGTGGGGGGGTGGTGGAGGGGGTGGTCCCTCAGCCCGGCCTGTGTCCTCTCGCAATCTGGGACCCCTCGGGGAATGTAGGGCCTAAACTGGCAGTTGGACATCCCTCTCGCAATCCGGATGCTGCATGCCCCAGTGACCATAATTTTCATACAGGTGAAAAGCATCTTGCGGTTGTATGGGCAGCTACATTTTTTTGCCCTGATTATAAAAAGTAGTATATCACATGATCCTTCTGAGGCAGTAGTAGAAACTGAAGCAGAGAGAAGTTAAGTAATTGGCTTTGTCACACAGTGATAAGTGTCAGAATCAAGGCTTACCACAAAATGTGCAAGCCAGAATCCATGCATGTCATCACTGCATCATCCTGTTTTTTCAGTGTTAGAGTAGCTTTGCCAGGTTTTAATTTTTAAATCTAAAAGACTGTTCCCAATATATAGAGTAGGGTCCCTAGGCCTGGCTGGCAATCAGGGCCATCTGTGGGGCGATTGGCAGGCGGGGCGATTGCGCTCCCCCCCCCCCCCCCCCTGCACTGGCACCCACCTTGGCTGGCATGGCCAGCTGGCCAGCCCTGCCTCCTGATTGGGGCCGCTGGTCACCTCCCTCTCAGGGGGCAGATGCTCCTACATTGAGCATCTGCCCCCTGGTGGTCAGTGCATGTCATAGCAACCAGTCATTCTGCTGGTCATTCCACTGTTTGGTTGATTTGCATATTAGGGTTTTATTATATAGGAAGGAGGATTTGTTGACTGATTGCTTCCTTATTAGCTTCTTTTTCTTTCTGAAGGTAATCTTTTTTTTTTTTTTTAGGGGAGTGCCTTTAAATTATTATACTCTTAATCCATGCTACATCTATAAGTTGTAATGTTTTTCAAGCTATATGTCTAGTGTAATGGTTTTGAAATTTTTTGTTTGCTGTCTATCTATACTCTTTCAAATGAATTTACTCAAATGTGTGTGTAGGTAGGGTGTGTGTGTGTAGTGCTATACAGGCAAGTAAAAATGACAGCTACCTTGGGCTTTCTGTGGAGATATCTTCTCTACACGTGGTTTTATTTTCAAATATGATGTTTTAGTCTACATTACTATACCCGAACGTTTTCCCAGTTTATTTTTCTGTCCCATTCTTAAAGTACAGTGTACAATTTTCAGTTCCATAAAAAGATTACTCACTTGGTGAGGAGGTATTATAGTCTGTGTAGACACAGACTTCTTAGAATGCCTCAGTCCCAGGGAGCAGTCACAAGTACATTAATGGCCTACTTTCCCTACACCAAGAAAATTGATTTCCCCTTTGTTTCTAAGGAAAATCATTTTGAGGGTACTCACCACTATGCCATGAATGGTACTATAAAAAAATGTTGGTTTAAAAATTATTTATTCCATGCAGTCTAATTTTATTCTCTTAAAGACATATTCAGTTTTAGAATGCCACTTTTTTTTATTGTTTCCTTAATTTAATCTACATAAATGTTTCTATGTGCAATCTAATGCTCACCAAGCAGTGGAAAAGTATTTTTAGCTGCTGATTCACTTTACTCTGAGTCTTATATTTTCTGGTCTTGCCAAGTGTAACCTAGGAACTTATTTCCTGATTTATATCATTTACTCCTCTACTGACTAGCTTAGCTTACATTGCAGTGTCTGGGGCTTGAAGAAACAACTGAGTGGGATGGTGAATCTACCAAGATAGTTCCTTAAGACTCTTAACAGAAGCCTAAGCATAGACATCTTAGAACGAGATTTTAAGTGAATGAAGTGAAAACCTGTTTCTCTCTTGTGGTTATTTTGGATTTTTCTATTTTTAAACTCACCTTCACATATGGTACCTCCATATAAATAAAAACTTATTCCATATTGGCATATGCATGATTCAAACTTATTTTTCATGATGATACAGCACAGTGATGAATTCAAGCTTACTTCTGCTGGCTTTTAACATTGTTTTAGTATGAAGGGGCTACTGTACTCTAACAGAATTACTATATTGTGTTAATGTATACATCTAAACTACACACACTACTATACACCTAGCACATCCTATTAATTATGGAAATCACTTTCATTTTGATAGTGAAATTTACATGACAACAGCTTCTGGGCTCAGTGGAGCATCAGACCAGCATGTCACAGAATTCCCTTGTAGTGTGGGTGTTGACAGGGTTCTGTTGGTATCAAATTTGCAATGAAAATGTCTCATAAATGTGCATCCACATAGAACATTACTTAGAAGGAATCAGCTCAATATTCACATGGGTCATTACTGTCAGAGATGGAAAATTTCCTCACTTACATTAGTAACACAAGTTATTAAGAATATGTAATCAGCCTGGCTGGTATGGCTCAGTGGTTGAGCATCGACCTGTGAACCAGGAGGTCATGGTTCAACTCCTGGTCAGTGCACATGCCCAGGTTGGGGGCTCAATCCCCAATGTGGGGTGTGCAGGAGGCAGCTGATCAATGATTCTCTCTCATCATTGGCATTTCTATCTCTCTCTCCTTCTCCCTTCCTCTCTGGAATTAATAAAAATATATATATATTTTAAAAAGTTACCTTTTAAAAAAAAAGAATATATAGTTATATATATATTACATAGATGACCTGAAAGATTTGTCTTAAGTATTTAGAAAGGTGTTCTGATATAGAACTGTCACCTTCATGCTCTCCCCTGTAACTGCAGAAAGCCTTTTGTATCCTGCAAATCGTGAATAAATGTGAGATGAAGACTCTAAATCAGGCAACAGAATGTACTGGTCCAGAGGGGTTATAATAGGGAATAAGTATCAAGACAAAATAGAACAGAGGGATAATTAGGCTGAATATTACAACCAAGTTCTTAATAGGGAGAACTATTAGACTGTGAAATAGTCTTTCAAATGCACTGGAAAAAGACATTACTCGAGCCATTTAAAATCAGACTGGACTCAAGTACTCCAAAATGCAGTATGCGATGGGGACCAAGCCTACATTAGAAGTGGAAGGAGGGGCATGACCTAATGGCTCCTGCTGTCTGTGTGATTACTCTGATTGTGCTCATTTTATGTGTTCAGTCTTGGTGGAAAATCTTCTGTCATTTTATGCTACTTCTAGGGAGCAATTCCAACAAATGTATCTCATGTAGAATTGGATGCACTGAGCAGCATCTCAGAAGAGATGAAAACGCGCAGTAAACAGTGTAAGATAGTGAAGCATGAGTAAACACGAAGCCTTTACTTCTGGGAGGGACTCCTGGAGAAAACAATTCTCACCCTGGAACTCTGGCCACATTCCAATGTGCATAAATGCATCCTGTCTGCCTGGCTTTCAGGTATTAATTTTCATTTCTTTTGTGTAATGGTATCTTGGGATGATGTGGCGTGCAGGACAACAAATTGAAACATTTCATCCCCAGGTCAATGACTACAGTTTGGCAGGAGGTAGGTAGGACCCTGGGAGAAAAATCTCGCAACGTTTTGTGACTGATATCTATTAGAGAAATGGACAGGAAAGAGAAAATGGTAAGAGTCTGACATGAAATAAGGAAGAGGAAAAGGTATTCAGGGAGGCTGTAAAAATGATATTGCGGGACATCTTTCAAAAGAAGACCATCCTCAGTCTTGTGCAGTCCTGGTGGTCACCTGTCAGGAAGTAGAGAAGTGAGGCAGGTGACCTTTAGGCATTTATCCTAGTTCTTTTATTCAATAAAATTAAATTTAATTAAAACTCAATTTTATCCTATCTTTTCATCTGTTCAACCCACCAATTTTAATTGCAATGATACAAATTTAGGGGTGGGATGATTTTGATGTGTGGTCATTGTGAGGTAAATGATTTGACGTATACTCATTTCTTTTCATGTGCACACCACAACTTTTAAAAAAGACCATCATACACAAATCAGTGGATCATTGAAAATATTTTCATTATTAATAACATTTTCTGTTTGTGTAGCTTCTCATATATTTTCTCGATTTACTAATCACATATTCTTGAATTATGAAAAATATTTAATTCAAATTGAGGTCTCTATTCCCCACCTCACCCCCACCCCCAAGTGTATCCTATTCCTGTGTTGGCATAATTTTCAATGATTTCATTTGCAAGGGTCTAGCTCATAGACCAAGAGATTTTATATGAACTTTTTTTTGGGGGGGGGGGGTGAAGAAGTGGAGACTGTCAATACTAAAAGGTTTTCTTACCATTTATCCTTTTGTTTAGCCCAATGAATGTAGATATTATAGCATTTTTGTTCTTTTACTTGTGAAAAATAAGTTTGGAGACTTTTCTCCTTAGTTTCCATCTTGAGCACCTGTGCAATTCTGAATAGAAATCAAGTAAACCTTAGGGCAGAGCCATTCAAAATGTCCTTAGAGTCCTGCTGTAAGATCAGAACCGGGAAGGATGGACAGCTAAAACCTACAGGTGTGAGAAACCTTTGTAAAGGCAAGACACTGATGTTATGAAAGAGAACTATCACTTGATTAAGGTCTAGTGTGCAATAGTTTCCCAGATCTATTTAAATTCTACTGGGCTGTTTTTGAGAAAGAAAAAGAAAAGGTGCCTAGCACTATAGAATCATTAAATAATAGCCCAAACCTCTTTGGTAGGAGCTGTATAACTCACAGGAGTTTAGTATAATGGCAATCTAAGTGTTCTGGTCATGACTATATTAAATACATTTACACAAACAATTAGAGTTCAGGTAGCAGCCTTAAAATATGTGATCAGATAAACCAAAGCAGACTTAGATATAGGGAACTGACCCCATGTTTCTCTACCAATAAATGCTTTCTTCTCCTCAAAGAAACACAACATAGCTCTACCGAACAATTCTAAAATCAGCTAGCACAAATAAACTGAAGCAGAGAAACTCGAAGCACTACACTATTGCTGAGGTCTTCAAGTCACACTAGCTTCAACTCACATTGACCTCAACTTTGAATACGCATGTAACTATATGTGTCAAACACAGCATTATTCAAATAACAGCAGAAAAATTTTATTAGCAATTTAGCCGGGCACTTGACCACAGGTTATTTAGAAGGGTGCCGTTTTGTTATTTGTTATCAAAGTGTATACAATGCTTTAAAATACTTAAATGGCCGGGGCATGTCCCCTTAAGACATCTACCTAACAGTGTTACGCCGTGGGGAATCTCCCACGTTTGTGAACCCAGGGAAGGAACTAGAGGAACATCTAAGTGAAATCCTTAAGAAACAAGCTTCTGGGATATGTTACCGCGTCTATTTCTAGATCGCGAACCTCCCGACCTCTGCGTTATCTCACCGTCAGATCAGAAAATGGAACAGGAGAGATGAAGCGATATATGCTCTCAGTTTGGCTTTTTCGATTTTTCACTCGAGCCAAAAGGGACCGAAGTGCATGGAGCTAGGGATCATTTCCAAGAGTGCGTGCAGCACAGCGAACCTCTGGCCGCCTCTCGCTGCAGCGTGCATCTCGCCTGCAACACGGACCACGTCCCGCTGCCCGCTGCCCGCTGCCCACCTCGCCCGGCCACCTCCACACCCACAGGACACAGCCGGCGTGGCAGCCGGTCACCGCAGGCTTTCCTGTGCACAAAACCGGAGGAGCCCCCAAACGGAAACGTATCCTGAGCCCAGAACAGGGCTGGCGGCGGTGGGCCCATGAGACTGGTCTCTCCGGGGGTCTGCGAGCATCAGGGGTCCCTCCACCTCTCTCACCCTGGCTGCAGAGCTGAGCCCCGAAAGCTGCGTCCCTCCCGGACACACACAGAAGTGCGCGCACACACACCAACTCTCACTCACGCACACCCACCCACCTGGCCTCTGCCCCCCACCCTCCCCACCCCTGCGAAACTGTAGGGACCGGTCCGTGCTCTGCCTCAACTTTCCCGGCTGCACCTGCCCCGCGCGGCCCCCGAGCCTGCGCGCCCTCCCCGGGGCGCCCTCCAGAGGGACGCGTCCTTCCCTGGACCCCTTACCTGGCGCTGACAACTCCTGGCAGGGACTGGAGCTGACCGTGGTGGTGGCAGCGGCGGCGGCTGAGCCTGCACCCGGGCTCTGGCTCATGGTTGGTCCTCCTCATCCGACACAAAAGAGGGAGCTTGCTGGCTTTGTCCTTTCCAAATCCGAGGGAGAACTTATGTTGCCCCCGAGGTGGCCAACTTGTGCGCGCCGTTTCCCGTCACCGTGGCCCCTGCCCCTGCCCCCGCCCCCTCCCGGCTGCTAGCTGGACCCCTGCCCGGTGGCAGAACATCCAGGCCTCCGAGTCAGTGGGGAGTGGGAAAAGGGAGGGCGGGAGGAGGAGACGAAGGAGGTTGGGAAAAGGGGGGAGACCCCGTGGTCTTCCACGGAGGGAGGGGGGACACAGTTCCCCAGCTGAGCCCCTCGCCTCTGGACAGGCAAACACACTTCCCAGACCGGGAAAGCAACTTTCCTTCACCTTGGCCGCGCTGGAACCACGGCCTCTAATTGGGACTCCCGGCAGAGGCAGGGACCTGGCATTCTCTCCTCCTCATTCTGTCTTTCTCCTTTCCTCCCTCTCTGGTTCTCCTTTCCCCTCCCCCTCCACTCCTCCCTCCCTTTTAGAGGGGTGTATCTGCAGAGTCTTCGGCGAGCTAGGGTGCCTAGAGGAGAGGGTTGTTGAATGGAAATCCGGAGCGGGTGTGCCGGACCTTCGCCTCACTCTGAAATCCTCAGGCAGAGCATGCAAAGGTTGGGGATTTCGGAGAGGCGGGGTGGAGGGGCGTGGGGCGGCGGGAGATCTGCGGCTCTAACTTTGAAGCTCTGCTAGAGCTCTCGGCCTGCAGGAGAGCGAGTACTAGCAGTCAGCCCAGGAGAAGGTCTCCCGTGGTCCCCTGGCACCCGGCTCGCGGCGTGCTGGGGGGCCAGGGGGGAGCGGGAGCGGAGGGGGAGCGAGAGAGCCCGGGAGGCCGGTGTGCAGCTCTGCCCCACACGCAGCTCAACTGCACATTGCAAGCCCCTGGAGAGGGCTTGTGCAGAACCATCTCTGGGTCAGGCGGGCGGGAGACGCTCCCGTTTCCTAGCAACCCTCATCAATCTTCTCCGGATTGCTCCCTCTGAAGGAATGCCATTGGACAGCCCCTGGAGGGAAGACACGCCTCTTCAAGAATGCTGGGTTGCTGCTTTTTCGCATTCTCCAAAATTTCTTGGGTGGAATAAGATTAGAGGAGAGTGCTGAATCGTCTCCCTCCGTGTCCCTCTAGGCTGCCACACCGCCCCCTTGCAGCGACCCCCCCCCATCACCCCAGGAGTCCTTCTTTAGTCCTCCTTGTGGTTAGCAGACCCAGCCAAGGTTCTCTACAGAACCTCTTCTTTCTTCTTCAAATTAAATAAATAAAAACCTTAAACCGGTGACGTAGGCACAAAAGAAAAAAAAAAGGCAAACGAAAATAGCTTGAATTGACTCTGAGCTACAGATTAAATCCTAAAGGTAACATTCCAGGCATCTTTCCATGTTTAGACACCTTGTATTTAATTTCAAAATTGAGACTTAACTCCTGAAATTTTCCAACCTGATATGTACTAACTTTGTGTTGTTAATCAGGGACTGAGTGCTATGTAGCCCGAGACAATTCAACTTCATTCTTTAATGCTACCTTTATTTTTTAATATTTAACGTTAAGTTTTTTTTTTTTTTTTTAACAATTGCCTCTTTTGTAACCTAGCCAAGACAGGTAAACTCCAGAAATAATTTTTACCGCTGGTTCCTTTAGAAACGAACACTATTTAGAAGACACGTGAACTTATACAGTTATTCCATTGTGAATGCTATGAAAACTAGGAACTTGAATATATTAAAAACTAAAATATTACTAAGTAGTAAAAGTCCAAATATTGTAAAGTCTGCCTTCCAACACTATTATATCTAGAATGCAATAGTCATGTCAAAATAAAAGCAAAACCACCCTTCCTTTGCATTTCATTACTATTATCTAACATGTACTGCTTACCACATACACATTGGACTTTCATAAGAGAAAATTTTCCAGTGTTTGTCCAATAGGCAACTGTACATCCAAGAGCAGTGACACAGCAATGGAGACGATAGAGACCTACACACTGCCAGGGCTTCCATACAGCATGAAGCCATGTTAGCAGCTCTTGGTTTCATTCAGAATCTTCCAGAAGATTCCGTTTTGCTTTTCAAAAACTTTATCAGAATCACTTAAGATTGAGAGAAGTGGAAGAGAGCTGATATTTGTATCTCATTAAAAAAGGAAAGTAGCTGTGTTTGCACAAAATAGTATAGACTGAACTGCATTGGCATAGCCTGCACCGAGGTGTTTTTTGTTGTTGTTTTGTTTTGTTTTTTTAACACACTAAAGATGGTGCTGTGTAAAGGCTGAACTACTGAAGCAAATTATCAATATGTTATCAGATCTGGCTTTATGAAACACTTTCGTTTCCCCCCTGCCACATAGGTACAAAGAAATGATGAACACAGGGCTTTGTAGCCTGGTTGTAGCTTTTTACTGAATTTGAATCCTTAATTACCATCACTTCCTAGCCATGAGACTTGGGTCAAGTTTCTTAACCTCACTATATCTCAGTTTCATCATCAGTTATTTTAGGTTTAATAAATACTTATAAACAACATGCAAATGCTAGTTATGACTATTAGTCTCTAATAATATTTTAACTGTTGGGCCCATGTTATATTTAATCGAAAGCAATTAGTTTCGTACTTTAACTCTTCCCTTTTAATTTAATTTAAATTCATCATTGGCTGGGAACATAGCTTTAACTTTAATGTGTATTTGTTGGTGTGTGCATGTTGTGTGTGTGTGTGTGTGTGTGTGTGTGTGTGTGTACATATGCATGTTTTCAGATTTTTTTATTTTCCAAAAATTTTTAGAGCCTCAGGGGATAGGACTAAATGACAACATCTGGCTAACTGGCATGTCGATTAGGAAATGATATCCCTTCCCCCCACTTCACCCAAGTATTCGAATGGCTCTATTTAGAAACAATTCTAGTCCCCTATTTTAAGTACCTCTGGCATAGCATGTTTATCTTTATCAAAGTTTTTCAAGTCAAACACATGTATTTGGATAACTAGGCCACTCTTTCTAGTTAATATTTTACCAGTATGTTACTTTGATTACTTTTTACTAATATATCTGTATTTATTTGAATTATTATGATATTTCTTCTTATGATCCCCTACAGTTAATGTCCTGACTTTTGCTATACTAACTTCTACTTTAAAAAAGAATGTTTTTATTGATTTCAGAGAGGAAGGGAGAGGGAGAGAGAAATAGAAACATCAATGATGAGAGGGAACCTTTTTTTTTGCAGTCTCCTGCATTCCCCATACTGGGCATCGAGCCCACAACCCAGGCATATGCCCTGACCTGGAATAGAACCGTGACCTCCTAGTTCATAGGTCGATGCTCAGCCACTAAGTCATGCCAGCCGGGCTGCTATACTACCTTTTAAATATGGCCCATAAAGCATCCCATCTTTCATTCAGAAATAACAGAGAGTTAATGTGCTGTCATTATTAATTACAAATGAAATGCCTTCTATATCCTTATTCTTATCCAGACTGCTCTCTCACTAGTATTCCCTTTGGAGCAAATATCCATTGGTTCAATCCAGAAATCAATTTCATTGTTGGTTTCTACTATCAGTCAACATTGTGCTGTGTTTTGTTTTTGTTTGTTTGTTTTATCATTTGTGGGGAGATCAAATATCCAGTTTATCTGGGACAGTTCTGGTTTACATCTATTGTGTGGATGTATTCACAGTGCACACATTATTTTTCAAAAATTCAGGTTTGATCATTAAATTATGGTTACCAGAAGCTTCTAATCATCTGGCCAATATCTCTTGCCTGAGCCTTCCCTTGCTCCATCTGCCATGTGACTATTAAATTCCTCTGTGTAACTAACTCCTTTTCCTGGATGGGACTAATCAATTCTAGAGTCCTAATGCATATATCTATGTAAGTATGTAATGTACGTATAAAATATTACAACTTGTATTTAATTTGCTTATAAATATTCCTCATTTGTTTTTCATTTCCTTTCTAAATATGTTGCTCCTTGAATCATCTGTAGAGTCTGATTTTATTTACTGTTACACAATGTGAAAACAAAAATATTAGTCTTAATTGATTGAAGCTTCAAGGCAAAAGGTGTCAACTATTTCATATTCCAAAGCAAGAGTTGCCAGACACACTGTGCTGGGCTTGAGTAGAGTATCTTTAAACCACATGGATTATACAAGAGTTAAAGCTGCATGCAAGAAGCTGGCAGAGGAAGGAAGTTGGTAGGTTGGGGATGGGAGTGTGTATGCTTTTTCCTCACTTGAACTCTAGTGAGGGATGCTGCTGCTTCAGCGAAACCGTTGCTACATCCCTGGAATTAGGGTGATGCAATAGACTGCTTTTTAATTCATAGCAGAAGAATATAAAATACAAGAGGCTGTGTGTTGATCGGTCTCCCAGAGGGCTGAAAGAAAAGAAGGCTGAACTTGGTGTGACTGCACTCCCACCTATGACAGACAAAAGGATTTGGTTTCCTTGATACTATGTGATGGGAGAGTGAACACAGCAGAACATGTTTTCTTAGACCCTAAGCAAAAGGGCCTAGTGGAGAAACTTTGGATCTCAAGTAGACAGTTGGCTCAGTGGTTGAGTGTCGACCTATGAACCAGGAGGTCATGGTTCGATTCCTCGTCAGGGCACATGCCCGGGTTGTGAGCTTGATCCCCAGTGTGGGACGGGAAGGAGGCAGCCAATCAATGATTCTTATCGTTGACTAGAGGCCTAGTGCACAAATTTATGCACCACTGGGGTCCCTTGGCCTGGCCTGGGGGATCAGGTCAAAACTGGCTCTCTGACATCCCCTGAGGGGTCCTGGATTGCAAAAGGGTGCAGGCCAGGCCAAGGGACCCCACCGGTGCACGATTGGGGCCTGGGAGGGACGCAGGAGGTTGGCCAGCCGGGGAGGGTCCGAGGGAGGGCTCCAGGGCATGTCCAGCCCATCTCACTCAGTCCCAATTGGCAGGACCCAGCAGCAAGCTACCAGTTGGAGCGTCTCCCCCCTGGTGGTCAGTGCTCATCATAGCAACTGGTCAACTGTCTGCCCTCTTGTGGTGAGTGTGCATAGCAAGTGGTTGAGCGACTTAGCATATCATTAGCATATTATGCTTTGATTGGTTGAATGGCTGACCGAACTGGACACTTAGCATATTAGGCTTTTTATATAGGATGTTTCTATCTCTCTCTCCCTCTCCCTTCCTCCCTGAAAGCAATAAAAAAATATTTTTAGAAAAGGAAAAAGAAAAAATATCCTCGGGTGAGGATTAACAACAATAACAACAAAATCAAGTCAGATTCTACAATAAGAGATCCCCAGAGTCCAAGGGTCTTCAAAGAACTGATTAAATTGGGATTTAAAAAGTCAGCTTTGAATACTTGCTAAGTCCAGGAAAAAGCAATGCCAGATCAGTACTGGTCAAATAGGACTTTTCTTGTCCCTTCAAACCTTCTATCTCTGACCTCTTTAGCTCTGAGGGATCAAAAGCTCCATCTGATGATTAAGGTAGAGGGAGGATGAGGCTGAGGAGCTGGCTGAGCAGAGTAAAGAGCTGGCCAGGTCCCATTGCAGGCCTTTCTCCTATTGCTTTCCCAGGGGAAAGGAGAATCTTCAGTGTGATGAGCACTGGGAATTGGATTATTACTCTGCACCAATTCTACCTGAGTCTAGTGTTTTGTTTCCTTTTTGGGGTTTTGGTTTTTTGGGGGAAGGTGTTTATTTTTGTACTAAAGTGAAGGGAGGAATTTTTATCTGGGAAAAATTTGAAAGTCAAGGCACTGGCTTTGAATTAAATCCAAGAGAATAGAGAAGAACAAGCCCCATAGGCAAGATTATGCAGGTGTGATGGTGAAAAAGAATGCAATGGTTTTGTGGTGCTTTATGAAACTCACTTGTTAGGTATATAAATAGTCTCATCAGTACTTTTGATTCTTTAGCATTTTGTCCTTCATTCTTTTAAGGGAAAATAAATAAGAATAACCCTTGGATAATTACTATGTCACTCACATATTGTATAGTTAACAGCTAAATTAAGGTTTGTTCTAAACTTGAATATTCAACTATTAAAATACTTGTCACCCACAAAGGATTCTTTGGAAAAGTTGAATTTTCAATCATTAATTTAAATATTGACAAAGTAAATAAAATATAAAAATAAATATTAATAAAATTAGTACATTCTTTGAAAATACTCAGCCCAAGAAATTGAAATACTTGTTTATTTGTCTTCCCATTGACTGGAAGTTTAAGACAACATGGCTGTTATGTTTACTGTTACATCCTGATACTTATGGAAATGATATGTGTGTGGAGGGGTGGGAGTTGGGGAAAGACTTGCAGGTAGACATTTATTGAGTGAATGAATTAACCTTTAAAGATTAAAAGATCATATTGATTTACATTTTATAGTTGAGTAAACTGAGGCCTGGATTTAACATGTGCTGACAAAATTCTACATAGGAGGAGTTTAGAATTGTTAACCCTGTTCATTACCCGGTTCATAATTGTTAATCTGGTTCACCCACTTCATGAGGGTGCCGGAGCTGACCAGTAGACCCTAAGCAATGGATGAATAGATTACTCTGACACATTTCTGTGAAAGAGAGGGCTAAGGGGCTGCTTGGCTTTAGGAACAAAAACAGCCCCGATTGCCTGACTCCTTAGGCTTTTATTGTAACAACAGCTTGAACTAAAATTAACCTCTAGATACAATCAGCAGGATAAGTATCCTTGAGAAAGCACATGCTTCTACAAGGTCAGGTCCAAATAAACATAGAGATTCCAGTAAAACACTCAGGGGCTCAGACTTGTTTGGAAAAGTCAAGGCAGGGGCTGCCGCCTTCAGCAAGATACCTCTAAGAGAAGAGGCCACCAACCTTTCAGAGAATCCTCCTTACAGACTTTCCAACCAAGTCTCATGCTTCCCCACATAATTGTTAATCTGGTTTACCCACTTCATGAGGAGAATGGGTTTATGTGCTATTACTTATCAGTTTCGTGTGCCTAACACTGCCTGACATGTTGTATTGTCAATGAAAGATTAAATGGTTGTAAAAGCCCTTCCTAGGGGTTTTGCCTAAATTTTGTATTTTTATAACAAGAAAACTGTTTTTAGTTTCAGGTTTAAAAAAATTTTTTTGGGGGGTGGGGCTAGACTGGAATAGGATCTGATGAAGGTTATGAACTTTATAAGGGAATTAAAGTCTCTTGGCACAGACACTGGTTGGAGGAGTTAATTTATATAGATAATGGGTGGTAGAATAAATCACTGCTTTCACTCTGGATTCATGCCTGCAGTCTAAATAACTGATGCAGAGCACAGATATTAAATGAGTTCAGAAGAAGGAAAAGCATGTCCACTGGGTTTGCCTTTCCACTAATAAATTTAATCTCAGAGATTTTGGCAAAGGTTTACATTGTACATTTTAGAAATAGCATATGTTGAATGTTATTTATTTTGGTCTTGTATCGATTATTTCCTTCCTGAGAATTCAAATCTATTTTCATATCTGGAAATGATGACATACTGATTGGGTCACCCCTAAGTCATCTTTCAGTTCAGTTATATATATATGAGACCCAATGCACAAACATTAATGCAAGAGTAGGCCTTCCTTGCCCCGGCTGCTGGCACTGGCTTTCCTCTGGCACCCGGGCTTCCCTCCTCCGGCCGCCGGCAGACACCCGGGACCTGGGCTGGCTTCCCTCCGGCCCTGGCTTCGTCAGGAAGGACATCTGGAATGACATCCAGAAGACGTCTGGTCTAATTAGCATATTACCCTTTTATTATTATAGATAGTGTCAAACACTATGCCAAGTACATAAAATACCAAGGACATAAGATAGGGTCCCTGCCCTTGAAAATTTCTCTTCTGATAATAGTGAGCAGAATTGGCAACAAATCATTCAAAAATAACAATATGATGGCCCTGGCTGGTGTGAATCAGTTGGTTGAGCATCATCCCATGCACCAAGAGGCCACCAGTTTGATTCCATGCACCAAGAGGCCACCCATTTGATTCTAGGTCAGGGCACATGTCCAAGTCCCATTGCAGCCTTGATTCCCAGTAGGGGGCGTGCATGAGGCAGACAGTCAATGTCATTGATGTTTCTCTATCTCCTTCTCCCTTTCTCTCTCTCTCAAAAAATCAATGAAAACATATTTAAAAAAATACAATATGATGCAATATGTAAGAGAGGTCCTTTAGGAAGAAGAGTGACCTGGTGGACTGGCCACTATGTATTACTCAAAATCCAGCTATCTCATCATTCACTCAGGAGACAGGAATAGACAGATCAGCAGTGTAAGTTGTTTTTGCCCTGTGTGTCAAGAAAGTAGAATCTTTATCAAAGCCACACCGCATAGTATCACTTATGTCTGACCAGCCAGACCTGATCATATGATGGCCCATACCTACAAATTAGATTGGAAAAGTATGCAATTAGTTTTTCCATTCTCCTTTCTGCAAAGCATCAAGAAAAAGAGTAAATGGGATTGGCAGTTGGGTCAGCCAGTCAGTGGTGTCTGAATTGGGGAGTAATCTCATGGCTTGCCTCTGAAACCTTTTCTATACTAGAGCAAGTGTTCTAGCCCATGATTTATTTTCTTACAGGAAAGTGACACAAATAGATCTTCTGTGGAGGAGTAAATGTTTGTAGTTGCCTATTGAGAGCACTTACTTGGTCTTTTTTTAGGCTGTGGCCAAGTGACCCTTTTGGGCCAAGGTCAACTGTAGTACCTGTTCTTAATTACATTAATGCCTGGCTCATTTTTTATCCTAAAGCAGTATATATCATTTAAGATCCTAAGGGCCTACAAGTATGTGTCTGTTTAAAGAAAATCCTAAATCACATTGCAAACTACTTATATTGGTAGGTGTGTGTATAAATTCCTAACGCAAATAGGCCATTAGAGCTATTTTGGAGAATGTTAAGTAAAGATATGCATTTTAAGCACACACACTTACACACAACTCAGCCAAACAAACAAAAAAAATAAGTGTTGGCTCCTGAAGCATAAATGTTTTGCACTGAGATACCTCTAGAGGCTCTGTTCTGAGGATTCATTAAATAATAAGTATTCATTGAGGGTGTCCTCTGTGCCAGGCAGTGTGCTACATGCTGGGTATGCAATACAGATTACTTCAATATAGCTAGCTCGTGGTGCTGTGGGAGCAGACAACCAGAAAAATGCTTCCAATCAATATGGAACTTTATTTTTAGGAATGTTCCAACCATTGCCTTTATGACTATGGGAGATGTCCTCAGTTTTCAGTATTATATTTCAGGTTATTTTACACTAATTCACAATATTCTGCTTTTTAAATTTAGTTTACCTCGCTACATTGGAAATATTTTTTTCATTAAAAACGAAAGTACGCAAACAAAAAAAATCTTTGTCTCCTATCCCTACCTTTTCTTCTTTAACCTTTTTCATATGTTTTGAATAATAGCTAGTAAGTTCTCCAAGTTGGTAAATGAATCCTTTTTTTTTTTTTTTTTTTTTAGCATGAAAGGCAATGTGCCTACTAGGGAAACCTTATCCATAAGAAAAATCAAGGTCATGAATAATAAAGATTTTTTTTTTTTTGGTCTGATCTAGTATGAGGACACCTTAAGAGAGGAAAGATTCTGGATGGAGATACTATACAAATGTTAATGTAAGATGTTAAGATTTGCTGTCATTTTTAGGCCAGGATTTAATAAAATAATTTCAGGCTTCAGGAAAATTTTTCTCAGGCAAAACATGTTTTGCTTGAATTATCTTAGCAATTCAGTCAAAACCTTAATTAGGCAATTGTTTCTATTCTCTGGCTTAGTTTGGTAGTGGAGATTCGCTCACCCAGGGCATGACACATCAATTAGATGCAGTGTCAAATTAGTAGTACAAAATGCAAATCAAAAAACTCCATACTGTTCAAAGTAGAACATCTCAGACTAAAAAGGAGGATTGGTTTAAAGTTTTAGGGAAATGTTTATTAAAGTTATGTGTTAGTCACAAATCTTTACATTAATGAATCATTATTTTTCCTAAAGTATAATTATGTAGATTCTAAAAGTTGTAGAATAACTGTGCTTTTATTAGTTGCAAAGAGTAGAGTGTTGAGAGGTTGACCTCTTCTTACAGTTTTCAGGGAAGAAAGTACAAACCCCGTTCTCTGCCTTAAGTGAATTCTTTTTGTTCCTTAGTTTACTCTTCCAATGATAAAGTTGCTCTTGACCATCCTGACTCTTGCCCATGCACACTCTAAGAATCTGACTTCCTAACTGATGTTTGAGGAACATGTAAAGATGAGAGACTTGCTGAATAAGAACACTGGAAGGCTCAGCAAGAAGTCAGCTAGTCCAATTCCTCTCAAATAGTTTTCTGCCCAGAATCCAAATTTGATGATGTTCCAGCTCGTGGTCATTCTCAAAGGTATATTTAAAGTTATTCTGAATTCTTTTATCAGCTGTAGCTCAATTTTTTTCTTCCACTAAGGGAGTATATTAGAATGCAGGTAAGAGTGACTTGATTCTAGGAGCACTCTGTACCCCTCCGAGTTTACATAGAAAGTAAAACGTCCAGGCAAAGGAAAACATCCAAAAGGCTTGTCACTTTATCATAGGATGGGAACTATGTCTTCTTCCATTATATTCCCTCTCGCTGAAATAGCCGTGGTAAATCTGTGACGCCCATGAAGTCTTCCTGAGAGGTCTCTTCATGCTTATATTATTAACATTTTTTCTTTGAATATAATTTTTGAGTTTTCAAACTGCTTTCACTTCTCGATTTTACCGTAGTTCTTTGAGTCAAAAAATACAATTGTTCCTATTTTCTAGTTGAGAAACTTAAGGCTAAGAAAAATTCAGTGACTTGTTCTAGGTCATATAGCAAATGGGTAGTAGAGCCAGAATTTCCATCAAGCGAATTGATTTTTAATCCAGTGTGTATTCCAGTATCCTGCCCTGCCTCTCATCACTCCATATTCACAGGATGCTCTCATCACTCCATATTCACAGGATGATGCTTTTCTGTTGCACCCATCCCTTCCACAAACCCCTCTATGCTTATGGGTACTCTACCTTTAGGTGGTTTCTTACAGCCTCACCTTATTCCCCCTTCAAAATTCCACTGAGTTTATCTTGTCCACAGGATTTAATCTTCAGTATCATTACAAGGCATAAAAAATGTTATCAGATAAACCCATTCCTATTAAAGGCTTAACCAGGTAATGATTACCTCTCCCAGGTAAGTGTTAGCTTTAAGGAATGATATCACTACTGAGAGTTTCAGTTTCCTTGGAAATCAATGAGATTATAAACCTACTGTGAAAATAATGATTGGAAGTATGGTGGTGATAAATCTGTATAAAATCTAAATTAAATAATAAAGCCAAAATCTTATGAAGATTTTTTTTTTTTTTTGGTTAATATCTATAATCTCCTCCTGCTCTCCTGATCTAATCAACTTCACAGTAAACTATGAGAAAAGGCACCATTTCCACTTGCTCAGTCTCCTTTGCCTGAAATCTGGTGCAGGGTCTGGGACATATTTATTGAATGAATGAACTTCTACGACATGGCCAACAACCTGCTTGATTATAACCGTGGCAGGATGATGTAGGACATATAACAGTTGTATTGTGATAATGTAATTATAATAACATGATTCTTCAAAAAAAACTATTTTATTATGAAGTATAGCCCACATATAGAAAAAAAGTATTAAAAATGTACATCTCGGTGAATGATCACAAAGACAACACTCATGTAGCCACTACCCACGTGAAAGAGTAGAACGTTGCCAAACCCCAGAAGCTTCCTTCTGCCCCTCTCAACCACAGTCCTGTCTTCCTCCTTAAAGGTAACCCATTTTTCTGACCTCTACCTCTATAGTTTAGTTATGCCTGGTTTTGAACCTTGTGTAAATGGAATCCTATGATATGTTGTATTTAGACTTTTTTTTAACTCAACACCATGTATACTTACAAGTTCTTCCATTGTCTTCCCATCATGATCAACTTGTGCACGAATTGGGTTAATTATGGTCTTCTCTCAGGTCTTAAGACCATCTTACTCATTTAATGGTTCCTCACTAGAAGCTAAGGAATCACTAACTCAGTTCAACAAATAGTTATCAAGTGTCTGCTGTCTGATGGCTACTGCACTACTAGAGTACACAAATAATAGAAAAAGGTTATGATCGGTAAAGGTGATCAAAGACTAAATTCGTGATCTAGGGCAGATGTGTTCCAAGTGTGATCTCCACACCAGCACTGTGAGTCTCCCCTGGGAACCTGTTAGAAATGCAAATTCTGCAGTCTCATTACAGATTTACTGAGTCAAAAACTCTGGGGGTGGGGCCCAAGCACCTATGTTTTAACAAACCCTCCAAGGGACACCTTAAAGTTTTAAGAATCACCGATCACAGAGGATTTGTTTGACCTTTGGAAGAAGGAGGGGTCTAAATGCCTTCTAACCTGTCTTCTAATGCTAAAATCCCAGGATTATTAGAAAATTCCTACAATTTCCATTTCCAAAATGACTTTGTTTTTTGTTTTATATTTATTTTTTATTTTTTAAATATATTTTATTGATTTTTTACAGAGAGGAAGGGAGAGGGATAGAGAGCTAGAAACATCGACCAGCTGCCTCCTGCAAACCCCCCACCAGGGATGTGCCCGCAACCAAGGTACATGCCCTTGACTGGAATCGAACCGGGGACCTCTCAATCCGCAGGCTGACACTCTATCCATTGAGCCAAATCGGTTTCGGCATGTTTTTTGTTTTATATTTAATTTTGAATCAAGTTTAGGAGGAAAAAGCTCCCTAAAGTGGCTTGTTTTCTTGGTTTTGATTAGTTCAGTGGTTTGAAAGAATTACTAAGAAGCAGACAATGTTCATTAGGGGCACTTTACTTTAAATACAGAAATTAGACATTAAATGAATGTTTCAGAGCCAAACTCAGGAGTCTCCAGGGGTCCTGTATCTCACCTAGAGCTCATGCCTCTCCTACACAGCTCTGCCTTTCAGACTTAATGCCAAATAGTAGCAGTGCAGTTTCGAAGCATGAGACTTAGGCTGAAACAGCCACTTCCTAATTGCCCCATATAAACTTGACAGTGCACTAGATTTTCTTTTCTTTTTTTTAATTTCATTGAATTTATTGGGGTGACTTCATTTAATAAAATTGCATAGGTTTCAACCCAGCTGGTGTAGCTCAGTGGTTGAGCATTGACCTATGAACCAGGAGGTCACAGTTCAATTCCTGGTCAAGGGTACATGCCCTGGTTGTGGGCTCCATCCCCAGTAGGGGGCATGCAGGAAGCAGCTGATCAATAATTCTCTCTCACCATTGATGTTTCTCTTTCTCTCTCCCTTCCTCTCTGAAATCAATAAAAACATATTTTAAAAAAATTGCATAGGTTTCAGCTGTACAATTCCATAATACATCATCTGTATACAGTATTGTTGTGTGTTCACCACCAAAAGTCATCCTTTCATCACCATTTATTCCCACTTTACCCTCCTCTACTTCATTCCTGCCCTCCTTTCCCAAATCACCACACTGTTGTCTGAAAACACTCGATTCTTATAGATGAGATTAACCAAGTGTACCTGTAAGGGTTGATTAAATCATGCACTGGTAATAACAATCCCCAAATCTCATTGGCTTAAAACAACACTCAAACTACTTGTTTGAGGAGCTTTGCTTTCTGTTGTCCTTACTCGGGGGCTCAGACTGGTGGAATAGCCACTCTATAGACCATTGCCAATTGTGGCAAAGAGAAGAAAGATCTGAAAGGTCTCACATGGACACTTAAATGCTCTGTCCAGAAGAGATGCTGTAAATTCTATGTATCGCTCATAGGCAGAACTAATCCTAGCAACCATAAGGGGGCCAGAGATGTCATTCTACCTGTGCCCAGAGGCAGAGGTCCTGAGCCACCTGTTGAACTAACTAATAACCAATGGTAAGGCAGCATTCATCTTGTGTCTTCTCCCATGATATGAAATAAGAATTTTTGACCATGTTCTATGGGTCAGGTACCGTGCTAGTGGTTTATATATATTGCCTCATAATTCATACAACAAGCCTGAGAGGGAGGATTTATTATTACTTTATATAGATGAAAAAAACTGAAGTGAAGTGAGGTTAAGTAGTCTGCTCACTTATTAAGTAATGGTGCCAATATTAGAGCTCAGGACTGTCTGACTCCAAAGATGATAAATATACAATATTGCCTTTATATTATACCTTGATAAATATACAATATTGCCTTTATATAATACCTATGAGGCCTTTGGGCTCCATCATTTGGTTATTAATTTGCTTTCATTGGTCCTTTTTCCCATCCTGATTGTCTGTTTATCCATGACACTGAGCAAATATGCTTTGAGTCACACAAAAGTAAAAATGAGCATTCTGTTCTTGCTATAGAGACTAAGACTGTAATAGCTCTGACTTAAAAGGAAAGTACCACTGAGACCATTCAGCTAAACTAGCAGTTAAAACTGATTAAACTTAATAGACCAAATATAGAAGTGTGTTGTTCTGGTAAAAGCAACTTCTAGACCTTATTTACATTGATTGTATAACATGCTGCTTTACTGTTTGAAAATTGTGAGTAGTCCAAAATGTTTACTGTGCTTTAATTATTCTCATAAAATTAAAATTTCCACATAGTAATATAGTTTCCAAGTTACGCATAGATATTAACTTTATACTTGGAATATTTTTCCTGTAGAAGATTTCTTTTATGAAGAATGAGGGTTTTTTCCATATTAATAAAGATTTAGAGATTACTTTCTGCATTACCTTTCATCCTTTTGCAAATTCTTTGAAATCGAACATTAATTTTTGATTGAGTGAGGGAATCTCTTTTCTTCTTGTTTCACATTTCCAAGCACTCAAGAATTAGGCTGGCACTGGCTGGCCTCAGTGTCCTCTCTCCCTGCTCCCCAGGGGAGGAGTCAACCTTCATATTAACACTAGGGGATAATGCAAAGAACTTGTGTGGCTTAACTGCTTCCCTTTACTTACTTTGGTGAGGGATCTGCCTGCTTTGTGTAGAGATCCTTCAAATTTCTTCAATTCTAAGACACATTTTTTAAATACCTTAGCATCTCTGAATAAATATATCTTTAGATATATCTTATGATTAATTGCAGGTCCTAATTTAAAAGGGTTCATGTCTTTCTTAGTGGTGCATACAATAAAGGCTTGCCTTACAAATTCAGTGTTTTTTTTATTAGATGCAATATAGTTTTTTGCGTTTCTCCCTAAGATATGGGGGGTGGGGGGAGGGATGGGTGGTATAGTGTTAGGAATACATTGTGGCTACATATGTAAGCTATTACCACATCAGCTTCCTCGGTAATAAAGGGAGTGTCTCCATCCCCCTGATGTTTTGTTCAGGTCTCACTTGGTTCTGAACTTCAATAGGGGGAGAAGAATGTTATGTATTAAATCTGCATAACATTGGACCAGATCCCTTGACAATAGGTAAGACGTAAAAGGTGGGAAGGAAATGTTGGAGATAGAAGCATCTTGTGAAAGCGAGATCCGAAATCATCCAACATGGTGGCTTTGGTTTTTGACTTACCAAGTAGGTTAGAAGTTATAGTCATGGTTTTTTGACTTTGGTAAGTTGTAACTCTATATAGCATGCCATATGACTGCTTTTTACAATTTAATATTGGCTTTTAGCGCATGTACCTTGGTGGTATTAGGCCTCAGGCTTCAGTAAATTGGCCAGGTGGGATTTCTGACTTCGAGGGGTCACTGAAGCATATAATAACTTTGTCTCAAGAAAGTGACAATTTTTATTCAGGCAAGACTGCAAGCACCTGTGCCTAAGACAAACCTAGCTGCCCATGTGACCTCAGCATTCCTGGAAATAGATGCCTTTAGGTGAAACTGTGACAGCAAGACCTTGAAATTCATAGGCACAGCTAGGCCTGGTATTTCAGGGGAAGCTAATCAGTCCTTTTTGACCTTGGAAGGAGTAGCAGTATCATCTGAACAGCAAGGCAGCTGAGTTTTTCATGTTCAACATAACACCGGTCAGCTTTTAGCTTTGTACTGTTTGTGCCAGGGCTCTGTAGGCAGTATGAGACCAGCTGACTTACTCTGCTCACCTCTATGTCATGTCACCTGCCTTCAAGACCAACAAAGATAAGTGTGGAAGGAGTAAACAACGTGACCTCAAATTGGCTTCAGATTTGTTAACCGAATAAACTTTCATAATGGATCCTGATTTCCCAGACCAAATTATGAGTTTTTCCAGGTGTGTGATGGCCTATGATGAATGAATAGCTAAAAATGAATGGAAGTCCTTTTTATGAACAGGTATGTTATCCTCTTAGAATAAAATAAAGATACAGCTCAAAATTAAGGTATTGCAAACCCACAGTCTAAGAAAGCAATTAAAAAGAGTTATACCATTTAACTCTAGAAATCAAATTTTTTTCCAGGCAATTAAAAAACAACTGAAATGATTAGTTCAAAATGAAATAAAGGGGACTGGCTAAGTAAGATGGAGAAAGAGAGCTGCTTATTAGAAAAGTTGTTATTTTTAGCTGACAGACCAGACAGATACGAAGGGGGAAATGAGAACTTAAAGGCCAGGAGAGTCAACTATAAAAGGGAAAAGAGTTAAATCTAATTGCTCTATAAAAAGAAAAAGAGAAAGGAACGATATTGGTTTAGTGTTAGTAGGACAGGAAGAATGACTGGGACTCAAAGAATTCTGACAGAGGGAATACCAGAATCTCAGAGACCAGGATTGAGTAACTGTGCTGGAGTGTCAAAACAACTCTAGAGATGACCTTTTTAGAACTGAGGATAAAGAATCCCTTGTAAGAATAATTGTGTAAACAAGCCTGGAAGATTTGGATTAATAAGTCATTTGGTTTCAAGGAAATATGGGCACATAGGGAAGTTGGAGCAAAATATTCAAGCCATTAGTAAGTGAGTTATTACCAGGTAGCAGTCTGGTATTCCCTTTGTCCTTGGGGAACATGCAAGAGAAATTTATGGAATTCATGTTCTATAGGAGGGCACAGCAAAGAAGCGACATAGAACACCAATAGATCCGGGCTTTGTCTTTATGTCAGTCTAAAGGTTGGGATTACCCAATAGAAGAGAGAATGGACAAAATACCTTGGGCAGACCCAGATTCCCTGATTTCCATATCTCTCACTATGGGAGGCCCCAGAAGATATCATTTAGAGAAGTATATTAGAAACAAGCTCCTTTATTAGAAAAACACAAGGAAAGCAAATGGAGAAAAGTTACTTAAACTCAGCAAACACTACTAGAACATCAAATAGAAAAAGAAAAGAACCAATTTAAGTAATAATTGAATTGTTACCAGTGCTCTTTAAAACTGTCAAGGTCCTGAAAAACAAGGAAAACTAGAAACTGTCACAACCAAGAGCAGTGTAAGTACACATGAGACTATATGTAATGTGGCATCTCGAATGGGAGCACGGGACAGAAAAACAACATTAGGTAAGGACGAAAAAGCATCTGAATAAAGCATGGACTTTGGATAATGTATTAATATTGATTAATTACTTGTGACAATTGTACAATCATAACGTATTATTTTAATACTAGTGGCCCAGTGCACAAAATTCTTGCACATTAAAAAGGAATCAATTATAAAAAATATTTTAATATTGTTATTTGCCCTTTCTCTATAAGAGAAGTGTCAGATGAAAGAAAAGTAGTAAAATGTGTATAAAATCTCCCTCCTGTCAGAGTCTGGGGCACGCCAGGGGACCTAGAGTCAAGTACCTACCCACCACCCACATGCACTTCAAAAACGCAGGAGACCTAGACCTGGCCAGCCCCACCCCAATTGGGTGAGACCCAGACCGGGCTGGCCCCACCTCCGTAAAGCCCCTCCAGGTAGGGGGTGCAGCCTCAGGTCCCCCGGCATGGCGCTGAGGTGAGGGGTGTGGCCTGAGGTCTCCTGGACCAACGCTGGGGCGGGAGGGGCGGGGGTCATGGCCTGAGGTGTCCCAGCCCAGAGCTGGGGTGGGGGTTGTGGCCTGAGTTCCCCCATCAAGCCCAGTTGTCCCCCCTCCTGCCGCAGCATCACGTCAGGGCTGAACGAGGACACATGAAGGCAGTGTCATGTCCCTAGCTGGGGATGCAGGCAGGCAGCTTCACCTCAGCACTGGGTGGGGATGCACGATGGCCGTGTGACATTAGTTCTGGGGGTGGAAGTCCCCGCCCACAGACTTGTCGTGACTGGGACACCTTAACTGACAAATTAGCATATTACCTCTTTATATGTATAGATTAGGGAAAACTGGGTGTAAGTGTATGGGAACTCTGTACTATCTTTGTAACTTTTATTTAAATCTATGAAAAACTATTCTAGCATGAAAAAGTTGATTTTAAAAAATTGAATTATTAGAATTTCAAATGAGCTTTTGGACCAGTGGTTCTCAACCTTTTTAATGCCATGACCCTTTAATACAGTTCCTCATGTTGTGGTGACCCCCAACCATAAAATTATTTTCGTTGCTACTTCCTAACTGTAATTTTGCTACTGTTATGAATCGTAATGTAAATATCTGTGTTTTCTGATGATCTTAGGCGACCCTGCTAGTGGTTCACAACCTGTGGGTCGTGACTCACAGGTTGAGAACTGCTGCTGTAGTGAGCTCACTACATCAATGTGAAAGAGAAACAAAGTTTGGCTGCCTCCAGCACACACCCCAATGGGGGATGTAGCCTGAAACCTGGGTATGTGCCATGACTGGGAATGGAACCAGTGACCTTTTGGTGCATACAACAATCCTCTGGCCAGGGCACTTTTTTTTTTTTCTTGTGTTGAGGACTTTTAAGATTTACTTACTTAGCAATTTTCAAATGTGCAATACAGTATAACTAGCTATACTCACCGTTCTGTATATTACATCCCCATGACTTATTCATTTGATAACTTGACCCTCTTCACACATTTTGCCCCCTCTCCCAACTCCCTCCATTCTGGAAACCACCAATCTGTTCTCTGTATCTTTGAGCTTGTTTATTTGTTTTATTTTGTTTTGTTTTTATAGTCTACATAAAAGAGAGATCAGATGGTATTGTCTTACTTGTCTGACATTTCACTTGGTATAATGCTCTCAAGGTCTATGTATGTTGTCACAAATGGCAAGATTTCAATTTTTTTTTAATGGCTGAATAGTATTTCATTGTGTATGCATTTACATTTTCTTTATCCATTCATTCATTAATGGACACTTCGGTTGTTTCTGTATTTTGTCTATCTATATATATAAAAGCCTAAGTGACCATTATGACTGAACGACCAGTTGACCAGTCACTATGATGTGCACTGACCACCAGGGGCAGACGCTCAATGAAGGAGCTACCCCCTGGTGGTCAGTGTGCTCCCACAGCCAACCTCCTGTGGCTGGCCAACCTCCCGCAGCCCCTCCCTCTGGTTGGCCAACCTCCTGCAGCCCCTCCCCTTGGTTGGCTAACCTCCCACAGCCCCGATCGGGCCAATTGCCGGCCAGGCCAAGGGACCCCACCCATGCACGAATTCGTGTATTGGGCCTCTAGTTATAAATAATGCTGCAATGAATATAAGCATGCATATATCTTTTTTAATGTGTTTTTGTTTTCTTTGGATAAATGCCCAGAAGTAGAATTGCTGTATCATATGATAGTTCTATTTTTTTATGTTTTCAGGAACCTCCATACTGCTTTCCATAGTGGCTGCACCAATTTACATTCCCACCCATAGTGCACCGGGGTTCCTTTTTCCCCACATCTTTGACAGCACTCATTATTTACTAGAGGTCTGGTGCAAAGAATTCATGCACAGGTAGGGTCCCTAGGCCTGGCTGGTGATCAGGACTGATTGGGGCCTTTTGGCTGCCGGCCAGGGATTTCCTTCCCTGGCTGCGGGCTGCCAGCTGAGGCCTTGCTTCATTCCATGCCACCCCCTGGTGGTCAGCGTGCATCATAGCAAGTGATAGAACTCCCAGTCTCCTGGTCAAACTCCTGTGGGGACACTTTGCATATTAGCCTTTTATATATAGATTATCTTTTTGATAATCGAGAGTCTAATGGGTGTGAGGTAAATGACAATGTTATGTGAAGCACTATTGGTCCTCACTTTGCTGCTAATAGTAGGGCACAAGTAACAATAGCAAACTTAATACAAAAGTCCATTGATGATGATTATTTATTTGAGTCAACTGTGGGAGAAAAGAAGAGCCCTTTCTTAAGAGGATTATTTCAAACTAAGTATTCTATAAGAAGAGGCAGCAGAAATAGCTAATGAGACACAGGAATGAAAAATATCTGTTACAAGTCATAATGGAGGCTGGGTCATTAAAGAATGCTGACAATTCAACACTGGAATACAGGAAACATAGAGCTCAAAGAAGAAACAAAAATTAATAGGGTTTGAATGGAAAAGAAAGCACCCAAAATGACTGAGCCTGACATTTGCAATTTTCCAACATTGCAAAAACAAACACACAGAAAAAGCAACTTGAGGATAGGGATGGTCTCATTAGATGGTTTTTGCCCCCTGATAAACTCACTGCTTCCTCTTTGCTGGAATTGAGTTTAATTTCACAGGTTGCGAATTGTGTTCCACCTTCCTTCTTCACTCAGATACACTGAGGCTCTTTTGTGATATTTGGCATTATGAATAGTCAATTTGGAAGCATCATTGTATCTATGAGAATTTTTAGGAGCCGAGTAATGTTTGTTTTTTTTTTCTAAATTTCATGGATATGGGACTAATGCTGTGATAATCTTTTATGTCCTATTAACTTTTTAGACCCTTTAAAATGCATATTATGAGAGACTTAGTGATAAATGCATTCAATGGAGCCTCCAAAAGAATGACCTAGACTGGAGCTGCTGAAGGCTGCTTCTCCCCAGCATGGAGAATTCACCCTCTTGAGATTGGGTAAAATAAGAAATTGAGGAAGCTTAATTTTGGACTACTATTTTCTTAGGAATTTTAACTCATAAGGGCAATAGGACTTAATTTCTTTCGACTGTGAATTACAAGAGAATTTCTATTTTTTACTGTAATTTCTTCCTAAGAAATTATAATGAGGGTTATATTTAGATTGGGTCATATTTTTATGTCTATTTTAAAGTTGGATAATCTTAGTGGTACCATTTAAATTTTAAAAATATCTTCTGATGGAAAGTGCTAAATACTATACTAAATATATTTTGGGGTGGAGAATAAAAAAAGCTATCAACTTTTCTCATAAGGTGGCAGTGTGGCTTGAGATTAATTTAATATATGCATTGCCAAGACACTTTCAAAATCTAAATTCTATTATTTGCTGTTATTGTAAAGGAAAATAATCCTATATAATAAAAGGCTAATATGCAAATAGACCGAACAACTGAACAACCAGTTGCTATGACGTGCACTGACCACCAGAGAGTGCGTGCAGAACATGGTGGGCATAGGCAGCAGGAGGCAGAGCACAGAACATGGTGGGCATTGTCTGCAGTAGGATGGTGGAGCAGCTGAGTGGGGGTGCCAGACCAAGGCGAGGCGAGCCTCTGGTGGTTACTGAAAATTCTTTGCTCCCGCGCACCACGGGTCCCGCCTGGCGCTCACACCCACAGCCAGCACCGGAGCCACTGCTCACACCTGCTAATGGCACCTGGCGCCGGTCCTGATCACTCGGCGCTGTCAGCAGATGTGAGCGGTGGCTGCAAGCCCTGATCGCCCCTCAGGGCTTCTCCATCTCCCCCTGCTCCTGAGGGGCTATCGGGGCAGCAGCTGCGTCTCACACCCACTGCTGGTGACGGCCCCGCTTGCACCCACTGCCGGCGCCAGAGCCGTTGCTTGCACCCACTGCTGGCACCAGCCCTGCTTGCACCCACAGGCAGCGCCGGAACTGCCACTTGCACCTGCTGCCAGCACTTGGCGCTGGTCCTGATTGCTCGGTGCCGTCAGCAGATGCAAGGAGCAGCTGCTGGCCCTGATCACCCCTCAGGGCTTCTCCACCTTCCCCTGCTCCTGAGGGGTGATCAGGGCAGCAGCTTCCACTTGCATCCACTGACAGCACGGGCCCCGCTTGCACCCGTTACTGGCGCCGACCCCAATTGCTCTGTACCATTAGTGGATGCGAGCAGGGCTGGTGCCGTCAGTGCATGGGAGCGGTGGCAGTGGGAGTGGGGCTGCTGGCAGAGAGGGGACTGGGGGCCGTGGCAGGAGGGGCTGGGAGGGGTTGTGGAGGATGGGCCGAGACCTACCCCTGTGCCCACTGCAGCCTTGCAACCCACAGTTCCTTTGAAGGTGCACAAATTCATGCACTAGGCCCCTAGTATATTATAAAGGCAGGTGAATACTTTACCTTAATATTCACAGTCAACATTGAAAGAGCACTTTAAATTTTATAAAGCAGTTTCATGTACACTATCATTTGATTGATTGATCTACCTATCCATTCATCCACCCATCCATCTTTTACCTGCCTTGAAAATATTCCTGTACTTCCCAAGCAAATGAGGAGCTTTACTTTAAAGTTTGATCAGCAGGGCACTAACTAAGCAATAATACTTGAATGAGTAAATGAATGAATAGATTCTGTGATAAAAATATAAATAACTACCTATATTTATAAAAACAATTAAATGTAATTTATAAGATTAATACCACTTTATATTTATACTAGAGGCCCGGTGCATGAAATTTGTGCACGGGCTGGGTGGGGGGGTTCCCCTCAGCCCAGCCTGGACCTTCTCCCATCCGGGACCTCTCGGGGGATGTCCAACTGCCAGTTTTGGCTCAATCCCAGGGGTCGGGCCGAAACCAGCCGTCGGACATCCCCCTCACAATCCGGGACCACTGGCTCCTAACTGCTCACCTCCCTACCTGCCTGATCACCCCTAACTGCCCCCCCCACCCGCCGGCCTGGTCGCCCCTAACTGCCCCCCCTGCCGGCCTGGTCACCCCCAACTTCCCCCTCTGCCGGGGTCACCCCACGCAGCCTGCTAGTCAGTCATTTGGTCATCCCTTGCTAACCTCCCTGCCAGCCTTGTCACTCCACACAGCCTACTCTTTGGTTGTTACTGTGAGGGCATCATGACCAATTTGCATATTACCCTTTTATTAGTATAGATTATAAAGCTATAAGAAGGTGTTCTAAAGTCTGCCCAGCTGTCATGACTCAGTGGTTGAGTGTTGACCTGTGAACCAGATGGTCATGATTCGATTCCCAGTAAGGGCACATGCCCAGGTTGGGGCTCGATCCCTAGTGTGGGGTGTGCAGGAGGCAGCTGATCAAAGACTGATATTTCTATCTCTCTCTCCCTCTCCCGTCCTCTCTGAAATCAATAAAAATATATTTTAAAAAATGATAATCTATTGCTGCTCAATAATATTGGGTACCTTTTTAAGAATCACATTGCTGGTATGCAGCAGATGATGGAGTTCAGACTATGTTTGTTTGTTTTTTCCTAAATGAGGGCCTTTTCTACCACACAGCCCTACCTTGGTTCTAGTTTTTTTTTTTTCCCCTATAGTTTCCTTTTAAAAACTATATGTATCTGTAAGGATATAAATCCAAGAGAAAACACTTTTTGACTGGTAGTAACTTACCTTCCTTAAGGTGCCCAGTGATGACAGAATTGATTTTGTAGCCATTGATTAAAAGCCACATTAAGTTTAGAATTGTCAGCTGAGCCCAGAGATAACATTTTCATAATGACTTTTAATAAACATGGAAGAAGTGATTTCATTCATCTATAAATTTGATTAATGATATTTTTTTTTCAGGACAAAGTAAATGAACTGCTCCTTTACAGGCTTAATCTCTGTATTACAGGTAGATTCTCCTGCAATACATTTTTGGGACAGGAAGGAAGTACTCCAGAGACAGGCCTTGTAAACAACTCAGAGAGAAGGCAGGGGAGGGAGGGGGGAAGGGAGAGATCAACCAAAGGACTTGAATGCATGCATTAAAGCCTAACCAATGGACACAGACACCAGGGGGGTGAGGGCATGAGTGAGGGGGTGGGGGATAATGGGGGAATAAGGACACATATGTAATACCTTAATCAATGAAGAAATAAAATAAAATAAAATAAAAACTCTAAAAATTGATACTATTAGTAATATTTAAAATTTTTAAATGGTCTTGATTTCATTTACCAAAAAGAAATTTTAATTCAGATTTTTACTATGGTGAAAATAGGAATCTGACCTCTTTTTATCTAGAAAGAATTGTTCTAGCCAGATATTTCTGAATTCCTGACATGCCCCCTCCACCACCATTTTCTCCTTGAGTTTTCCACATCTTATTAAATCCACAACTCCATTCTTCCAGTTTATATTCTAAAAATTTGGATTTACTATTTGATTCCTCTCTTTCTCTCCTATCAACATTACCTTAAAAATAAAACCAGAATTTAGCCACTTCTCATCACCACCACTGGTCTCCCTGGTTCTGCTTTCGCATGTTTTCAGATAAACCCAGTGGCCCAAGTGATCACATCATGCCTTTCTTCTGCTCAAAAATCTTCAATGTTTCTCCTGTCGGAGTAAATCCCACAGTCTTAACGTTGACCAGGACTCTATATAATGTTTCTACCTCTCCAGTCACACTACCCCCCACCCCAACCTCCATTATATCTCACACCTAATTTCTAAATACTGCACCTCAGGGTCCTTGCAGCTGTTATTCCCTTTCTCACCATACCCTACACAACCAGCTGCTTCATTTTCTTCAGTCTTTTCAATAAAATCCCTAGATATGCTATCTAAAATGCCAACACATTATACCTTCCCCTGCTTTGTTTCCCCCCTGTAATTTTTTAAGTTATCTAACATACATGTAGTCTTTTAAAAATAATGATATCTATAAAGTCTGAAAGGAGAGTGATTTTAGAAAAATTACACAATGCATGTTAATTTCATCTCTCAGGCAAGACTGCTTTTCATAGATGAAAGTCCCTACAGACCTGCTCAGATTACATCACAGAGAGACAGTTTACCAGAGAGAATGCTTTATGCCAGGGACTGGGAGAGGCTGTTCTCAAGTTGGACTAACTGCTTGTGTCTTTGAAGTTTGATGAGGTGTCTATTCCATATGTAATTGGTAGGTGAATACTTTTTTTAAAAATGGACTTTTAGAGGGAGATGAAGGGAGAGGAAGAGAGAGAGAGAGAAACATCAATCAGTTGCCTCCCATATGTACCCTGATCTGGTATGGAACCTGAAACTTGGATGTGTCTGGATGTGTCCTGACTGGGAATAAAACCTGTGACCTTTCAGTGTAGTATGGGACAATGCTCCAACCAACTGAGCCACGCCAGGGCGGTAGGTGAACACTTTTAAAAATGTGCTTAGCTCATCAGTGGTGAGTGGAGTCTCTGGGTCTGATTGGACAGAGGACAGCCAAAGGGCTTTTTACTGTCTTTGACTTCATGATTCTTTGTACCTTAAGGATTATGAGTTTCTGAAATTCCAAACTATACTTTGGCTTATACAGTCCTGCTCAGAATTCATATTGAGTCTGCATGTTATTGAGGATATAGATGCTGTATTTATTTCCCCTTTATCACATAAAATATTTGTAAAAATCAAAATATTACACAAAAGTATTTAAAAAATCAAATGGCACAGAAACGTCTCTATTAAAAAAGACACAAAACAGCTATCTGAACTCCCTTGAGAGCACTTAAAACCCCTTTTAATTGTTTCCTTGTTTTGTGGTTCCCTAATATTTCAAAACAGTATATTTATACAGCTGTTTCTTGAGTTATCAATCCTAGAAGTGATTATTTCTTTACTATCATTGAAGAAAAGGATTGACTTACATCTTTCATTTTCTACCTGCCAATTCTCCAATGTATGTACTTACATAATTCTTTTCTAGTTTCTTTTTTTTAAAAAATATATTTTATTGACTTTAGAGAGGAAGGAAGAGGGAAAGAGAGATAGAAACATCAATGATGAGAAAGAATCATTGATCTGCTGCTTCCTGCATGCCCCCCATTGGGGATCAAGCCTGCAACCTGGGCATATGCCCTGATTGAGAATCAAACATTGACCATAAGTCAATGCTCCACCACTGAGCCATGCCAGCCTGGAGTCTGTGCTTTTAGACTATTAGTACTCTTGTCCTTTTGACCACCTAGTTTCTCCATTCCTGTCACCCAACTTCTTTAGACGTTTAGACACATGTTTACTTTTACCTTGCTAAAGCTTGATAACATTCAAATCCTTTTTAAAAACATAGTGTTTTGTCTATAGGTTAATTCTAAAAGTTGACAACTAATAAAAAATTGCTTATGATGATGCAAATACTGTTTAGTGAAGAGGAAATTAATTTACTAAATTTGTGTTCTGTTCTCTTGAATTCCAAAGATATATCCCTATGTCTAATATCAATTTCAAATGTGTTCTTCCTTTTTGAATTCTACCAATTGCTGAAAACCATGCCACATTTTAGTTTGCGTGGTATTCTGAAATTAATCTTTTTACACAGTTTTTATCTCCTGAAATTTCTCATTGCCTTTTTTCTTTCTGTTGGAGGAACAAACATATGTTTTTATTACCATCAACTTGTTATCCTTCAGCTTCTTTTTTTAAAAAAAATAGTTTTATTGATTTCAGAGACAAAGAGAGAGAGAAACACCAATGATGAGAGAATCATTGATTGGCTGCCTCATGCACACCCCCTACTGGGGATTGAGCCCACAACCCGGGCATGTGCCCTTGATGGGAATTGAACCTGGGACCTTCTAGTCTGCAGGCTGACGCTCTATCCACTGAGCCAAACCAGCCAACGCTCCTTCAGCTTCTTAATAAGTTTATCTCTGTGTTGGAGTGCATTGCATTTTTCTTAAAGCCCACTTAATCTAATTCAAAGCCAATACCTTATATTCTTGGCTTCTATACAGCTTGTTCATGGAATTTCTAATTAAATGTTACTTACTTTGTATCTTTTGTATCATCATTTTCTGCTCAACCTCTCAATCATAATATTCATTCTACATAGTTACCCCTCATTTCCACCTTGTTTTGTTGAGAACTGCCTGTACTCCCTGCCCTCCTGGAATTTGCCTTCTATTGAAGAATAAAGCCAATTAACAAGGTAAAGGCATTTTATAGTTTCGTATGTTGATTCTGCTTTGCATTAGAGAGAGGAATATGCAGGAAGTGGGAAGTTCTAGCTACCACCTTAGCAGGGGATGATGCATTTCTCAAGTTCCAAGTTAGGAGTCTTTTAATTATTTATGAAAATCAATATTTAAAAAGGTGTTTCTATTATGTAGTACTTGTAGAATATGTTGCATGTATTAAATTAGGCACTAAATAGGCTTTAGTGGCCTGCCTAGAACTAAATCTATCATTGTTTTTATGCAAAGTAAATAATGTATTTTAATTTCCAAACAAAAGATTTGCACGTGGACTTTTAGAACACAACCTATTTGTTGAACCCATTGGTTAAGTTGGCAATTGACTGCATTGCAAAATTATTCTAAATGAAAAAAAAAAGATTTTTTTAAGCAGCCTGTTTAGGCAGGAATCATATAGGGTGTTTCAGCATTGAAAACTCATTATTAATTTAGAAGAATTATATAACATTGTCAAGCTGTTTGCTATTTAGCTATACAAGAAATCCATTGTACTTAAATAGACCTGTTACTGAAAAGGTCAGCCTAAGATTGTTTTTGGTAAAGATTCATGGAACCTCTTTTATAGTTTCTTCCATTTTGATCTGTTATTTATAAAATGAAGATAAAGTTAAAAAATATCCAAATGTTCTCATTAATCTAAGGTGTGAGGTTCCCTGGAAAGAAATACAATTATACCCTAGAGGCAGCCAGATTTCTGAGCCATAAATTTGCCACTTTGGCTATTTTAGCTATTTTGTTCTGTTTATTTCAGATTTCACTCACACAGAGAATCCATCTGCATATCTACCAGGGTCTAAATATTTAAACAATATTTTAATTTACTCCTGGTTGAAATAAAAAAAACAAACACACCCTTATATTCCTAAGCAGGTTTAGTTTATGATTATTTTTACTTTTTTTTTATTTACTAGGTGTTCAGGGGTTTTCAATGTAAAGACTAGTATATCTAAGAGTAGCCAAAATAAATATATAAAGCATAGGAATGTAATCTGCAGCAGAGGAAATATAGGCAATCTATATATATAAAAGCCTAAGCGACCTTTAAGACCAGTCGACAGAACAACTGGTCGACCAGTAGTTATGACATGCACTGACCACCAGGGGTCAGATGCTCAACGCAGGAGCTGCCCCCTGGTGATCAGTGCACTCCCACAGCCAACTTCCTGTGGCTGGCCAACCTCCTGCAGTCCCTCCCCCTCGCCCAGCTGAGCTGGGCAAGACGGCCCGGATCAGCCTGGATCCCCAGCCAGGCCGAGGGACCCCACCTGTGCACAGATTCGTGCACCAGGCCTCTAGTATTATCATAACTTAGTATGGTGAGATTACTAGAATAGTCATGGTGATCACTTTGTAAGATTTATAGATAGTGAATCACTGTTTGTACACCTGAAATTAATATAAGGTTGTATGTCAACTATATTTTAATAAAAAAATATAAAATTGAGTAATATCCTTAACAAAAGCAAATATTCCTCTTATTGCTATAAATCTTGGAATAAAAAAATAATCATTATATTTGGTGAAATACCAATGAGGAATGAGAAGGAAGGAATTAAAACATTTTTTTGAGATAGTCTTATTTTCTCTAAGGCTATATATTTATGTAAATTGTATGTCATATTCATAATATGCTTGTTGTGTATATGTATAAAGCCAAAAGTCCACTGCTCTTTCTGAATCCTTCTCTACCTCTCTAATATGGCCCACTGAAAGCATCCTATCTAATAAAAGGCTAATATGCAAATCGACCAAACTGCAGAACTGGTCGCTATGATGTGCACTGTGCACTGATCACCAGGGGGCAGATGCTCAACGCAGGAGCTGCCCCCTGGCGGCCAGTGTGCTCCCACAGGGGGAGCACCATTCAGCTGGAAGCCAGGCTCATGGCTGGAGTGCAGCGGTGGTGGCAGGGGCCTCTACCACCTCCGCGTTAGCACTAAGGATGTTTGACTGACAGCTTAGGCTCGCTCCCTGCTCCCCTAAGGCTCCTGGACTGTGAGAGGGTACAGGCCAGGCTGAGGAATGCCCCTGAGTGCAGGAATTTCGTGCACTGGGCCTCTAGTTAACATATAATACGTTTTATCATCATAATTGCTGTATACAATTTTAAGATGTGACATATACATAGTCCTGTGGAAGCATCAATACAATGAAGAAACTAAACATATCATTCACCAAAACATTACCTTATTTCACCTTGTGATTTTTCCCTCCTACACTTCTCCACAATCAACACCCCCAGGCAACCATTGAACTGGTTTTGGCCCCTAAAGATGCACCTAGAACTTATATAAATAGAATCATGCAGTACAAACTCTATTCTTAAATCTCGATATGCTTATCCATGGAGCATTCCTTTTCATTGGGGAGTAGTATTCCATTGTATTGGATATACCACTCTTTGTCCATTCAACTGATGATGGATATTTAGATTATTTCCTGTTTTTGGCTGTTACCTATGAAGTATCTATGAACATTTGGTTCAAGTGTTTGTGTGGACATATCCTTTATTCAGTCCTCTAGGAAGTTTACCTAGAAGTATGATATCTGGGCCATATGTTAAGTGTATGCATACATTTTTAAAAAGCTGCCAAAGAACTTTGTATATCAGTGTATGAAGGTTCCAGTTTCTTTATATCCTTGAGAGCTCTTAGTACTAGTATAATCAGTCTTTTAAATTTTAGCTGGTTTTTAGTATTGTATCATTTAAGTTTCAGTTGAATTTCTGTAATCACTAATGACATTTGGCATTTTGTTCCCCATATATCCCTTTTTGACAAAAACAAACAAACAAACAAAAAAATGACTTCAAATCTTCAGAATCAACTGTTATGGTCTACAAAAAATAAAAATAAAAAAAGCTTGCTGGGATTTTTGTTGGGATAGTGCTGAATCTATGGGGCCATTTTGAGAGAGTAGGCCTTAACAATATTTGAACTTCTAATTTGTGAACACATTATATCTCTTTATTTATTTTGGTTCCCTTTAATTTATCCCAACAATATTTTGTACTTTTTCAGTGTGTAGGCTTTCTTTTTCTTCATCAAATTTATCTCTAAGTATGTCATACTTTTGATGCAATTGTGTTATTGATTTTCAATTAAAATTTCTATTTTTTTTACAGCTAGTTCATAAAAATACACTTTGTATTTGTATACTAGTCTTGCTAAATTTTATATTTGTTATAATAGCTTTTTTGTAGATTTTATAGGATTTTCCACATAGATGATCAGGTCATTTCTATATGGACAGTTTTACTTCTTCCTTGTCTTATATTCTTTTGGTGAGTTGATGCTTTTATCATCATAAAACAATCATCTTATATAAATATTACATTCACTTGATGCTCTTCATTCATTCATTTGACCCAGGTTTTAAAATCTGGTATTAATTTATTTTGGTTTAAGAACTTTCTTTAATATTTCTTGTTATGCAGTTCTGCTGGTGATGAATTCTTTCAGCTTTTGTATGTCTGAACACCTTTATTTTGCCTTTGTTAAATACTTTTTATTGGTTTAGAAATAATAAAATGATTTTTTTCCCTTTTACTTTTTTAAAGATGTTGCATCTTCTAGTTTGCACTTTTTAAAATGAGAAATTTGTCATCTTTATCTTTTTTCTTCTGTATGGCCTTTCCTCTGGCTCTTTTAAATATTATTTTTTAGAGAAGAGCACTGACACTGCTAGAAGAAGTAGGAAATGATAAAACTATAGGAAATTGTGGGTTTTTTGACAATCAAATTTAAAAATGTTTTATACTTTGACTTAAATTCCTGGGACTTGTAAGAAAATTAATATATGTGTAAAGATATATCTACAAGGTGCACACCGTTTCTTTATTTTTAATAACAAAATAGTAATAACCTCAGAGTTATTTAAGTAAATGACAATACATCTGATACAGGAGTTTTGGACTAGAAACGCGTGTTGAAAGGTGGTATATAGCAAAGGTGGAAATTTGAGAAACAAGCATAGACTCCCATGTGGGGAGAGGGAAAGAACCCCACTGAGTCCCTTTTTCCTACGATTTATAAAGGCTGCAGAGCATTATGCCTTGATATCCCCTCTGATTGGTCACCATCCCCTTCTGATTTGGTCACTATAGCAACTCCTGAGCTCAAAGGTGGAACCTCACATGGGACGGGTGAGGGTCTCCTCCCCTCCTCCTCATTGTTTGACTATTCCCTCTGGGCTTTCTTCTTCTCTCTGTGAATGACGGGCTTCCTTCCCTTTATTCTGTAAATGTACATGTCTGCAGCTTCCAGTCCCCTTATTCTATGGAAATGTGCCTTCTGCTCTTTCCAGCTCCCTTATTCTATGGAAATGTACCCTTTGCAGCTCTGTAGCCATGTGCTTTTTCCATGGACCCCTTAATTTTTTAAAATTTCCTAAACCTGCCTATTTCACCCCCAAAACTTCTATTTTACCCCCAAACTCCTTTCACATCCATATGATAATATTTAGCTACTGAAATTCATATTGCAGCATACATTGTTAGAGTTGAGAAAATACTAAAAAATGTATAGGATGGCCCTAGCCATTTTGGCTCAGTGGATAGAGCATCGTCCTATGGATGAAAGGGTCCCAGGTGTGATTCCAGTCAAGGGCACTGACTTTGGTTGTAGGCTCCTCCCCGGCTGGGGCTTGTGCAGGAGGCAAACAATTGATGTGTTTCTCTCACATTGATGTTTCTCTCTGTCTTTCCCTCTCTCTTCCACTCTCCCTAAAAATCAATGGAAAAATATCTTTGGGTGAGGATTAACAACAACAAAAAATGTATAGTATGAAATAACTTTATATATGTTTTTATGAAATAGAAGTACATATGTTTTTACTTGCATAGAAAAAAATGGAACATATCAAATTTTAGCAATGGTGAGTTTTTTCCTTCATGTTTTTGTGTGTGTGTGTGTGTTTGTCAAGTTTCCTGTCCTGACTATGTCATTAAGCTAGAGTCTTAACATATTTATGCAAGGAAGAATTTTCAAGAAAATAGCCTATATAATAAAGAGGTAATATGCAAATTGACCCTCACACCCTCACAAGATGGCTGCCTATGACCAGGCCGGCAGGGGGGTTAGTGAGGGACGACCAAACAACTGAATAAGCAGGCTGTGTGGGGCGACCAGGCTGGCAGGGGGGTTAGTGAGAGACGACCAAATGACTGAACAGCAGGCTGTGTGGGGCCACCAGGCTGGCAGCAGGGGCAGTTAGGGGTGACCAGGCCAGCAGAGAGGGCAGTAAGAGGAGACCAGGCTGGCAGGGGGGGGAGTTAGGAGTAACCAGGCTGGCGGGGGCGGGGGGGTGCAGTTGGGGGCGACCAAGCCAGCAGGGGGGCAGTTGGGGTGATCAGGTCAGCATCTGGCAGGGGGGGGCAGTTAGGGGCGACCAGGCAGGCAGGCAGGTGAGTGATTAGGAGCCAGTGGTCCAGGTTTGTGAGAGGGATATCCGATTGCCGATTTAGGCCCGATCCCCAGGATCGGCTCTAAACCGGAAGTCAGACATCCCCTGAGGGGTCCCAGATTGGAGAGGGTGCAGGTTGGGCTGAGGGGGACCCCCCACCCCGTGCATGAATTTTGTGCACTGGGCCTCTAGTTATATATAATGTGTAATGGAAAACAACTAATAGAGAACTCCTATTGACCTTTGGAGTCTACATAATTAATTGTCAAGGGAGTATAGATTTTTTTTTTTGCCTAAAGGGCCAACATGAACCACTTAATTTGCAGTTCATATCTTCTTTTTTCTTTGCTTAATGAGCTGTGGTAAAGGAATAAATGCTAACTTGAGAAAGACAGAATCCTGAATAAAAGAAAGCCAATATTAAGTGGAAGTGTCATTAAATTTTACAAGACTAATGAAAAGCCTGGTTTCTTTTTGTAGGTTTCCACAATATTTTGAAATTAATATTTTCTGCTTTCTGAAAGGTGTTATGATTATTTTTTACTAGAGAACCGGGGACTTGAAATTGTTAGTCTGGTGACTCAGGGGTTAGTTGACCTGTCGGGCTAGTTGACCTGTTGGGCAAATGATAATGAGTAGAAAAAGTGTGTATTCCTTATAAAACATTAATTTATATTTTTATCTATGCACATATGCATCACCTTAAGAAGGGTTGTGCTAGTGTACATTTTAAGGTCATGTAGTACTATGGCAAATTGGAATTTACATCCTCTGACAATAGGTTAGTTACTAACTCATTCTCTTGGTGAAAAAAAAAGCACAGAGGACTTATATTTGAAAGAGAATTGTTACGGGTGCTATCTTACCTTAATATATTCTGATATTTTTGAATACTACTAAAATGTTGCTTAGTTCTTGATAGATACGGGTGGCAAGAGATATGATCTAATTACTACTTACTTAATGATTTCTGCTTCTAGTAGGAACAAATTAAATGCATTTATGTTACAGCTAAAAGGAAATTTATTTATAGGAAAAGTTAAATATGATGAGTGTAGGAAAATATATATTTTATATCTTCCACTTAACATTTTATTATAAAATACATATATTTCTCTCTCACCTAACATTTTATTGTGATTGTTAAGTATGGAAATAATTATTTTTCAGAAATATTATCTTCAGTGGACATATAGGATTCTCCCAAAGGGAAAATCTCTTCTTTTCCACCAACCAATTCTATATTCCAGGATAGTATAATATCACAAGATTGCGTGAATTAAAAAAAAGTTTTATGAAACTCCCAATGTGTCAGTGTTCACACCAGCAGATTACAAAAAAGGAGGCAATTTATCTTTTAGTCTCTGATTAGATGTGCTTTTCCTAAGCAACCTCTTCCTTCTTTTTAACTTGTAGATACTATATGCCGTGTAAACGACTACATTTTAAATCTTGCCTGAGAGAAGTCTTGAATAAAGTTGTAACATAACTCTAGAATCTATAAATACTTCCCTTAGTTTTCCTATACCTCAACCTCACTTACTGCAAATATATTTTAGAGAAATGGAACAATGAGAAGTAACATGTGATTGGGAAGAAGTGGAGGCATAAAAGATCTGAGTTTCTGCTACAGTTTTTTGTTTTTCTTTTTGCTGTGATTATATCCATTTTCTTTCAATCACACCCTGATACCACAATCTATTCTTCCAGTTCCTTTTTGAGAAAAAAGTCTCAGAGGAGATCCTTTGTCTAAGAAGAGTCATGAACATGGTGCCTTACCAAAAGGCACATACACTCTAAGAGAAATGACTGCACCCAGGGCTCTCCTGGAGCAAGAGACATAAAAATAGAAAGAAGAGATGGGGAAATTTGTTCTTTCTTCTTCATTTTAAAACACACACACACACACACACACACACACACACACACACACACACACTTAAATACAAATAAAAAGGAAGAGAACTACTTTTAAAAATTTGAAAAACAAATGGAAATTCTAAATGTTACCTGGAATTTATTATTAGCCTTTGCTTTTGACCACAGTAAAGGTCTCCTTTATTTCTCAAATTGAGAGAGAGATATTCTTTAAAAAGATAGATATTTTTTATTGTTTAGAAAATGAGACATTATACAAATTTATATTAATAACTGTCACCATTTAAAACATGCATCTTTATTAAGAATGCTTAAGTTATCCTTTGAAACAGTATTATAATTATGATTTCAATTTGATGAGCTCTTGAAAAATTACCTGGCAATTATGATTGATTACTAGTTTATTATTGTTGTAAATGATATATAAACACATCTTGACAATTTTTTTGAATTATTACCTGTTTATAATTTTAGAAAGAACACATGACCCAAATGAAATGTCCTTAATCAGACAAATTCTTAATTTATAAATTAGGACTTTAAATTAATTTTGGGACTTAGTCAGACCTTTGAATTATTAGGACATAAGTAGTGGCTAAAAAATGTTTCACTATCTTTTTCAGGGATACCAACATTTATAAAGAAGTGTTATATGTTATTGAGCTTGTGGTGAGATTTCAAAATTTTTTCAGATCACTGAATGTACTATTTCAACATTATTGGGTAAATTTTACTAAGTTGGCTTTTATCAACCAACAATTAGTAAATATTTAGTACATGCCTTCCAGTTGTTCAGGGATATGTTACCTAAGAATATATATGCCAAAGACATGGATTTCACTTTTAAGATACTTACTTTTGAAGAAACAGAATTTAAAAATAGGAAATAATGGCCCACAGTAAACAGTGGTTTTTGATTACACATGAAACAATGCGGTATAGTGTTGTAGGTATTTAGACACATAAAATAGATCTTTTCTAACCAAGCCATGACTTTTAACCCATCATCTGGTCACCCAGACTGAGAGTAGAGTAGATGGGTTGTAACAAAGCCACCATTATAAACAACCCAATGAATATTTCCTGAGAGAGGTAAAAGTTGATATTAAATGTCTCCAGTAGACCATATCCTTCTTTCTTTTGCTTTACGGTTGTGAAACTAAAATATTTACCAGTAATATTTGCTATGAATATTTCTGTCTGTACTCAGAGAAAGTTTCCTTCTGAAGCCTGTTTCAGATACTGTAGTCTTTAATCTTATGGACATTTTCATCTTAAATTTTAGTAATTTACACATACACAGATCACCCATTATTCATCTATGAACCAATAATAAGAGCAAAAGCAGTGTTAAATGAGTAAACCTTTAACGACATCATTAATATTCTTGATATTATCATCCCAATTGAATTTTAGTTCACTAGCCGCATACATGTCATTGTATTGTATTCTAACTTATTAGTGTGGGGATGTCTGTTAGGTTACTAAATGACTTGCTTTGGTTGAGACAGTTTAATTTTCTTTAAATACAAAACTTGTAATAACCAGACACATGACCAGAAAATACATCGTGCAGCTCTTAATGAATTGCTTCTGGTTGCTGTGATTATGTTGGTATGGATGTGAACAGAGTGAATCATAACACTTCATGACCTCAATCTAGTACCTTTTCCTGGGGACATGCACCATCATGCTCAGAAATAGATGCTAAATAAGCTTTTGGAATGAGAGTTCTGAATGTATATTTCCCAATGTCAAGATCTCTCTCTCTCTCTCTCTCTCTCTCTCTCTCTCTCTCTCTCTCTCTCTTTCTCTCTCTCTCACACACACACACACACATGCTGAGGCTGGGTGGAAGAAATCTAGATTTTTCTAAATTTCAGATTCATTTTACTTGGTCATAATCCTGCCCTAATCCCACATTCATTGGTTGAGATAATTGTAACTCTAATTATATCTATAAGTAAAATAGAAAATTAATACATAAGTAATTGCATATATAATTGATTTAATAATAATCTAAAATTTTAGAATATTTTATCAATTTCAAAAGATTTCCATATGTATTAACTTCTTCAAGAAACAAAATAACTTTATCCATTGGACAGACCTTGTTAATCCATTTTACAGAGGAACAAAGATTTTAAGAGACTTATTGAAGACTATATAATCTAATTAGTATTAGAGACAAAACTAAAAATCTTCCTCTTACTATCTACTGCAGGGCTTTCTTATAATAGCTTAATATTCAAAATGCCAATTGAATATTTTCAGTTTAATGATTTATAAAAATTCTGTTTTAAGGCTGGATGGCAAGTATACAAAAGTTAGGTTTATTATAGGTCTTTATAATGTGACAGCTTCAGTTTCTCTTAAATGTTCCAAATAGTATGTGTTCACATGTGGTGGGAAGATGTAGTAAGTACTAGCTAAAACAACATTGATAAGTTCCAGGTCTCAGATAAAAATTTTAGAAAATAGCCTGGTCGGTGTTGCTTAGCAGTTGAGCATCAGTCTATGAACCAAGAGGTTGCAGGTTCAATTCTGGGTTAGGGCACATGCCCAGGTTTGCAGCTAGATCCCCAGTAGGGGACCTGCAGGAGGCAGCTGATCAATGTTTCTCTCATCAATGTTTCTATCTCTCTATCCCTCTCCCAACTTCTCTCTAAAAGCAATAAAAACGTATTTTGTTTTTAAATTCTAGAAAATATCACTTACATGGCAAATCACATTCTTTTATGTGAAAAGAAAGAGAACCTATTTTTAAAAAGAATTATTAGAATACTACATAATGAGATTTCATAACACAGATTATCTATTTTTGGTTTCCCATAAATTCTTTAAGATTAAAGGGTTTAAATTTGAGTTAGATAATATTATTAAGAGTATCCCATATTTATTGCTAGTTAATCTAAGGAGTTTTGGTCAATTTGAATAAAAACTTATAGATATGTATAAATAATTTTATCACTTCATTTCCCTGTTAAAAATTGTTCCATTTTGGATGAACACTCTGTGTAATTTGAATGTCTAAAAAATGCCATGGAGGCAAAAACACACATACCATCACCATCACCATCACCATCACCATCACCATCACCATCACCATCACCATAGCCACCACTACCATAAAAATACAATGATGACTTCTGAGGTCCTTAGTTTCTTGTGAGTTTTATCACCAAGTAAGATCCTAGAAGGACATCTAGTCATAAAATATTTTATAAAATCAATGAATTTTCCAAAAAAGAAAAGCTAAGGTTTTAATGAAATTGCTGGCAACATTAAGAACAATTAACACAAAAAAATCTATCTTTCCTGAAATTTTCCACACTTTAGCAATACTCAATTATACCTCCATTTTAGGATTTCAATAGAACATAATGTTAATTAAGCCATTCTATTAGCATAATTCTATGAGGCTTGCAAGATGATTTTTTTAAAAGAAAAACAATACATTCATCCCTTGCTGTTTACAAAGTGAAAAGGTCAGTTGATCTATCCCAGAAGACATTAAGGAACTCCTAAGCATAAAATGCTGATGAGTATAAAATGCTAATATTCTTAGTTTTATGTATTTTCAGAACAGATGTAATGTTTGAAATATGTGAAGGAAAATATTCAGAAATGATTAAAATACCATTTAGCCTCACTCACATCCTCCCAGAGGTTTATTTACTTTGGATGCAACACCTTTGCAAAGGGAACAACTAGTATAGTATATAAGATAGAGCTGCACACAAAAGAAAAATGGTGATAAGTGTTTTTTTTTTTTTTAAATGTTTTATTGATTTTTTTACAGAGAGGAAGGGAGAGGGAAAGAGAGTTAGAAACATCGATCAGCTGCCTCTTGCACACCCCCTACTGGGGATGTGCCCGCAACCAAGGTACATGCCCTGGACCGGAATCGAACCTGGGACCCTTGAGTCTGCAGGCCGATGCTCTATCCACTGAGCCAAACCAGTTAGGGCAATAAATGGTTTTATAATGTCTTGGTAATATAAACAACATCTACGAATTGTGCAAAATAAATTAGCTTTCTTTAATTCTTATAAAAGTAAGGGATAATAATTGTGATAATAAGGGACATATAAAAAAATTAAGTTTTCAAATTAGTAAACTATTTCAAGTTTTCCTTGGAATATGTTTAAAAGGTAATATCAAGAAAAATGTATCTATCCCTTGCTGGTTGCAGCTCAGTGGTTGAGTATCGACTCATGAAGCAGGAGGTCACAGTTCTGTTCCCATTCAGGACACATACCCGGGGTTGCTGGCTCAATCCCTAGTAGGGGGGTGCAGGAGGCAGCCAATTAATGATTCTCTCTCATTATTGATGTTTCTGTCTCTCTCTTCCTCTCTCTGAAAACAATAAAACATATTTTTAAAAAAGAAACATATATCTACTAAAATTATCTACCCATGTTGCCCATATGTTAGGGACTGGTCTTACAACTCTTAGCTATTATCTGCCTCTAGTGTGTTTGTAAAAGGTAAGATAGCAAGAAATATCACCGTCAAGGACAACTGGCCAATGTCAGAGCTCACAAAACCATTAGGAGTACTGTTAACGCCATTGGAATTTTAAGCTTTCTGGTAGACTATGGATTTGTAAAACAAGAAAATTTCACAAGTTGGCAGAGGTATTTAATTAGCAGTTTAGATGTGATATCTTTTTTGTGTGTGTATGGAATATGGATACTTTTTTAGATGATATGTTTTTTCAAATAAACCACTTCTCTCTTTTCTGATTCTCCACTTGCTAAGCCATGCTCTTATTAATTTGGCAATATAATTTTAAAATGATTAAATATTTATAAGTAATTTGGTATTCTAGGTATCTTGATACTGGGAATGATGCACCCTCAAATCAAAGGTTAGCAAAGTACAGCCCGTGAGCTAAATCTGGCCCACTAACTGTTTTTGTGTGACCTGTGAGCCAAAAATAGTTCTTATATTTTTATATTGTTAAAAAAATACACAAAAGAACAAGATTTTATGACTCATAAAAATTATATGAAATTCAAATTTTAGTACATATATAAAATGTGATTGGTAAATAGGCATGCCATCATTTACATATTGTTTTTGCTACTTTCACACTACAGTGGTGTATTGGAAATTTGCAAGAGAGATCATGAAATCCACAAAGCCTAAAATGTTTACTAAAATGTATGCAATCTCGTCCTTTACTGAAACTTTGCTGATCCCTGCTTTGAATTGTAGAAATGATTATTTCCATCTTTTGGAAATGTAATTAAAAATTAATATAACATCTTTTTTTTTCTTTGTAAATCCTTACCTGAGGATATTTTTTCATTGATTTTTAGAGAGAGTGGAGGGGAAGGGGCGAGACACAAAGAGAGAAACATCGATGTGAGAGAGACACATTAATTGGTTGCCTCCAGCACACACTGACCAGAGCCGGGGATCTTGACCAGAATCGAACCCAGGACCCTTCAGTCTGCGGGCTGACACTCTATCCACTGAGCCAAATCAGCTAGGGCTGTAACATCTTTAAAGTAAAAATTTCTGGGGGAACATATGGGGGTTATAAACTACCTAGAGTAAACAGGGTAACAGTATTCTCCTTGGTCTAAAATTATTTTTAGTATCATTTTGATCTAATTAAATTTAATATTACCCTGGGAAACTGTTTCAGAATCTGAAAAGTTAGATTTGAAATCCAACATGTATGGTTATGACTTTAAAGTAGTAATTTTTTAAATATATAGTAAATAAAACATCACAAATATCCTTAATACCACTCATTTACAAAATTTTACATTTGGCAAATATTAATATAGATTTTTGTTACTAAAATTTAGTCTCTCTTTACACCCAGTGAATAATTAATAGCCAGTTCTTGCTGGAAAAACAAACAAACAAACAAAAAACACACACAAAAAACAACAACAACAACAAAACCCCTTCTTGCTATATCAGAAGTCTGGACCAGAAATTTTAAACTGGCAGTCTTGGGTCAAATTCAACCCATAGAAATACATTTTTCTTTTGTAATCTTTCTGCTGTCTTAAAAAAATTGTAAATAGTTGCCAACATATAAAAACTCAGGATATTTCACTTGGGATCTTGGCTTTTTAAGTTCTGACACATATTCCCATGTGGAGGCATGATTACAGTTGAGTGGCAGCTGACCTTTTCATAGGAGGCACGGTCTCCCCGATTAAGCATGGTCCTCAGCGTGTACATTGCCTGCCTGGCCTAGGAACTTCAGCGTTGGGAGACTAGCAGTGGGCCGTTGGCAGCAGCTAACTCCACGAGGCAAAGGGGAATGGGAGTTTATAAGAGATCCGAAGGGAGTGTTTCTCTGGCAGAGACACAAAGAGTAACATCCTCAGGGATATGGGAAGAGGACAGGAGTTTTACCTGAGATACCCAATGGCCTACAATCCACACTGACATACTCCACTAGATGACAGGTAGGTGGAAATATCACTGAAGCAGGGAGTATGAATTATATTTGTTATTAAGTGAAGTATAATAGTTAATATTGTCGTTATCATAGTTAATATCTGTATGAATTTGAGTTAGGGTCCTGTAGTCTCACACCGACTGAAAAAGTTGCATCGGTGATTTTATGTGAAATTGAATGGCTTTACTTGGAGTGGCTCCGTTAGGCACAATTAGAATAGATAGCAGGGCATGACAGAAAAACACATTTTATATGAGTCGGCATTTCAAAGACGTACTTGCTGATTCAGGTTATAATATGTTCCTGATCACTACAGGTGTTCACAGTAGGATGCAGGAACTGTTGGTAGGTGTGTTTACTTAGGAGATTTAGACATCATTTTGAGTTGTTGAACTAGAAAGTGAATTAAATGGTGTTTATCTTTCTATTTTAGAGAAGCTACAATTCCCTGTTCAGTTATGTGATTAATCAGTTAATGATGAAAATACACAAACATGTGCACATGTTTGTATAGAGGTATAATATCCAGCCATCTATCTAATTATGTTGAACTATAACAGCATATACATATGCGTTTATATGTGAGAATCTTTACATGCAAGAGAATGCTCTTGCCTTATACTTAAGGAAAAAGAGTCTATAGGCTCATCAGATGAATTCAGTATATTATTGTCAGGTATGGGGCCTGTAGTGGCATTTACTTATTTATTTTTTAAAATATATTTTATTGATTTTTTTACAGAGAGAGGAAGGGAGAGGGATAGAGAGTTAGAAACATCAATGAGAGAGAGATGAGAAACATCGATCAGCTGCCTCCTGCACACCCCCTACTGGGGATGTGCCCACAACCAAGATACATGCCCTTGACCAGAATCAAACCTGGGACCTTTCAAGTCTGCAGGCTGACGCTCTCTCCACTGAGCCAAACCGGTCAGGGCTATAGTGGCTTTTAAATCCTGACTTACTGTTTTCCTCTTCCTCCTCCTTACTTCTTTTTCCCTTTCTCCTCTCCCTGCTCTCCTTCTCCTCCACCACCTCTTCTTTTCCTTTCTATGTCATATTTCATGGCTCCTAAATGACTGTTTTATTCAGTTTTTAACATGAAAATAAGAGTAATTATAATTCATCAATCAGTTACTAATTATTTTTCCTGCTAAGTGAATGACATTGTCCTACTTTGAAATAAAAGCAGGGAATAAGATGGACAGAAAACAGTACCTATCCTCTAGGTATAATGAAAAATTCTCTATTGGTATAATCAAGTGCAGATGAAAAAGATATGAAACCAAAGCCAAGGTTTCAGAATATATAGAAACTAATAAGAATGAAAATACTATGAAGTAGAGCTTAAGCAAAGGAGAATTTGTTGTTTTTAAAACTTGTCAAACAAGAAGAGAAAATCAATGTATCAAATATTAAACAAAGTAGATAAAGAACAAGGTAAGTTTTAAAAAAGCTTAAAATGGATACCAGAAGTCAAAAGAGAAGAAATTAATAAATTAAAAAATAGAACTAAAAATAATTGAGTGGTGATTTGTTCAATAATAAATCTCAAACACCTATTAAAGTTGTAGTGTGTACTGGAAGCCTGATGCACGAAGATTTGTATAAGAATAGGCCTTCCTTCCCCTGGCTGCCGGCACGCGGTGGGCTCGCTCCGGCAGCCTGTGCAGCGGCGGTGGCAGTGGCAAGCCCTGCCCGCTCCAGCACCACTTCCTCCTCACCCTCCTTCTCTGGAGAGTTCCTCTGTGCAGCGCTGGCACTCCCGGGGAGGTGTGGAGGGGAAGAGGTGGGGGGAGCGAGGTAGGCGGGGAGGACTGGAGAGGTGGGGTGCGCTAGTGCGTTTCACTTTCCCATTGTGAAAGTGGGATGCAACTGGCCCCCTTCCTCCTCCTCTTCCTCCTCTGCCCTCCACCTCCTGCCCGTCCACTCTCCCTCCACGCCCATCACCCCTCCCCTCTTGATTTGGCGAGATAGGGAGGAGGGAGATCTGATAATCTGGGTTACTATGTTGGTGGCCTCTTTCATCTATTCAAAACAAAGCTGAGCCGCCTGCCACTGCCGCCACAGTCGCCACCATTGCCCCTTGGCTGGCCCGGGGCTCCCGGGGTGCATTAACTGTGCACCGAGTGAGCTCCCACGCGCGTCTGCGCCTGTGGTGCTGCTCCAATGCTAGGGTTTTGTTTACCAGAGCAGCAGGGCAGGGGTGGGGTAGAGGGAGACGCCAGACACGGGGAGCTATGACCTCAAGCACCAGAGGGTTGCCTCTGAGGCCTGGGGCTGGGCCACAGGGAGGCTGCAAGGATGGTTGACAGGTGTGGAGTACAGTTGGGAGGCCCTGAGGAGGCATGCTGCCCAGAGGCCCAGAGCGGCTGGGGCGGGGTCGCCATCTTTGTCGGGTTAATTTGCATACTCACCCCTGATTGGCTGTGGATGTCGCGAAGTGACAGTCAATTTACATATTTATTAGTAAGATTATATTTTGTACTTTAGATACTAAAATTTATATTATTGGATGTTGTATTAAATTGGAACTTGTATAATGGTAGGAAGGATGACATATAGACAGACAAAATTTCTATCCACAGAGTTTTATTTTTTTTTTTTATTTTTTTTTTTCTTTTTTTTTTTTTTTAATTTCTTTATTGATGAAGGTATCACATATTTGTCCTCGTCTCCCCATTCCCATCCCACTCCCTCCCCACACATGCCCCCACCCCCCTGTTGTCCTTAACCACTGGTTAGGCTCATATGCCTGCACGCAAGTCCTTTGGTTGGTCTCCCCCTTTACCCCCACCCTTCCCTACCCTCCCCCTGAGGCCCGACAGTCTGATCCATGCCTCCTTGTTTCTGGGTCTGTTCTTGTTCATCAGTCTATGTTGTTCATTATTTCCCCTAGATGAGTGAGATCATTATCCACAGAGTTTTAAATACATTTTATGTCACAGAATTTCTCTACAACATTTGTACAATTATTTAGAACTTTTATTTTTAAATCAGACATATTTATTTATTTACTTAAAAATATATATTTGTGAAATAAGTTTCTCTTTTAACTCTGGTAGACCTAAAATAGTCTTTTTAGAGAAAGACACATTTTCACCTATTATTAGAAATTAGAAAGCAAAAGTCTGACTTCTCCTTTAAAATCATTCATGGAATTATTAAGAAGTGATCTATAAAAAGGTCCCTTGCATATAAACACAGTATTATTGTACACCCTGAATTTTTATTTTTGAGTATTTACTTTTATTTCTTATTCATAATGTCATTCATTCATATTTCTTGTCCTTGAACTATTATTGTTCGCTCACAGAATTGACAGTAAAGGAATGTTTAAAAAAAACGCAAAGTAATTCTACATTTCTCAAAGAAGAGAATTCCATCAACATGGTTATGTAATGATAGGGCATTTACTGATATAATCATACAATATTAATGAGACATTTAAAGAGTCTGAATAAAAGTTATTTGTTTTCCCCATTGTTACCAAAAATTTTAAAATATTTACACTACTGTATTTATAACAAATACGGTAATTGTCGTTGAATACTTACTATGTACCAACCACTGTGCCAAGTGACTTATATTCAATACCTTATTTAATCTTTAGATCAATTTTGTAATACCCATATTATAAAGACACAGAGTGGTTAAGCTCTTTGCTATACATTACTCATCTAGTAAGTGGTAGAATCAATACTCTTTACCTCCTGGTAGTAGAACCCCTCTAAAACATTTTAAAGTGCTTCCCCCTCCTAACTTTACTTATTTTCCCTAAAAACGGTATTTAATTGATGCTTTTCCCCTTTTATCTTTTCAAAAGACAAAGGATAGTCTCATATGTATCATGAAATCACTTGAATGATTTTTAATGTCATCCCTTTCTTGAGTCCAAAGACAACAATCTGGTTTCTTCAGTCCTTTGATAAATCTGGAATACCTTTTATCTTTATCTAGTGTTGTGCTACTACACAAAGGGATGCTTGACAATACCTAGCACCTCCCTTATCTATTTGTGACTTGGCAACATGCATTCTCGAAACAGGGAAAGCAATTTGTAGGAAGTGCCAGTGACCTATAATTAGACTTCTCTTTCTTCATGGACTATTTTCCTTTTACAACCTTGATTTTTTTTTAATCTGAATGAATTTTTACTATTTGTAATTATAATGTGTACTTATCTAAGCCCATTTTAAGAAAATAGTTCAAGTTTGTTTGATTTCTTTGAGTCTTCTCCATGGTGTGTGTGTGTGTGTGTGTGTGTGTGTGTGTGTGTGTGTGTGTGTGTGTGTGTGTTTTCTGGCTAGATTTTGCTGTAATTTTCTTTTCCTTCACTTTTGTTTTATGTTTTTCAGATTGTTAAAAATTTTCAACTTTGTATTTTCTTAATCCCTCTGAGTTTCTTTCATGTCTTTTATTTTTATGCTACTTCTTTCTTACTTGCCCCAGATCTCTTGATTTGAATATTCTTTCCATTCCCCTTGTTGTTATTATTTATTTACTTTGGTCAGTATTACAGATGTCCCCCATCTTCTTGTTATTATTTTTAGTTGTTTATTATTAGTTAGTTGCTTAATGTCCCATTTTTCTCTTTTTCCTCTCTCTATCTACTTTCGATTTTCCTTTGCCATATCTGCTTTCTTTTCCCTTTGTTTTTCATGTTACATCTCAGTCAGCATTTTCCTGTCCTTCCCACTATTTGCTGTTTAGGCATCATCTATCTTTTGGGTGAGTCAAGAAAAATAAGGGGAAAAACAGTAACAAGAAAGCTTCATCTCAACATCTCCATTTTTCTTTTTCTTATTATTTTCTACTAGTTTAAATGATCATGTCTAAATATTTCAGATTATAAATAGTTTTGAATTGATACTCATGTGGTGATAAATTACCTAGCAAATTTAATCAAGCGCACATCTGTGTGCCTTAGGAAAATAAATTACACGTAAGTGTATGCCCTAAAAAAACTCCCTCTTTTTCCATTTAGTTACCAAGATACTATGGCAAAACTTCCTTTATCTTGAAATAATATTCTTTGTTCTTTGCTTTGTTCATCTTCTAGGATTATAATGAATTGCAGGGAAGGTCTTGGCTGCCAACAGATCAAATACTGTTACAGCAAAGTGTACTGGGATTTGTTATTTTCAACATTATTTAGAAATAAATCAGGTGTAAACAGGCAGACAAGCGTTTTTATTATTACTATTTTTTTTTCTGAAAGTATGTGGAAGAGACCAATTTTCCTTCACTAATTGGAATTTTTTTCAAGCCAATTTAAATGCCGTGAAGGAGGGAAGCACAGGTTCTAATTTTGGGTTAGTTGCCATCAGCAGTCTTCACGGCATGGACCCCAGACGCCTTATTCATGTTTGTACCCCGTACTTCTGTGTTCCCTCTACACTCACCACAGGTGCTGGGAATAGAGCTGATGCTCTCACTGGTAAATGAATTGAAAAAACTCACACACAAAAATATCCCTCCAAGTCCCAGAGTGGAACTCTCATCCTCTTTGGAAGGGTGATAGGGATAGATGGGCAGGATGCATTCTGCTTATATATTGCCCCAAAGAAAGATGGAATAATAGTGGTTATAACAGCAAACAAACAATAATAAAAACTGACACCTATTGAATGCCTACTTACCTGTTTTTTTTATTAAGGACAAATTAGTAATAATGACAACAATAATGATGAAAATGAACATGCATTGACTTTCTACTATTAGCCAGGTTTTGTGCTAAGTTCTTTATATGAATTTTTATTTCTTAATCTTTACAAAAATCCCATGGAGTTTTAATGAAAACATTGGCTGCAACTGAGTAACTTGCTTAAGGTCACATAGTTGGTAAATATTTGATATACATTTTATATGCATTCCTGCCTGCCATTGAGCAAGCATTACAAAATGCCTTTCTTCCCTTGCTAAAGCTGTGGAGGTGCTGGTAATCCAAATTTTGTCATCGAAGAAGAAAAGATTATAGAATTCTATGAGAGAGAAAGGAAAAATTATTGCAAGTTGTGAAAAATTGTACAAATTCTTCCAATCTCCTCAATAACAAATCAAGCAGAAGAACCTGCTTCTCCTGTTTGTTTCAAATTTAATGTATGACCCTTTTCTTTAGATTAAAAAAAATCTGTGTTCTAGGAGATTAGATGCTATAAATTCTATTATATGACCACATTCTAACATATCATGTGTCATCTAAGAAAGTAATAGCTGTACTATTGATACCGAGGAGTAACAAGCTAGAGAATTATACATAAGCAAAGCAATAGTCCCATAGAGCATAAAGACAAACAAATCAGGAAAGGATAATTAATTTTCTGTGCAGTGAAAAGCTAATGTGGTTCTAATAAATAAGAATTCCTTTCTATTAGTTTGCATGCCGTAAGTACTATGAATCACTTGGTCTATTTTTGCTGTTTATTCGAAAGTGGTATTGCCATTAGAACTGGTGTAAAATAATAACAGTTTTAAGTTCATTTTCATAAAAGTAATTAAACTTCATCACTTCTTGTTGATGCAACAAGCCAAGCAATAAATGGAGAGAAAAGGGCACCAACACAAACTTTCAATTCAAAATAATGTAACCTTAGCATCTTTTGCACTATGCAATATACAGGTACAAACATGTAATTAATCATGTTTTAATAACAAAAAATATTAGGGAAAATAGCTTTATTTATTATTGGTTATAGGAGCTAAAAGCACTACTTAAAACATCCATAGTCATGTTATTATTAGCTTGTATTTGCTTTAGAAAATTTATCAAAGATGTGAGGAAGATACACTCTTTAAATGCTTCAATTCAGGGCAAATTACATTCCTTGGAGAAGTTAGGATGGTTCATAAATTCAAAACTCTGACTTACCCCAGAGAGTAAAGTGTAGAGAAAAAATGCACATTATTGTTGAAATGTTCTCTGAAAGCCCCTCTGCTTGAGGGGTTGCTTTTTTTGATGGTGTGCAGAAAGAACAAGAAGAAAATATATCTGGCTGGTTGATCATTTTCATAAGGAACATAACCTGTTTCTAAGTGATGTTACTGCTGTCCAGTAGAAAGTCACGTTTTGATGGATGTTGTAGGGATAAGTGTTTGTGCATGTGTTTTGTTACCTAATAAGCCTTTATTTCTGGTTTGTGAATTTCAAGTTAATCTTTGAAAAGGAAGGATTGAGTTTAAATTGCTTCTTATTGCCAATTGATGCAAACTTCAAATTTAGGTAAAAAAGAAATATTTGTAATAAACAGTTACATTGAGAAACCCACCCGAAAACTCACCTTTTAGTCTAGTCTTTCCAAAACAAGCAGAAAAGTATTATGAAGTTCCCCTTTGATATCAACACACACACACACACACACACACACACACACACACACACTCCACAGTCAGTTTAAAAAATATTGTACAGGGACTACAAATTTTACCTGAAACTAGTGTTATTTTACTAACTAGTACATAGTATTTGTTGAATAAATGAAATGGAAAGACTTTAAAGATACATACGCTTCTGTTCTACTTGTAGAGAAGTACTGGGTTAATATTCTGTCAATTACTAACAATAGTCATGATGGTGAGTAGGACTCCATGTTTGTAAATGATTACTTGAAATGCATATGACATATTTGTACACCTTTTTATGATTTACTTAATTTTAAGATATTCTTCTTCCAAGGAGTTAACATTGTATGAGTTTGTTGAAATCATTTAACTTTATGCATCTTCTCTGTAAATTGATTTTAAGGGCCTTAAATAGAACATCTCACAACTTCTAAGGTATGTTATTTCTTTTGGGAAGCCTAGACAGAAAATCCAGGGGGAAAAAATTTCAGAGCCTTTAAAAATAGGTTTTATTGATTTATTTATTTTTTTAGCAGTTTTAAGTTTACAGCAAAAGCAAGTGGAAAGTATAGAGATTTCCCATATACCCTCTGCCCCATACATGCATAGCCTGCCCCATTATCAATATCTCCCAAAGAGTGGTACATTTGTTACAATTGATGAACCCACACTGACACATAATCCCCCCCAAATCCACAGTTTATAGTAGAGTTCACTCTTTGTGTTGTACCTTCTATGGATTTAGACAAATATATAATAACATGTGTCCACCATTATAGTATTATATAGAGTAGTTTTACTACTCTAAAATCCTCTGTGTTCCACCTATTTACCTCTTTCCCACACCTCCAACTCCTGACAAACACTCACCTTTGTTGTTGTTTTTTTGGTCTTTTCCAGCATGTGATAATGTGATATAGCGGACTCATTCAGTGTATAGCCTATTCTAACTGGCCTTTTTTCACTTAGTAATATGTATTTAAATGTCTTTCATGCCTTGTTTTTTATTTTTAGTCTTATATCCTTTGTTTATTTTTTAAACTAATAGTTTATTTCTAAGTTATAGTTGACATACAATGTCATTTTTAGTTTCAAGTATACAACATAGTGATTAACATTTACATAACTTACAAAGTGATCACTGTGATAAGTCTGATATCCCATCTGATACCATTACAATATTATTGACTCTATTCCCTCTGCTGTACTTTCCATGACTATTTTTATACCTGCCAATTTGCACATCTTAATTTCTCCCCCTTTTCACCCATTCCTCCCAAACCCTTCCCATCTGGTAACCATCAAAATGTTCTCTGTATTTATGACTTTGTTTGTGTTTTCTTTGTTCATTTATTATGTTTTTTTTAGATTCCACATATAAGTGACATAATATGGCATTTGTCTTTCTCTGTCTGACTTATTTCACTTACCAGTACACCCTCTATGTCCATCCATGTTGTTGCATATGAATCTTGTGTTCTTATTCATTCAGCCACACTACATATTTTGATTGGAGCATTTAATCTATTTACATTTAAAGTAATTATTGATAGATACTAGAGGCCCAGTGCATGATTGAATCATGCATGTGTAGGGTCCCCTACACGCTTTCACTTTTCGTGGTGGAGCTGGGTGCCTGTCCGCTGGTGCCGGAGCAGACAGGCACCCAGCTCCCCCACTTTTGATGGTCCGCGGCCGCTGAGGGGGGCTACCCTGCTGTTGAGAGGCGCAGGGGGCAGGACTCCCGTCCCCTGTGCCTCTCAACGGCCGCTGAGGGGGGCTGCTGCGGACACCTGGCTACCCTGCCGTTGAGAAGCGCAGCTGGGTGTCCGCGGCAGGCCCCCTCAGCGGCCGCGGATCTGGCCGTTGAGAGGCACAGGGGGCGGGAGTCCCACCCCCTGCGCCTCTCAACAGCAGGGTAGCCCCCCTCAGTGGCAGCAGATCCGTGCCTCTCAATGGCCGGATAGGCCACCCCGAGTCCCGCCCCCCAGCCTCCCGCCGCCCAATCGTGGGCGTAGCGGAGTGATGGTAATTTACATGTTACCCTATTATTAGATAGGTTGTAGTTATTGCCATTTTATTACTCATATTTTCATCTTCTTTTTCTTCTTAAAGAAGTTCCTTTAATATTTCATGTAATACTAGTTTGGCCAGGTGCCTCATTGGTTGCAGTGTTGTCCCATGCACTGAAAGGTTGCAGATAATTGATGTCTTTCTCAAGATCGATGTTTCTCTCTCTCTCTCCCTTCCCCACTCTCTACAATCAATAAAAACATATCCTCAGGTGAGTATTAAAAAAATAGCTATAACAGCTATTTTCATTTAGGGGTGTGGCAGGGGGAGAAGGGAACAGAAGGAATGGGCTCAATTTTCCCTGTGCCTGTCTCTTCTCACTCCAAGATATTAGATTTTGTAAACTCTAATTTAGAGTGGCAGCAAGTAGGGAAAGTTGATATCAACATCCAGGTGCTATGTAGTTCTGTTTTGCTATTCTTTCTAAGAGCGACGTTTCTTTGACATTGGCTTAACTTCATGATTCAGTGGCATAATTTTAATGATAGGCTTTTTTTTATTATGTGCACGTTGATAAGAGTAAACATTAGTTTCTGATATTTAGAAACCAGAGCTCAACATCATTTTTTAAAAATGTATTTTATTGAGTTTTTACAGAGAGGAAGGGAGAGGGACAGAGAGCTAGAAACATCGATGAGAGAGAAACATAGACCAGCTGCCTCCTGCACACCTCCCATCAGGGCTGTGCCCACAACCAAGGTACATGCCCTTGACTGGAATCGAACTTGGGACCTTTCAGTCCACAGGCTGACACTCTATCCACTGAGCCAAACCGGTTTCGGCTCAACATCATTTAATAATATCACAGAATAAGGAAGGTGGTGGTCAAATTGTTACTGACACTATTTAGAACAGGTAAAGTTTGGTTAGAGTGTGGAGAGATGATGCTGGTAAAGTTATAATCTGGAGAAAGGCTTTGGAGAGTAGAAATGACATTGATGCTGAATTTCACTGATATTCATTTACCAGAGATGAGGCATGCAGAAGCGTGTGCTATGGCATCTTACAGCATTCTCAGAACAGCCCCAAAAGACAGCTCTTTATGAATGGAGCCATTTAGGCTTAGAAAAATTTATGTAATGTGTTTAAAAATATACTAGTAGAAGCAGAATTAAAGTTTGTCCCCACATTTGATTGGGAACCCCACCTTCTACCATTAATAAAGCAATTTAATTCACTGGGTAAATGGATGCCTCTTTTGAACCTACAGTGTTAAGTAGTAACAGGGATGTGGGACATAGAGATAAGTAAGACATGTTTCCTGCCTTTGAGTTATTTATAGCCACTTAAAGAGAACCACCCTGTAAACTGAGAGTGCGAGAAAGTTTTATGGTCCATGATAGAAACATCAGCTTCCCAGCGAGAGCCCCAACGATGAAGTGATCCATCTTCCCTGGGCCACGTGAGCTCCAGCCTCAGGGTGGATATAATGTTTAAGCTGAGCCCTGGAACATGAACCTGGGATCAACAGTCCAAAAACCAGATGATAGGGATGGGAAAGGTTTTTCCCAGGAAAATGTGCAGCTTGAGCAAAGGTACAAAGGTGAGGTTTTTCCAACAGATGCCTTTCAACAGATGAATTCATTGGGGTACTTGGGTGCCCTGAGGAAAGGGAACACGCACAATTGCTTTTGACGCCTTGCAGAGCACAGCTTGCCGCAAACAGAACCAGGTGATGCTCCCAGTGTGCCGATGTCTCTCTGACATTGTACATCCAAGAGGGACATTTAATTAAACAGAATAATTGTAGGCAAAGGTAAAAATTAGGGACATTCTTTTGAATCTTATAAAAAATAAAAATGGTAATCTGATCAGGGAAAATAAAAATGTTCGCCTGGAATTAGTGGGCACTGTAAGGACAAATAGAACCAAATGCCAAAGCTTTCACACATCACACTAAGGAAGTGACTTGCAATTTCTAAATAAATATTCACCAAGTTAAAATTCGGAGCAGGAGGACCAAAGCTTGAAGTTGATAAAGAAGACTGAAATGATATTGGGCAATTGCTTAGGACAGCGGTTCTTAAGTTTGGTTGCACATTAGGATCACCAGAGGAGTTTTTAAAAAATCCAAATATCCAGGTTGCACAACATATCAATTAAATTAAATAGGAATAACCAGGGGTGATAGCCAAGCATCAGTATTCTTAGACATCTTCAGATCATAACCACATGCAGCAACATTTGGAAACCAGTGGCCTAGACCCGTGGTCGGCAAACTGCGGCTCGCAAGCCACATGTGGCTCTTTGGCCCCTGGAGTGTGGCTCTTCCACAAAATACCATGGCCTGGGCGAGTCTATTTTGAAGAAGTTTAAGTTTAAAAAATTTGGCTCTCAAAAGAAATTTCAATCATTGTACTGTTGATATTTGGCTCTGTTGACTAATGAGTTTGCCGACCACTGGCCTAGACCAATATCTACTTCACTTTATTTCCTGAGTTTATTTTATGTAGCCCGACTTTTTAGTCAAAAAGGATATAGAGCCTGGTGGGCGGTAGGGTGGAGGGGGGTCATTGTGGGGATAAATGGTGGGGGGACATCTATAATACTTTCAACAATAAAGATAAATTAGAAAATAGAGAGGTCATGTTTCTTTTTAAAACTGCTTATGAATGCTGTTGTTCCAACCAGGAACTGAAATGCCTAATCCTAAGAAAAGGCTAATATGCAAATCGACCGAACGGTGTTTAACGACCGGTCGCTATGATGTGCACTGACCACCAGGCGGCAGACACTCAACGCAGGAGCTGCTCCCTGGTGGTCAGTGCGCTCCCGCTCAGCCAGAAGCCGGGCTCACGGTTGGCAAGCAGAGCGCTGGTGGCGGGAGTGTCTCCCACTTCTGAGGCAGCGCTAAGGAGCAGCCTAAGCAGCGGGGAGTGGGCCTAAGCCAGCAGGCAGATATCCCCCGAGGAGTTCCAGACTGTGAAAGGGCACAAGCTGAGCTGAGGGACCCCCACCCTCAGTGCATGAATGTTGTGCACCGGGCCTCTAGTGGAATTATAAAAGCATACAGAAAATCTGCAAGTTGCTTTTCTTTCTCCCTTTATTGTCAAAATCCCTATGCTATCTTGCTCATCATCATATATTTTATAAGACATGACTGATGACTCACTAGTCTATGCTGAAAATCAGAGATGACAATAATGCATACAAAGTACTCTTCACATGGCACATTTCCCAGAACACCTAAGCCACAAGAAAGTATTGCTGTGAATTTCCACTTTGCCCTGTGGATTGGTTAGGACATGATCTTACCATTATTTGTATAAAAGAAGAAAGTGAGATGCAAGTAACTGAGACTAGAATATAGGTTTATTGATTCTCATGCCAAGATTGCATCTATTGTCCCTGCATTACCTGATAGACCAGGCCAAAACTGAATGCTCCCATGATTAAATCTAGATGTCAGAGATGCTATTTTTAGGATAAAGAGTGGCAAGTTGAAAATTTTGCTTTGAAATCAATTTATTTACCTCACAGGTATCATATTTCTAAAGAAGCAGCTGGAGATTAAAATAAGGTCTGTAAGGAGGCAACACTTAGAATAGGGGCTAAGAAAGGAAGATTATTATTCCTAAGGTTAATTCTAGATATATAGTCTTAGTCATTTTGGGCTGCTATAAGGAAGTAACATTGATTGGTGGCTTATAAATAACAGAAATTTATTTCTCACAGTTCTGGAGGCTGAAATCTGAGATCATGGTAAATGGGGTGAGAAACCTCTCTGGGCCACAGACTGCTGACTTCTTGTTCTGGCCTCAGATGATGGAAAGAGCAAGCTAGCTCTATGGCCTCTTATAAGGGCACTCATCTCATTCATGACAAGGCCACCCTCAGAACCTAATAACTTCCTAAAGGTCCCACCTTAAAATACCATCACATCAGGGATTAGATTTCAACAAATGAATGTTGAGGGAACACAGACATAAAGTCCTTAATTTAATTTCACATGCAAATTAAGGAATATTTATTACACACATACAGTGTCCTTAAGATTCACTAGGCACCACGGTGCAAATAAGCAGAAGACAATTTCTTGTATAAAAAATGCAATATATGGGTGAGCAAAGACAGCACTTGTCATAAAATCATCTTATATAGTAATATAATGTGTAAATGTTTGCTGATATTGATAGAAACTTGATCTTGTTCCATCACAGTATGAGAGGAAGGAGTAAATTCTCTTTTATAATCCCTTGAATATTATCCAAAAATCTACACTAATAAAAGAGAAATATGCAAATTGACTGTACCTCTGCGACACCCACCAACCAATCAGGAGTGAGTATGCAAATCAACCCAACAAAGGTGGTGGGTTAATTTGCATATGCAGGCGTGGAGTGAAGACTGAAGACTGAAGACTGAAGACTGAAGACTAAAGACTAAAGAGGCTTGGCTTCTCTGCTGCGGCCAGAGCTAAGGCCTGGGTCCCGGGTGCCAGAGGAAAACCAGTGCTGGCAGCCAAGGGAAGGAAGGCCTATTGCACGAATCTTCGTTCAACGGGCCTCTAATATATTATACTCATATTTCAGGAGATTTACATCAAAAGAGTCTAAAGAGGAGATTTATATGAGAAACTGTAAAAAGATTTTGCTTTGTCTAGGTCTGTGGTTGGCAAACTGTGGCTCGCGAGCCACATGCAGCTCTTTGGCCCCTTGAGTGTGGCTCTTCCACAAAATACCATGGCCTGGGCGAGTCTATTTTGAAGAAGTGGTGTTAGAAGAAGTTTAAGTTTAAAAAATTTGGCTCTCAAAAGAAATTTCAATCGTACTGTTGATATTTGGCTCTGTTGACTAATGAGTTTGCCGACCACTGTTCTAGGTGAAAAGGAAGGAAGGCTATGGACGAAAGGAGAGCTCCTCAAACAAGAGGCTAGTGAAGTACCATATCTAAAATTTATTCATGTTCTTCTAAGTTATTTCTCATGTTATAAGATGAAATAAATAGGGCAAATAATCACCACTCAAAAAACTTTGCATGTCACAGTGTCTATTCCTCCACCAGCTAGCTTCTATAAGACCGTGAGTTCTCTATTGATGGGAACACTGTTTTATTAATTTTAATTCCTCTGCACAACACAGAATCCTGCATATAAAATAATTTGTTAGTTGAACTGACCTTAAATTAAGATAAAGCACACAAATAACTCTTATTAAATTGTAAAAAACTGAAAACTTTTCATCTAAGACCAGGAATAAGATAAGAATGCCCGATTTTATCACTTCTATTCAACGTAGTATTGGAAATCCTATTCAGAGTAATAAATAGAAAGGCAGCTATATTAGAAAGTAAGAAGTAAAACTGGCTGTTTGCAGATGACATGATCACATGTATGTAGAAAATCCTAAAGATTATACCAAAACATTGTTAGAACTAAGCAATGAATTCAGTAAAGTTACAGGATATAACATCAGTACACCCAAAACAGTGGTGTTTTTATACGGAAACCATAAACTATACAAAAAGGAAATTAAGAAAATAACTCATTTACAATAGCATCAAAAAGAATAAAATAGGAATAGACTTAATCAAGGAGGTGAAAGATTTGAATGCTGAAAACTATAAAGCAAAAGAAATTTTAAAAGACAAAAATAATGGAAAGACATACAATGTTCAGGGACTAGAAGATGTAATAATTGTTAAGAAGTCCATATTACCCCAAATGATCTACAGATTCAATGCTATGCACATCAAAATTCCAATGGCATTTTAAAAACTGAAATAGAAGACAACCCTAAAATTCATATGGAGACAAAAAAGACCCAGACTACCCTAAGTGATCTTGAGAAAGAAGAACAAGGCTGGAGGCATCACCTTTCTTGATTTCAAAATACATTACAAAGCTACAATTATTAAAATAGTATGGTATTGGCATAACGGCAAGCATATAAAACAATGGAACAGAATAGAGTCCCCAGAAATAAATTTATTTATCTACAGTCATCTGATCTTTTGTAGTGGTACCAACAACACACAATGGAGAAAGGATAGTATCTTTAATAAATGGGGTTGGAAAAACTGTATATCTACAAGCAAAAGAATAAAATTGGATCCTTACTTCACACCATATACAAAAATCAACTCAAAATAAACTAAATAATTAAATGTAAAACCTGTAACTGTAAAACTACTAGAAAGAAGAAACACATAAATAACTTCTTGGCATTAATCTTGACAACAATTTTTTCAATATGACATTAAAAGCACAGCAAAAAAGCAAAAATAGAGAAGCAAAATTACACTAACTAAAAAGCTGAACAACAAAGGCAATGGTCAACAGAATGAAAAGGCAATATATAATTTTGGATTTGCCTACTTCCTTTTCATTTATTTTTTCAGTTATTGCTTCATATATTGTGAGGTCATAAATTTAATATTTTTGTATCTTCTTGATGAATTGACCCTTAATCATTATGAAATATCCCCAGTGATATTCTTGTTCTGAAGTGTACTTTTTTTTCTGACATTAAGATAGCCACAGCATCTTTCTTATGATTAGGATTGTGTTGTACGCCTCTTTCCATTCTTTTATTTATTTATTGTTATTTTTTTATTGTTTAAAGTATTACATATGTCTCCTTTTTTCCCATTGATTCCCCCCTGGCCACTCACACCCCTTAGGACAAGCCCCCACCGCCTCTTTGTCTTGGTCCATTGGTTATGCTAATATGCATGCATACAATCCTTTGGTTGATCTCTAACCCCCCACCCCCTTCCCCTGCCTTCTCTCTGAGGTTGGACAGTCAGTTCAGTGTTACCTTGTCTCTGGATCTATTTTTGTTCATCAGTTTATGTTGTTCATTATATCCCCCATATGAGTGAGATTATGTAATATTTATTTTTCTCCAATTGGCTTATTTCACTTAACATAATGCTCTCTAGTTCCATCCATGCTGTTGCAAATGGTAAAAGTCCCTTCTTTTTTATAGCAGCATATTATCCCATTGGGTAGATGTACCACAGTTTTTTAATCTACTCATCTGCTGATGGGCACTTAGGATGCTTCCAAATCTTAGCTGTTGTAAATTGTGCTGCTATGAACATAGGGGTGCATATATCCTTTCTGATTGATGTTTCTGGTTTCTTGGGATATATTCCTAGAAGTGGGGTCACTGGGTCAAATGGGAGTTCCATTTTTAGTTTTTTGAGGAAACTCCATACTGTTCTCCACAGTGGCTGCACCAGTCTGCATTCCCACCAGCAGTGCACGAGGGTTCCTTTTTCTCTGCATCCTTGCCAGTGCTTGTCATTTGTTTATTTGTTGCTGATAACCATTCTGACAGGTGTGAGATGGTACCTCATTGTCATTTTGATTTGCATCTCTCGGATGATTAGTGACTTTGAGCATGTTTTCATATGTCTCTTGGCCTTCTGTATGTCCTTCCATTCTTTTATTTTTAACATGTGTCTCTATTTTTAAAATTGTATAGACAAGATATAGTGAGTGTTGATATTTCAATCCAATCTGAAAATGTCTGCCTTTTAATTGAAGTGCAGACCATTTACATTTACTGTGACTATTGATATTGCTATGTTTGTTTATAATCTTGCAAGTTGTTTTCTATTTATCTCACTATTCTTTGGTTCCATTTTTTTCTCTATTTTGCTGCTTTGTTTGGATTGGATATTTTTAAAGTATTTAATTTTATCTGCTGAATTTGTTGTGTCTCTCTCTTTTTAAAAAATATTTCAGTAGTTGTATTAGGGTTTACAGTATGAATCTTTAACTTTTCATACTCTACTTTCAATATTATACCACTTTACATAAAATGTAAGAAACTTCTAACAGTATAATCCAATTTTCCATCTTGTTTTTGAGCTATTAGTCAGTTTTATTTCCACAAAAGCTATACATTCTACAATACATCTTGAGTTTTTCTTTTTGCTATAGCCAATTATCTGTTAAAGAAATTTAAAAATATTTATGTACATTTTCATAATTCTGTTTTTCTTCCTTCCTCTGTATAAAACCAAGTATTCATCTGGAATAAACTTTTCTCTTTGTGGAGAACTTGCTTTCATATCTGATTACCCACCCACCTTAATCCCATTGATCCCTCTTCCACTAATTTCCAAGCTTTCATTTACTCTGAAGTACTTTATTATCTAGTAGATGAAATTATGTGAGGTGTATTAACAAGTCGCAGCAATCATTTAATACCAGTTCACTCATATTCTAAATGCCATTTATGTATGAATTTAGATGTATAACTTGAGAACAAACTGAAAAACAAGTTAGTTTAGTTGTGGTTGTGAGTTAGATATCCATTTACAATCTGGTCTAAAATATGACATGAAATCATTCTGGGAAAATTAAATCTTATTGAATTTGCTTTAAGCTGTTGAAAAGATTTAAAGAATAGACTTTTAAGAGAAGTTTCTAACATACTGAGGAGAGATGTTTCGTACATGTAGATAATGAATGATTCTCTAGTCATATTTTATGATGTAGATTTGAGTTTACTTTGTAAAGTTGTCAATTCATCAACTAACCTCAATACTGTGTTTCTTTTTTCTTTGGTTTCCACTTGGGAAAAATCATAATTGAGGCTCAGTTCTCAATAGAAACATATTGATGTGAAATTGCTTCATATTGTATTGCTCGCAGGATGTAGAAATAATCATTTCATATGCATTCGGGGTAGCTTTTTATGAGGAGAGAAAATATAAGAACTGTAAGCCTAATATAGTATATAGAGATTTAATGGCACCTGAAAAAATACGTTTAACAATTCCAGAGCTATTTTATTAATGTGGGGTACCTAGTTACATACTTTTCTTTCTTTTTTTTTTTATCTTTAAACAACTTCAGTTTATTTGGTTAGTAGTACCTAACAGTTACAAAATACGTAGAAAAAGTATTGTAGGCGTTTTATGTTACCTATTAAATTCTGGCAACATCTTAGTAGATTATATGCACTTTTAGAGACATGTAAACTGAAGATCAAGAAGTTAAATAACTTGCATGATAAATGGAAAAACTGTTCTTTCACTTATACTACCCACAAACCAGTAATAAAAATGTAAAATTTAATGTTTCATATTTTATCTAATTTTCTTTTTCTTTCTTCCTTTCTTTTTTGTCTCCATTTTTCAGTGTCTGTCTGTTTCTCTCTCTTTTGCTCTTTCTTTCCATGCACTTATAATGCTGGTTAATAAATAGAATCAGGGATGTGTCAGGTCTAAAACATGGAGTCTTCCATTCTTCTTCTCCATCTTACTCACTCCACAGCCATATAGTTAGGAAATCTTGTTGGCTTTTACTTAAAAACATCTTCATTTTATGACCATTTCTTATCACCTGTATTAAAATAATTCTACCAGTTGCTCTATGCCACCTGCTTCTTCCCTAGGTTACTGCAATAGCCTATTGATGTAGTCCCTGCTTCTGCATCTTTCTTTTAGGATAGTAACTTGAAAACTTAAGATGGATGATGTTAGTATTATTGGCTCCCCATTGTTTCAGAGTAAAGGTCACATTTCTCACCATTGTCTTGAAGGCCCTGCATAATCAGACTCATCTCTCTATCCTCCTGTGCTACTCTTCTTGGTTGGTTACCTTCTTGTTTACTCTCTCCAGGATTAAGAGCTCTCTTTATCCTCCTAGAGCGTGTTAGCTTTATTCCTGCCTCAGATCTCTGTACTGACTTACCTCTCCTTGGCATGTTCTTTCACCTGTAGGGATAATTACCTCATCCCATATAAGATTCGCTTAAATGTCTTTTTTCAAACAAGCCTACCCTAGCCATTGTATTTAAAATTGCAATCCATATTCTCAACCTCCTATCCTTTGTTTTATTTCCATAGTACATATTACTTTCTGATATACTATTGTTGATACAAGCATCTCTAATCCAGTACAGAATTTTTGTTAGAGTGTATTTGAGCCAAAACTGGTAGTTTATGCAAAAAACCAAGATCTCAAATGCTCAAGAGAACAAGTTTGCTGTTTCTTTTATGCACCTGATATTAAGGAGGGATCCTAAGGAAGATTTCAGGAAGGTGGGAGAGAGCAAGGTGGGGATCAGATTACAGGGTAGTTATGATTATGTGCTCCCTTTGAGGGTGGTCACCATTTAGAAGGAGGGGACTGAAAGGGGGATTTTAAAAGTATGTTACAGGGCTTGCTTAAGGTAAAGATAAGCCTTTTACTAAAGAAGTTATATGCCTGGGGCATGACTAGTGACCATGATCTGCCCAGTTAGAAATGTATGACCAGATAATCCTGTAAGGTTACTTTCCCTAGAATCCCTTTTCCATCCACACTATATCATTTAATTTTTCATGTTTTAATTTATCTCTCTCTATCCTGTTATGACAGAATATAGCCTCCAAAAGAGAAAGATATTTTTATTCTAATCATTGATCTCTTCAATATCCAGAAATGACTTGGGACATACTCAAGTAATGAATAAATAAGTGTTATAATGGAGGGAGTTGTTAAAATGGGGAGTTGTCAGAGATAGAATGTTGGATGGGGGCAGGAAACAAAGCAGAGTAGGAAGATCTAGTTTGTAATCCTGAAATAGGTGGCATAGTTCTAAAACATATCTCTGTAAGTTAGATCAAAAGGGATGTGACTATAACTGCTAAAATGCACAGGCCTGCACAGGCTCAAGAAATAATAGTGATTTAGAGCAATCTCTTCTTTTTTTTTGAGGATCAGTTACATAAATATTAGTTCTAAATTCTTCCCAGCCTTTATTGAACCATCAGAAGGAAGACGTGAAATCCTGAAAAATCTCCTGATATTTAGCTTGGATTATGGCTGAGAGAACATCTTATTTCCTAGAGACTTTACTATTTTTTTTGAAGGGTAAAAGCTTTCTTTATCATATCCAGGAAGAAGTATTTTGTCATTTTAGTACTTTTGAGTGATAATGTTGTAAGAACACAAGCATTCCTCTGACAACCCAATAGATTTTGTGTGTGGAAGGGGAGCATACACAAATGAAAACAAGTTGTTCCTCACTATCACAACATAGATCATGAGATGCATGAAGTTTTAGAGACTCATCTGGGGTCAAGAGTTTGAGAATGTGTTCCTGAAGGCAAATTACTTTATGTAACTTTCAACTAAGCAAAACTATCATTTAGAGAATCAATCAGGGGAAGAAAGCCTCGCATGTTTTATTTTCTAATTCAAAATAAGCCCCTTTTGAAAGGAAATATTTAGTGAAACTCTATTAAATTGAACTAGAGGCCTGGTGTACAAATTCCTGCACAGGTGGGGTCCAGCCAGCCCACCCTGATTGGGGCAGATTGGACTGGGCTGGATGGGGGGTAGGGAACATGGGAGGTTGGCCAGCTGGCCCTGCCCCCGATCAGGGTGGGGGAATGACCAGGGATAGGGCCGGCTAGGGGGAGGGGCTGTGGGCTGTGGGAGGGCCCACTCTGCCACTGCTCAAACTCCCAAACTCCCGGTTGAGGGGACAATTTGCATATTAGCCTTTTATTATATAGGATTGGTTAAAAAATGGCCATCTTAAAACATAGGCCTTAATCTAGCTACAAATATCATTTTTTAACCCTGTAGAGATTGGTGCTAAACCCATCTTCAACAATGAAGAAAATGAAAGTCTTTATAATTAAAATACACTTTTAAAAATCTAGTACAATATTATTCAAATCGCATTTTCAGTTACCTTTAGTATATATCATTTACAAAGCAGAGAAAACATTGATCTCATTTATTCCAATAATTTGCAACTGAATTTGCATATATTAGTAATACATTTTTGAATTTACAAATGGAAAATGTTTTCTCCTTTATCTTAACCTTTGATTTCCACAACCTAAGACAATTCATAGACAAAATATTCCCATCATTTCATCTTAACTTTACAGAATTTCTGAGACATAAATTTATAAAATTCTGTATCTTTCAAACTGTTCTGATTGACTATATACATAGATTTCCCAACATCCACACCTTGAAGTTCCATATGTATTTTTTCCTAAAGTTTATCTTAAAATAATTTGAAAGCAACTGTATTCAAAATATTTTTTCACCCATTTTATAGAAGATAATCATATGTCTCGTCTAATGCACATTGCCCCAGGGTTTAAAAATCTAAAGAACACCAAACTGGGGAAATACATTTTTAAACCTAACTTTCCCTGCCATATCTACTTTTGTTAAGCATGAAGCTTGGCTTTCAAAACAAGGTTTGGCCCTGGCCAGTGTTCTCAGTGGTTAGAACATGGTCCCTTGCCCTGAAGGGTCACAGGTTCAATTCTCCTCAAGGGAATGTACCTGGGTTGCAGATTCGATCCTGCCCTAGTCAGGCACCTGTAGGAGGCAACCAATCAATGAGTCTCTCTCCTCTCTCTCTCTCTCTCTCTCTCTCCTTGCGTAAGACTTTAATACTTTAAATCCTCATTGTAAAATGTTTTGAGGAATATGGTATAATTTAAAATAACCATAATTCACAAGAAAATTTTATAATCAAGTAGTAGAAAAGTTTATTTTTGACTTAAAGATATTATTTTTCAGGCCAGTGAAATGTTACAATTACACATGCTTTAATTTTGTAGGTATATCTCCTATACATGATTTTACAACTATTATTCTAAAAATACAATTTTTCCTTTAACCCACATCAATTTTAAAATAACCCGTATCAACTAAGGGAAGACATCTTACTAATTATGTCATGAGGTAGTTGTTTCCTGGGATTTCTACATAGATATAATCTGATGTGTTATCCTTCTGAGACTGAGTTTTAAAAGAGATTCTGAAATAGGTTATAAAATTATAGAAATAAAAACGCACCAACCGATTCAGAATTTATAGAAAGAAGATGGTATTTTCTGTTCATTGTTGAAGCAAGAAAACTTATTCTTCAGTCCTCATATCTGCAAAGGGAAGGGAAAGGAATCTCCCTTTTATTCCTATGTATGGGGAAAACATATGAATGGGGACAGAATGTATGGGGAAAACAATTCCAACTTCTTCAGCGCCTTCTCTCACTGTTTCCGAGGGGCAAGGAGTAGTATTATTGGCATTTATTTTTTAAGGAACTGAAATACTTAGTGAGGCTACTTCTGGTTATCTTCCTATCTGTCTGCCCATTGATAGTGTATTCTGGTCAACTCTTTGCCTTGTGTAACGAAGTGTCTTTCTCCACAGGATCTGGGTTGTCATAGTTTATGCCAGGAGCTAAGTGTGTGAATCAGGGTGAAACATTAGCAAGTCTGTTGCATCCCCACAATTCCTGCCATTTTCATCTTGTTTGCTTCTGTCTTTCATTCTTTCCAAACTTAGCAGAGACATAGGCTGATACTGATTGGCCCCAAATCCTTCAGTATGCAGCATGTTTCACTGTCCCATTGAGGTTATTAAGTTTTCTACGCCAAAATCAGTGTAGTCTAAAATTTAGACTCCATATATGGGGCTATGTTAGCAGGACACTGTTCTAATGTGATTTGGGGTTGGAATTTATTTTTGTTCCCTCCTGAGAGGGTCAGTTGATTTCAGGGTACATGGAGACTTTTGATCCAACTCAGTAAATCAGTGGTAAAAAGGGGTAAAATAAGGAAAAATCCTTACTGCTAATGCAAAAATACTGCAATGACTCACTTATCATTGGTCAGAGGTATCATGTCCGGAATCAGGACAGTGCATTACTACAGTATCATGTCCAGGACAGTGCATTACTACAGTATCATGTCCAGGACAGTGCATTACTACAGTATCATGTCCAGGACAGTGCATTACTACAGTATCATGTCCAGGACAGTGCATTACTACAGTATCATGTCCAGGACAGTGCATTACTACAGTATTTGTAGACCTACCTCAGGGCAGAGACAGGGATGCCCTGTGAGATAAGATTTCTCTTCGTCCCTGATAGAGGGAAGAATGACATTCATATTCATATTATATCTAAACAATTGACTGCATGACCTTGAATTTTATTGCTTCCACAGCGTATGATTGGGATTTCAAGTCATAAAATAACAAACCTCATAACAGATGATTAAATATTAATGGTGAAGTTTCAATTACCTAAAATATGCACTCTAGTCCAATGGCTAAACTTTTTTCACAGGGTATATTAAATTATCACTTTTATAGTTATGGTTTTAACATTGACCTTTCTCTTGTACAGATTTCTTTCCAAGCAACTTACAGATAGAAGAGCTTGTTATTCAGCATGGCTCTGAATTAAGTAGTATGCAATACGCTGTAATTTTTCCCCAGGCAAATCTATGCTTCAGAGAATGTGTTAGAAAATGTGGTAGTGTGATGGAAGTGGTATGAGGTTGATTTTACACAATGGTTAATGCTATTCTTACAGAGTGCCATGTGAGTGGGTGAAGATAGGCTGAGTCCTGGGTTCAAGAATTGGGAATGCATCAATTCTAATATTAATCAAAAGGAAAAGGAATAAATTTCTTATGTTATAAAGTGATAATCTAAATTATGATATTTTATAAACTTATTATCTCCAGAATATAGGCATTCCCAGTTATGACTATAGAAATGGTGGGTTGGGGCTTACTCAGGATGTATTCTAATAGAACTTAATAGTCATTCTGAGGAAATAGATATGAAGCCCATAGACTTGATATTCATTAGCACTATCCTTGATAATTAGAGGAGAGAGATGGTGAAATATATTGTATACCATATATCATTCAGATCATTGTTAAAACTATTCTAGTGAAAATACAAGCTAAACCTTTAGAAGAAGATACAGTACATATATGAAAAAAACATGCTGCCTTATAACCCTTGTGTAAGAGTTCAGCCTTTTGGTAGTGAGAAACTATGTGGAAATTTGAAAGGTATTTTCCCCATTTGGGGTCACTGCTAAAACTCAGAATGAATAGTAATTGCTTAATCATAAGTCTGAACGAAATCGTCAGATACAATGAGTAGTAGTAGTAGTAATAATAGTAGTATAGTAGTAGTAGCAGTAGCAGTTGCAGCAGCGTACCCTTTTATAACACTTTATACAGCATACACAACTCCAAGGTTTTGAAAAGCATATTGTAATGGGCACGCATCAGAGCGAGTGTTGGCAGCATTAAAGAGCAACTGGTGCCTCCAAGTCACTCTATAGCAGAAGATGAAAATAATGGAATCATAAGATTGCTGAGAGCACATCTTAAACATACCCTAAGGATTTCCTTCAGAAATAGTGATTGGTAGTGACCTTAAAGAGAAGGGTCAGAGGTTCTATCAGGATGAGTGGGAATTATTTATCCTGAGGTCGGCAAAACCCAGAAGTAAATGTTTTGTGAAGGTAAATGCTAGGAAAGTATTCTGATCCAGGAGTAACACCCTATTCCACTTGTCTGAAATGTTCACTTCTCCACCCTTCATTTACTTAGGTCTGGCAATGTTGCAACAGGGTCTGAGGATGCCAACCTTGTAGTTCCTAGCTCTCTGCTTCATGTCTCTTCTTAATAAATACAGTACTATCTGTTGTGATCAAGGCAAAAAGTACTTCATATATATTCATTTTCATTGCATATTCATTAAAGGGTGTCAAAGACCTGTCCTGCTAGTTATCTTTTTGGCAAGTCACCCTGGTCAGCTGCTCTGGAAGATGCCTGCTCTCTTCAGAGGTCCTCTCCAGATTCTTTAAAGCACATGTCAGGAGACTACATAACTCAGTTTCTATTTACTAGTAAGACAAAGTGTTGGAAACTTAAACTCTAACTTGGTATAACCTGACCCACTATCTTCTGATAATAGTGTAATGTATAGATAAATAAATAGGAACTTAATTTATATATTTACTATATACAAAACATTGTATTATTAGATGACTGACCGAATTACAAAGAACGGAATTCAACATGATGAAGGAAGTTTTAGAAAATTTCCTTGTTATTTGGAAACTTTCATTAAACTTGCATAAGAGGAAAGACAATAGGTACAAATATTTTTAGAATTATCATTCTGAGACTTAACAGAAGCTTTCTAATATAATAAGCAACTCCAACGCTAAACTTGGCCAAATTCTCATTAGCCTCTTAGATTAAAAAAATAATTCTTATACAAGTATGGGGAAATGATAGATGGGAGTTGTGTACTACATTGGAGTGAAAGTGAATTAACCACCACAAAATTGTAAGCTTCTATTAAGGTACATCCTTAACACATGTTCAGTTTACAAAAACCATAATGTTAATGACTTTCTTAATCAGAGGGTAGGTAAGCCCATAATGAACACTAACTATGTTTCTTATCACCCTCACAAAGAAAAGTTATTTATAACTCCTTAGGGGCATTTGAACATTCGAATGGTACTTTCTGCTTCTGCTGAAAGACCCCTCAGGAAATACACTTGTTTGCGGTGTCATTGGTTCCATTGCTGGACAGGTTGATTTGCTTTGTTTACATGTGAACTTGTTCCCAGGCACTGGTTGCACCCTTAATCCTCCCCGTCTTTGCCCTTGCCGCTTTCATTCTTCTAAAGGCTCTTTCCCTAAATCTTCAAAAGGCTGGCTCATTATTCATGTCTCAACTCAAACCTCAGCTTCTCCGTATGGCCTCTACTAAATTCCATCTACAGTAACAATTCTAGTCGCTCGGTTACATTATACTGTCTTGATTTTCTTCACTTCATTAACTACTTCTTACTTATTCAGCAAATATCCTTTGAATACCGACAATGGGTAAGGCGCCGTGGAAAGGTCAGAGGGCACTGCAGCAGTGAAAAGAGATAAATTCCTGCTTTCCTGGAACTTATCTTCTGACATCCATTTTAGTGAATTTGTTTACTTTTTACTGTATTCTCACAAGAATGTGAGCTCCAATTTCTAGGATTAAGCTCATTAATAGGTGCTCACAATTGAATGAATGAACCCAATTTGTAAAACTGTTTGAAACTTTCAATATGCCTCTATTCCACTGACTTCCCAGAATCTATGCTGTCCAATCTTTATGTAAAAATTACTGACTGGAGACCTTGAAAGTAACATGAAACTGGCTTATTCCCTAGTGTATCTGATGACTCTGCCCTTATTATTTGTGCTTACCTAGAATTAGCTTCAGTTTTTCTCAAACTTATTTATGGCAAGTATATTAGATTTTTGTTGCTATATAATAAATCACCATAAACTTAATGATCTAAAACAACATACTTTTGTTATATAGCATCCGTGGGTTTGGGGTCTGGGCACAGCTCAGCCTAGCTTCTCTTTCATGGGTGCTCATATGCTGCAATTAAGGTGTTTGCCAGGTTGCAGTCTCATGGGACGGCTGTGCTTCAGACCCTTGTGGTTTGGGAAGAATTTACTTCTGTGGAAGTTGTTGAGATGAAGGCCTCAGTTCCTAGCTGGTGATTGGTTGGTTGCCGCCCTTAGGTCATTGGTTTCTCAAACATGGCAGCTTCTTCCATCAAAGCATGTGAGCCAAGAAGACAAGAGTCAGGTAGCAAGACAGAAACCGCAATTGTTTTGTAGGTTAAGCACAGAAGTGACAGCCCATCTTGTTTGCCATCTTATATTGATTAGAAGCAAGTCATTAGATAGCTCCCATTCAAGGGAAAGGTCACAGAACACTGGATATCAGGGGATTGGGATCAGAGGGCAGCTGAGAGTTTGCCTATCACAACAATTTTACACATGCTATTTTAATTATTTGGTTTAATTAATATTAAAAACAATGCACGAGTGGGAAAAGAGAGTTGTTGGCATAAAATTATCATATATGCTTTGTAAAGAAATGATAGAGCCAATTTGCTAAGTAAAATATTTATGAAATACATGTAAGCTAGAACATTGTAAAAATGAATAACAATCTTTAATTTTGTATACAGTTTTTTTCTCAAGTGTGCATAAAAAAATGCACATTTGAGTCATAAATTATAGCTGATCCATTATGAATGTTTCTTAGACAACAGAGACAATGTAGAAATTTTAACAACTATACTTAAAAAGGTTCTACCATTGCATCAAAAATATGGGTAGCCCAAAGTTTTTAAAAAACTGACTTTGGTGTATGTGTTGGAAAAAAATTTCATGGGCTCCACATAATGAATACCAACTAGGGCAAATTACTTGCTAATATGCATGCTGCTCAGAGACTTAGAGAAAAAAAGTGGAAGTCATTTATCAATAGAGAAAATTGGATTATGGAGCAACTTTACAAAATTAGAGAAACAGGTCTAAATGAGAATATGTCACATTTACTTACAAAAGTAATGGCAGAAAAATCGGGGCATGTAACATCTAGAATCAGAAATTCAAAGAAGAAACCCAAGCAATCACTCGCAGCAATCCAGCTTATATCCAGGATTGCAATTTTTAACAATTGGCAACTCCTAGAATGTTAAAAGCATAAATCTTCTATTTTTACTACTTGAGTGCACTTCACAAGAATCAACATAGATGAATGGTGAATTATTCCAAGAAATATGTGAAAAAAAATAAAGTTACATGAAGAGCCAAATTATTTTTAGATTGCACATTTTCACTACTGAATGTGAAAAACTTTTAAGGCACCATAAAGATTTTTATTTTTTCTCTTCAATGTTATATTCTTGATTCAGCCTACTAGTATACTTCTAAAATATTTTTTAAAAAGGATGCAGGCAAACATTTTCCTCTTTTTGAAAAATAAAAGATAAGAGTATGTCTTATGAAGTCATTAACATTCAGTAAACAAAAACCTTTACAACGTATATAAATTCCTAATTCAGCCTTTGATAAACATAGGTGAAAAATATCACCTTGGAATTATAGTGCTGTGATAAACCCCAATCAACAAGAAGTCATTAAGACTATAGAGTCGCAGCTGATTTGGGCCAGTTAAAGAGTGTAAAGATTTACTGGAAGACAATACATAACAAAAAGTTTATGGCAAGTGTCCTGTCAAATTAAATGATTGAAAACGCAGAGTTCTTACATGTACTATCAGAAAATAGAGTTAAATGTGAAGAAGTTATAAAATTGAATCCTAAACCAAAAACTGCTCATGCACTACTAAAACAAGTCATAGAGGTAATTGTCTATAATAATAAAAGCATAATATGCTAATTAGATGGGACAGCTGAACAACCTTCCAGATGTCCTTCTGGATGAAGCTGTCGCAGAGGGGGCCGAGGCAGAGGTGGTTAGGGGTGATCAGGAAGGCAGGCGAGCAGTTAGGGTGATCAGGCAGGCATGCAGAGTGGTTAGGGGGGATCAGGCAGGCAGACAGAGTGGTTAGGGGCGATCAGGCAGGCAGGCGATCAGTTAGGGGAAATCAGGCAGGCAGGTGAGCAGTTAGGGGAATCAGGCAGGCAGGCAGAGTGGTTAGGGGTGATCAGGCAGGCAGGCAGAGTGGTTAGGAGCAATTAGGCAGACAGGTGGAGAGGTTAGGGGCGATCAGGCAGGCAGGCAAGCAGTTAGGGGCGATCAGGCAGACAGGCAGAGTGGTTAGGGGTGATCAGGCAGGCAGGCAGGCGAGCAGTTAGGAGCCAGCGGTCCCTGATTGGAAGAGGGATGTCTGACTGACAGTTTAGGCCCAATCGCGCAGGAATTGGGCCTAAACTGGCAGTCGGACATCCCCTGAGGGGTCCCAGATTAGTAGAGGGTGCAGGCCCAGCTGAGGGACCCCCCTCCCATGCAAGAATTTCATGTACCTGGCCTCTAGTATATTATATTGACTTACAGCTGAATGAACCAAGAATATTCAGATAACATGTTGACAGGAAATTCCTGGAAAAGTATATCCCTTCTTCTAAATACCTTAATAATTAAATAAGTTAAGTTAAATAAATATCAAGTTAAAATATCTTAAATTTTTTGTTAATATACCACTTTAACCAATGCTTTCCATGATCTGAACAAGTACTAGTCCTTGTAGTACTAAGTTTGAAACTTCTGATGTAGTTTATAGTCAAATTGGACATTTGACTCATCTGGAGCCTTAATGGAATTTGTTCAAACAATGCCCGTATGTTTATCCTTTGGATGGTGGTTTAGCTGCATGAAACATAAGGAAATGATGCTTTTGATAGCAATGGGAGTCTCAGACCTGACTCCATAATTGTGGCTAAGGACAGTACTGTTGAAGTGATTCATCCCATTAATCATGGGAGAAAACAGAAAACATTATTTTTGGGGGGGTGGGGGAGGGGTGAGTAGTATAATTTACAGTAATTGGTTAAATCCGAAATCACAATAGACTTAGAATATGTGTTTAGTATAGAATATCAAGCACAGAAGTGTAAACTCAAACTGTGGAAATGGCATCATTCACTTAAAAAACGCAAACAAAAGCATTAAACAGATGAGTTTATTGCTCCCTTATCACCCATTTTGCTTTTGCCCTACTGTGTAGTAGCCACAAAGACTCAGCAAAATCATATCCCTCTTGCAGAGCAATTGATCAGGGATGGGACTGTGACCTACATTGGTCCTAGCTGAGTGACTCCCAGCGCCTTTGATCTGTGGTTGGGGATAAAAGCTATCTGTCTTCTAGGATGTGGCTGGTGGGTGATCCAGCCTCAGCCAATTTGCTATAGGATAGACACCAGGCTGAAAAGAAAATGTACATACAGGAGGCTGGAGCAGACAGAATGAAGAGAAATGGAGCGTCCGGTGTGATAGAATATTCCTGAAGTCCCTTCGCTTCTAAATGTTTCAGGAACAAGAACGAAAGCATGTATACGTTACAGTTTCTGTTACTTGCAACAAAAATGTCCTTATAAAGCATACAAGTCTTCAAGGCACTGAAACAACCACGTAGGGTAGAGGACCAGCTCTCAGAGTCCCGCACGCTGACTTGAAAGAGGAAAGGGAGGCTGTGCATCGGGAGCAGCGGTGGCTTCTGAGCAAGGGAACACCGTCACCAGTGAGTGCCTGGCCGTGCAAAGCTGAGGGAACCGGATCTCGGTGCTGCTGCTGCAATGGAAAGCTGATGGATTTTTGTATTTAATGGTCAGTTCTGTTGGATACATGGAGAGTTTTTTTGCTTCAAAATAAACCGTTCTTCTACTTGCCCATTCTAATTTTCCTCCCAACTCTGATTATTTTTGGTTAGAGAGATTAAATATTTATTGAAGTTATACATAACTTGGAATTATGAGTGATTGACCAAAGCTACAACCCATAAAATATTCATATGTATCTTTAAATTATTGATTGATATTACAAATGTAGAGGCGTCATAATAGAATGAACATTGAGCATATTTTTCTCCTGGCGAGGATCAAATAGAAATTGTTCACCCATGTTCCTTTTTTCCTGGTTACAGGAAACTGACAATGTTGGTAAAGTATATATTTTTTTCTTTTGTTTTGAAAATGTCTTGCCAGATATCAAGAATCCTATATGAAAGAGAGATGGATAGGTAAAATAATGCTAATAACAACGAATAACAAAAATAATAGCTAACATTTATGTGACACGCCACGAGCCAGACCCTATTTGAGCGCTTTCCATGTGTCCGAATGACAGCACAAGAGTGAATGCTATTATCTCCTCTTTAGAGATGGGAGGGTTGAGACAGAGAGAGTCAAGTCACTTGCCCAAGTATATAAAGCTTGAAGGTGGCAGAGCTGGGATTTAAACCCAAGTGGTGTAGCTCCCTAGCCCATGCATTGATCCACTGCCCACGCTACTTGTAATCCTAGATATTGGACAGGGGACACTTGTTTAAGGAGTGGATCGCATGATTGTGAGTTATGGAAAAGAAAATTGGTTTTCTAGCCAGAGATGTAACAAGAAGACATAAACTGTTTCTGGATTCTTAACTCTGGGGCTCAGGAAGTTTGTGATATGGCAGTGGATGAAGTTCAAAAGAAAGTGACCAAGTTAATTTTAACATGAAAATAGACAATGAAGGTAAATTTTAGGATATTCAGATGTGAGGAAAGTTTTTCTTTAGGATAGGTGTTCTCCAGATGGATGCTCTAAGGCAGTTGAAGTAGGACACTCAGATGCCAATAATCCCAATGAGAAAGCAGATGGGAAGGCATTAAACTTTTCATGCCATAGGAAGTCTTCTATCTTTAGATCTTTCAAAATCATTTGTCTTCAACGGCCAAATTACATAATTTTAGGAACCACGAGTGAAATTCTGGTCAAGATTTCCCTCCCAAGCCATGGCCCATATATCCAACTGCTGATTGAATACCTCTGTGTGATGGTGTGGATGTTCTCATTTGACAAATGGTATCACATATTTCAATTTCTACTTAAATTTTAGGGTTTTAATTGGCTCTGTAAATTAAAATGACTTTGTTTTCCTTTAAAGATACAGTTTATAATTTTGTGTAAATATTCATTTTCTCTCAATATTTTGCTTTCAATAAAATGCTTTCTAACACTGACTAGTGCATTAATTACCAGTAGATTGATAATAAAATTGCTTTTTCTTTACTAGTAAAACTTGCTGTGTAAGCTGTTTACCTCAGGCTTGCAATGTTAAATACAAATTGAGGCTTACCTGGGGGAGGGGGGAAGTGAGATGAAGCATGGCATAATCCTAGATGCCTCTGTGCCTCCACTGATGACATCAAATTTAACTCTAATTCTATATACTGCATTTCAATTATGACCTTTCTCTACAAGTTCAGCAGGTTAGATGAGAACATCAGCATTTTCACAGAGATGATTGGAACAGTCTTCCAATATACCCTCCTGCCTCTTCCTTTGCTACCACTCAAACATATTTTCCCGTCATCAGAGTGATGCTTAGGTACAGCAAACACTCCTAAGATGACACATAGAGCTGTTGTCCAGTGACCAGACTTATCTGTCACCATTTTGCTTTCACACCCTTTCTTTCTGAAAGCCATCCTATATCTAATTGCTAAATACTTATTCTAGCAACCTACCTTACTCTCATTTTTTCACTGTGTGTGCATGTGTGTGTGTGTGTGTGCGTGTGTACACATGTGTGCATGCATATCCAACAATGCATTGAGACTTTTATTGCAATAACTATTATGCTAAAATTTGTGACTTGTAGTATTTGTGGGAATCTAGGATACATTTCTGTGAAAGTTTCCTTTCTTGTACCAGTAAGACCGAATCTGAAGTAATCTTTAGTTTTTGGTGCCCATTTTTAAGGAATAAATCAGCAAGCCAGAGCATTGAAAAGAAAAACAAAGAGAAGTCTAAAAAGGATTAGTCTGGCTGAGCTCACAATAACTCTCATCGAATAGTTGAAGGCCTGTTTTGTAGATGGGATCTTTGGCTAAATTTATGTAGCTTCTTGTATAACTTGAGAGAAGTCCTTCGGGACAATGTGAATGTAGAAAGACACCGTCTTAATAGACTGTGTAAGCTGATGAGAAAGTGGTTAAGTGGAGGCTTTTCTGAGAAGATAGGGAGGTGGGACTAATACAATCCCCCACACCTCTCAGTCTGAATATTCTTTTAGTACCTAATTCATTTTTCACCTTAAAATGCTATATTTGACTGTCTTGGTGTACTAATCAGGGCCTCTATTCTGGAACGATCAGCAATCAGTTAAAAGTATGTCTTTATCTACTTTTTGAGAAGTATAGCCTTTGGATTGTAATTTATTATTTTCTATAGGTTCATATTGTGATCTTACAAACTGTTTTTGCCCCTCATATCATGTGGCTAATAGTGTGTGTAAAAAGGTGATTAATTAAGAAGGTATCTCCATTAAATTCTGTTATTCCCCAATGATTGTTCCGTTTGTTTTTAGATAGTAATTCTTAAGCTTGAAGTTCATCATGTCTAAATAAGTCTTTTTTGAATGTTTGTTCTTGGGCTGTTAGCTTAAATATTTTTCATTTCAATGTATTTTAGTTGTATTTTACATAAATAACTATATAATTTTGATATTACTATATTTTGATAAAAAGCCAGTTCCTTTTTGAAATAAGCATTTTAGAAAATAGAAAAGAATGCAAAGTAACTTAAAAATCACTTTTAATTCTTCCTTGCAGACACAACTATTAATGACTATTAATTTTGGTATATTTATTTTCAGTCTGTTTTTCTAGACATACTAGTATATGTTTATTTTTAAATAGTTGCTATCTCACCTTATTTACAAGTTTGTATTCCACTGTTGTTAGTTCACATGATACAGAGTGGTGCAAAAGTAGGTTTACAGTTGTTCACATGGAAAATAATACAATAATTAATAAATAATAATGCAAGAATAAACTGTTTTACATACTCACAACTGTAAACCTATTTTTGCCACACCCTGTATTATTGCCTGATTACATACCATTCAAAAGTCTTTCTAAATAAGTTTTGCTAATCCACTATTATTAAGGGCAGGATTTCTGAGCAATTTGGTTTTTAAAATTACATATAAATGCCTTCTATACAGAAGAATGAAGGGAAATGGCTGCCGAGTACCGCCATTCACTGACTTGTATAAGAACAATTAGAGAAAGAGACAGGAGAGAAAGTTTCTGTCCTCTCAGAACCATATAGGATGTCTCTGATGAAGTGTCCACTTATTCCTTCCACTTCATTTGCATCCACTTATTCCTTCCACTTCATTTGCATCAATTTTAGCCCTGTCTCTCACCTTTACTTCCTTTGTTATTAACCCAAAGCTCTTTCTCAAAAATCAAATCACCTGCCCTACCTGGTTTGGCTCATTGGGTAGAGCATTGGCCTTCGGACCAAACGGTCCCTGGTTTGATTCTGGTCAAGGGCACAAACTCAGGTTGAGGGCTCGATCCCCAGTAGGGGGCATGCAGGAGGCAGTCGATCAATGGGGAATAGCCTACAGCTGTTCAGGTGTTTGGCCAACAGGAGGCAATAAAATGCCCTGAACTATCTGGCAGTTAACAATCCTATTCAGATTTGGGGGAAGTGCCGTTTAGCCGCTTCCAACAGGTAAACTACATATGTGGCTCACCCTTGTTGAGCTGCCCAAGTTTCACCAACTTTTTGATGAAACTCTTAAAATTATTACATGCTGGAATTGGTTCCCGGCATGCACCCTTTATTTCATATAGCTTGGCAGTTTAGCATCTTGCAGACACTTATCTAATGGCATTTAATGAAGTGCAATAGTTTTGTTGTTGTTGTTGTTGTTGTTGTTGTTGTTGTTGTTGTTTTCTTAACCTGCTATTAAAAATCAAAGAAAAGCATAGAAGAAAAAGATGAGAAAAATTGGGAAATGAGTCAATGGAATAAAAGTTGGCATGTGGATGTTTTCCTGTGTCTTCTTGAACATATTTGCCTCCCTGAGTTCTGCAAATGTGTGAATCCAACTAAGTAAGATGCATAAGCCAAATCAACTCAACTTAGATAATTTCTCCCATCATAAAAATAGGCAAAACATTCCTTCTTGAATTTAAGAATTCAACAATTATAAAAGTAATAGAGGCCTGGTTCATGAAATTCACTGGGAGGGTCCCTCAGCCTGACCTGCACCCTCTCACAGTCCTGGAGCCCTTGGGGGATGTCTGACTGACGGATGTCAGTTGGACATCCTTAGCACTGCCACGGAGGCAGGAGAGGCTCCCACCATTGCCACTGTGCTTGCCAGCCATGAACCCGGCTTCTGGCTGAGCAGCGCTCTCCATATGGGAACACACTGACCATCAGGGAGCAGCTCCTGTGTTGAGCATCTGCCCCCTGGTGGTCAGTGTGCATCATAGCAACTGGTCATTCTGCCATTCGGTCAATTTGCATATAAGCCTTTTATTATATAGGATGGGTATAGTGAGTAGTTTTATATTATTTTTAAAAATAAAATAACATTTAGTGTATTTTTTAAAAAACAAACCTAATATAAACTTTTTTTTATAAATCACAATTATGTTAAAGCCAGTTTGGAAGTAGTCTGGATTCCTCATTAATGCAATATTCATTGGGGAAAAATTTGGAAAGTATATGAAATAAGATCCCTTACACTCATCACCTAGAAGTAGGCAATATTAACTTTATTTTATATCCTTTGTCCTTTTTTCATATATATGGATGCTAATTTTTCCCAACAAACCCAGGATTATATTATACATATATTTCACCTTGAATTTTGCACTTTACATATATTGAGTATATTCTCATGGTTTTATTATTAAATAGTCTTGTATATTATTTTTTAAAATAAACTTGCTCAGCTGGCATGGCTCAGTGGTTGGGTGTTGACCTATAAGCAAGGAGGTGATGGTTTGATTCCCGGTCAGGGCACATGCCTGGGTTGCAGGCTTCATTCCCAGTGTGGGGCATGGAGGAGGCAGCCAATCAGTGATTCTTTCTCATCATTGATGTTTTTATCTATATCTCCCTCTCCTTTCCTCTCTGAAATCAATAAAAATATATAAGAAAAAATAATCTTGATTTTATATATTAAAACCAAGGTATGCTAGCCTGGAAATGGTCTATATTTTAATTTTTATTTAAAGTGTTTTATGCCTTCAAGTTGAAGTTATTTAAAAAAAAACACATGTAAGATAAATTTATGATAACTAACAAGCTAAGGGTTAGCTTCAGCTTTTTTCTCACTAACTTTTGGTGGTGGGGACAATTTGGACATGTGAGGGAAAATTTGACTTCGCAGCATCTAGTCAAAGTGAAACAGGCAGAAATATTTATTTACTGCTAATAGTAAAAACAAATAAATAAACAAACAAACAAAGCCCCAAACATGTGCATGTATGTGCACACACACACACACACATACACACGCACACCACAGTACCAATGAGCAATATGAGTCACCTACACAGCTTGATTGCATTAATAAAAGCTATTTATGGAAAAAGCCAAGCTAGTAACAATAGAGTCTTCTGTATATGTATAACCACTGATTTTTCCCTATAAACCAGGTATCTTAACCTTGGCCAGGCATTAGAATTACCCAGTCACTTTCTACAACACATAATAGTCCAGCTCTACCCCTCAAATTGGTCGTGGTGGAGGCTGAGCATTCGTATGTGTTAAGACATTCCCTTATGACCCTTATATTTAGTGAAGTATAGAAAACATTGCTTAAATAAATACTAAATTTATTTACTCAATTGCAAAATTGAGTTTTGAGCAAGTAAAATATAGTTTTCCTTTTCTAATTAGAGAATAAACAAAAGGGATACAATGAAGGCAATTAGCAGGGTAAAAATATTTTTTTGATTTTCCATGTTCTCCTGGGCAGATTTCATTTATGCAACATCTAAACTGAGCATAGAACATGTATCTCTAGAAAAGTTTAAATTCAACCAGAAAGCTTTTTCTAAACAATATTACATATATGTTGATATCTGCTCTTTATTAATGAAAATATCCAAAATGCAAATAATTTGCTTTTCATATTAAAAATTAATTTATATATTTGTAATGGAGATGATTGATCTCACAGAGTATCATTTATCTACAATGGCAAGCAAAATGATTTTCAGTTTTGTGATATGAAACTATTCCAAAATAATTATTTTTAAATTTACATTTTATATCTTGCACAAAAAGTTCTTTATCTATTTTAAATTTGTGAACAACAGACAGAAGTAATGTCAAATAATTAAATACATTTTTTTGGTTAAAATTTGATTAAATTGACTAGCTGGTTTAAATTAAACCCTTTCTTAAATCAATATAATAAAAATGTTCTGCACTGATTCTAAAGCCATTCTGAGAAATACTGGTAAATCCCTCTATAATTAACTTACCTAAAGCAAGTTCAGAGTGAAATTTGCTTTCTGGCTTTTCTATCACTGGCAAGAAAAATAGCCCCCAAACTGATTAACCTAGTGTTGTTTGCCTATCCGATATAATAAAAACCTAGGTGGCATCATGCCCTCATACGACGTCATCACAAGATGGCTGCCACAAGATGGCCACTACAAGATGGCCAGCAGGGGAGGGCAGTTGTGGGCGATCAGGCTGGCAGGGGAGGGCAGTTGGGGGGGACCAGGCCAGAAGGGGGGGGGGCAGTTGGGTGCAACCAGGCCTGCAGGGGATGGCAGTTAGGTGATCAGACCGGCAGGGGAGCAGTTAGGTGTCAATCAGGCCAGCAGGGGAGTGGTTAGGGCTGATCAGGCTGGCAGGCAGAAGTGGTTAGGGGCAATCAGGCAGGCAGGCAGGTGAGCGGTTAGGAGCCAGTGGTTCTGAATTGTGAGGGGGATGTCTGACTGCTGGTTTAGGCCCGATCCCACAGTGGGATCGGGCCTAAACCGGCAGTTGAACATCCCCCAAGGGGTCGCAGATTGTAGAGGGTGCAGGCCAGGCTAAGGGACACCCTCTCCGTGCACAAATTTTGTGCACCAGGCCTCTAATATATATATATATATATATATATATATATATATATATATATATATATATATATATATATCTCCAGCAACCAGAACGACCAGAATGACCGGAATGATCAGAATGACCGGTCACTATGATGCCCACTGCGGCAGCCAACTGGCCCAATCAGGGCCCCAATTGGCCCCCCCAAACCTCCCATGTTCCCTCACCCTGCCAGCCTGGTCCGATCGGCCCCCATCGGGACGGGACGGCCATACCCCACCCATGCATGAATTTGTGTACCGGGCCTCTAGTATTTTATATTTAGCCTTCTTTCTAACATAATTTCTATATTTTTTATTTAGCTAATAGTTCTTGAGTATTTGTGTTCATAAAAAGTCATTTAGGAGTGTTAGTTAAAAATTCAGATTTCTGGTCTCCACACTAGAGATTCCTAGGGATGAAGACTAAGAGTCTGCATGTTTTAAACAACCTACTCTGTCTATACTGCTTAAGACAGGAGAATGAGATAAAATGATGTGAAACAAAGTGGAGAAAAGGAGAACTAAAATGGAGAATGTAAATATAGGGAGGCAAAGAAGGGATAATAAAATCAGCTAAATCACAGAACACTAAGTATCAATGAGAACATTTTAATTATGATCTCATTTAATTACTTCCAGGGCCAATGGGTAGATGCTATCGTCACATGTTGTTACTTATAAGAGTCAGAGGGATGCTCCACACTCGGATGTTGAGTTTCAGAACCAGTGCTCTAACCATTCTGCTGTACTACTTCAGAAGAGAAGGAGATGCCAGGGAGGCAACTGCCTGAAGGCAGAAATTAAATAATGGCATCTTTCTTGGAGTTGATTATTGTTCTAGTTATAAATTACTCTGAAAGTTATCAGCTTAAAGCATCCGATATTTATTATTTCACAGATTCCATGAATTAGGAGTCTAGGTGTGGCTTAGCAAGGTGCTTCTGGTTCAGAGTGTCACATGCAATCGAGTTGTCGGCTGGGACTGAAGCTGTCTCAGGGCTCAACGCAGGCTGTAGAATCCTCTTTCAAGGTCACTTTCATAGCTACTGCAAGCCTCCTTCAGAAGATCATTTCCCAGCTCACTCATGGGGGCACTGGTAAGCTTCACCTGTAGGCTTCTGTGTAGGCCAGCTGAGTGTGCCCACACAGGGCAACTGGTGACTCAAAAGAGACACAGAGAGCCAGTGCGCCCCAAATAAAGGTCACGGTCTTTTTGTAACCTGTTCTTGAAAATAATGTTTCATCTCTTTTGCATATTTTATTAGAGTAAATGGATAGGTCTAGCCCATGGTCAAGTTGAAGAGATTACACAAGAGACACAGTACCAGGAGTGGATCATTAGGGAGCACTTTAAAGTTTGACCACTAAAATTGTGATGGGTTTGTTAGGTATTGTTCATTTTGCCTGAATCGTGTTTCTGATATCTTCAGTATTCTAATAGAGGATGCTTGGAGTTGAAAGAGTAAATGTTTATTACATCTAACTTAATTACTTTTACAATTAGATGTCAGAGGTGTATTTAGAATGATTTTTCTCTTCAGTCTCATTTTTAGGTTTTGTCACACTGAAAGAAGTGGTATCTCAAGAATTACAAAAATCTGGATGTATTCTTCTGTGAGTCTAACAGGTTTTAAAAAAGCAAAAATGCTGTCTGTCTTTTGTCTAGTACAAAGAAGAATATTATACCAAATGATTTATTGAATCATTTTCATAAAGAAAATTTAGCATAAATGCAAAGCTGGAAGCATAGTCACATTTCATGGTGGGCTTTGGAGAAATTTAATGGAGTGAGATAACTACTGTTTCCTTATGACAGATACTAATTAATATTTATGTAGAATGAGTCATATAGTTTGAAATTTGAGTAAAGTAGGAATATCATTCATCTTAGAGGATCATTGATCAATACTTATTGTTTTGAGGCCCTTCTGAGTGTTAGGCAGTGTGGAAATATAAACTAGATCCCTGAACTCTGTTGGGTTGCAATTCCTTCATTCATTTACTTGTTCATCAAGATGCTAGTGAAGAGCCTACTATGTGACTAGTATTACCTGCTGAAGTAATAGTAGGGTGGAAAAAAAAAGATTTTTAAAATCCATCAGTCTGAGTCTTGGATTTCAATCTGAGTCATATTTGTATACTTTATAGCTCAATATTAGCACTTTGTTGTTCATGGAAATTGGGTAGACCCATGCTGAATTATCTATTAAGCTTCTTAATATGTTCATCAATGTGTTCTACTCTGTGTACTTTGGCACCCTTCTCCTGGAAGATGCCTACTCATTTTCAGTTCTTAGTTTAGACATCATTTCCTCTGGGAAGTCTTCTCTGACCACTTCAGACTGGGTTTCTTGCTCTTCCTTTGTGGTGGTCTCCTAGCTACATGGGCTATTCATATGTGGTATGGTGACCGTTTTCTTTTTAAACCCATGCATCTCATTCAAAGGTCAGCTGGCATGAGACAAGAAGGCGTGCTCATCTTGTTATTATTGTATTCCCATCTGTGCAACAATATTTTATTTAGTGTCTGTAATATGTCAAGCACATCTCCAAACATGGGAAAAATAGTGAACAAAATCTAGACTCAGCTTTCATGGAACATATGCTCAGTGGAATGAGATAGACAATAAATAAATAAATAAATGTGTACCAACTTGGGTAGTACTAAATGAAGACAAATGAAGAAGGATAAGGGATAAAGCCAGTGGAATGGAGGTAAGACAATGCTCTCTTAGATGAAGGGAACAAAGAACCCTCCTTGAAGCGATGATATCTGAGCTGAGAACTAGAGGAAGAGAGGAAGGAAGCCATCGGGGCAGAGTGTTCCTGGAAGAGGCAGAATGAGTTCAAAGGCCCTGAGAGCACTGATGAACTGAAGGAGCTACAAGATGGCTATTGTGGCTGGGGCAAAGAGGTAGTGGGCAGGTGGAGCAGAGAATGTTAGGGTGTGAGGTCAGAAACATTCCCAGGGGTCAGACCATGTAGGACTTTGCAGGCCAGGGTATTTCTAGCAGCTGGCACACACGGTTAGTATTTAATGAGCATACATTGACTATTGTTAGGTTAGGGTTGAGAGTATAAATATTGTTTAATTATACACTGAGTGGCCAGATTATTATGATCTCTGAACGCATAGTAATCTGGCCACTCAGTGTGTGTGTGTGTGTGTGTGTGTGTGTGTGTGTGTGTGTGTGTGTGTGTATTAGAGGCCTGGTGCATGAATTCGTGCATGGGTTGAGTCTGGCCAGCCTGGCCAAGGGGAGGGGACATGGGCGGTTGGCTGGCCTGCCTGCTGTTTGAACTCCTGGTCGAGGGGACAATTTGCATATTAGCCTTTTATTATATAGGATATACACTGAGTGGCCAGATTATTATGCATTCAGAGATCATAATAATCTGGCCACTCAGTGTATAATATTAGTATTATTATCATTAAAGTACTTTGAGTAGTGGATCAAAAGAAGTTTGCTGCACATTAGACTCACCAAGGATCTTTTTAAAAAGGCTGATTCTAGGTCACCTGGCAGACAACATGCCATCGGGATCTCTGTGGGTGGCATCTGTATTTTTAAAGCTCCGTAGGTAATTTTAGACAAGCATGGGCATCATTAACTTAGCTCAGTGGTTCTGGAAGTGTGCCTACCAGCAGTAGCATTAGAGATAATTAGAAATACAAAGTCTCTGGCCCCATCTCAGACCTACCGAATCAGAGACTATGGGGGTAATGCTAAGCAATCTGTGTTTTAAGTAGTCTTTCAGGTGCTTAGAATGTGTGCTAAAATTGAAGGATCACAGTCTTAGAGGAGCAGGCCACATGAGGGCCAAATAAATAATATTTTTTTGTGAAATTAATGGTAGAAGGCCCTGTTTCTGTAATGTGTGCCCTGGCAAGAATATCTAAAATTTTAGCATTTAAGAATGATTTCTATGGATTAAACTCTCTCTCTGTAATTACCCTTTGTTTAAATAAACCATTCCTCTGGGTAAAATATCAAGCCATTGTTACTCTTTAGCACTTTAATGTAAATGAGCTTATTAGAATAATTTAGCTGACAAAATAGGCCATTTTGACTATAAGAATGGCTGAAGCTAGAAAAGGTTTCTAGAAAAGGCTGGAGATGATGCCACAAACAATTTTTCTGTAGTCTGAAGAGTATGGTTAGTAATCACTAGTATTTAATGAGGTTCAGACTGTATTTAATAAGATTTTGAAATCTAAAAATATTTTCCCCCAGGGATCTGGAAATGTGTTGACTTCTCTTTTACTTAATTGTGCACCTGATTCTATATAACCTCTGTCTAAAAATGATAATTTTGAAATATAACACCAATATTTGTCCTAATTTAAGAACAGAAGACTTGTCCAGATTTCTTTTTAGAAATTGAAGTCTTGCTGCTTAGGTTTCTATCTGGCATCTCTCTTCAAGAGAGTTTCATATGGAAAACCTATCATCATTCTTCCTCCTAGAGAAAGTTACATTTTCTTTCACAAAACTCCAGTGTTAATATTTACCTTAGAGTTCCTTTTTTCCTTTTCCCTTATCTGAGAATAACAATGAATGGGAGAAAGTGAATTATATAGCTCAGAGATGCTGCTGAAAGGCCAGTTTGAGCCATATGCTAATTCTGGTTTTAGTGTTCTTATCAATCCAGCAGGTTCATTCACATTTAAGAATGCAGTGTGAAAGTCTTTTGTTGTCCTGCTACACAAGTTTTCTCTGATATAGAAAAAGCAGCTTTTTCATAAAGGCTTAACCAGAGGCGATACCTGATATTGTCTGCAAAGTGCAAGCAATACATCTTTGAAGCACTTGAATAATATTAGTATCTTGGCTGAGAATAGTAGAAAAAAATAATCTATAGAAATAAGGATAATACAATTTTAAAAAGGAGCCTTCACATGCCAGAGGGTTTCATTCAGCTCGGTGACAAAGACTCCAGATATAAGTAGCACTTGAGATGGAAAAAAATGTAAATGCAGAAAGTATGTCTTGATATGGCCACTTTATGTCCTCATATGTTCCTTATATATTTGAATGATCAAAGCATTGCTGAGATCCGCAACCATGCACAAAGAGCTGTCTGTAGGATTTTTAAAGGAACAATTTCCTTCTATACTCTTTAACCAGACAATATGCATTCTTAATTTTTCCTATTATTATTTTTTCAAGATAAACTCCACCCTTGTTGTGGAGGTGAATGTAACCTTTACAACATTATATTGACCCCCTTGCTCCTGGGAATCCTTCTCTTGAGAAAACAATGTTTCCTCAAATATCAAATTCTTATCTGTCCTTGCATTGGAAATAGATATTAGCAATACTAGAAAGTCTTTTTTGTTGTTGTTCTCATATTTCTTTTCAACCCACCTAAAGCAGCATCATTTAATGGAGCACTATCTAGTTGGATGACTTAAATCTGAATTCTTCAACTATAAATAGTATAAAACTGTCAAATATTCTCCTTTGCATATTTGAGTGCCTTGCTATTATATTTTATCACTCCCTGTTTTATGCAGTGGCTAACACTCTGTTACTGGATCATAACAGACAAGTACAAACATGTCCATATATTAATAACTCTCTCAAACATTAATACAAGTACTTACAAAACTAGTACAAAGGTAATATTTTATACAATAAAAAAATAGCAATTTAAAAGTATGTATATGTGCTTTCTGTGGTCTGAAAGTCCAGACCATATATTCTTAAAGAATTCATAGGATACACACATGATAAATCTACACATAGACAAACATATTATTTCTTAGTTTTTCTCTTTTTTTTAATACACATTATGGATAAAATGAATCAGGTCTTTATGTCTGTTACATATAATCCAGATATTTGCTCATTATTTTTTAATTTAACAAGTATTTATTAAAGGCAGGGTTCTAGTTGCTGTGGATATAGATGTCTATGTGTATAGATAAGGTCATTGTACCCATGGATTCTATTTTCTAGTGCAGAAAACAAGCAATAAACAAATAAATGAATAAGCAAGATAACAAGAAGGCTTTAAATGGTAGAAAAACAACAGGATAATGTAACAGATTAATTAGATTAACAGCTACAGGTGTCTACAAATGGCAGCGCATTTGAGGTGAGACCTACCAAGATGAGAATGAACCAGTGAGGAGATAGCTTGCGAGAAGAGGGAACTCGTGCCAAGTCTGTCGGCAGAGAGGGCTGGACATGTTCAAGGAAGAGGAAGAAGGCCATTGTGGTTGGAATATAGTGATCAAGGTGGCAAATGCTATGACGTGATGGCGAAGAGGTGGTAGAAACCAGAGGCTGAAGGCTTTGTGGACCACACAGGATCCAGGGTTTTATTTTTATGAGCAAAAGTGAATATTAAAAGGAACTTAGGAACTTATATAAGTACCTGAATGATGGAAAATAAAAGCTTGGACAAGAACTTTGAGAAAAGATATACCAAAGACATATTTTAAAGATAGAACAAGATTGACTACTCACAGTTCCCATATTGATTTACTTAACTATTCTCCTTAGATACTCTAAATATAGCACAAAGGATGTTCCTTTTGAATGTCTAAAATACTACCTTCAAATAAAGAGAATGTACCACTCAAGGAAATCTTTTTGATAAAATCAGTTATTTATTTAAGATAGTGAAAAATGGGCAACAAAACTTTAAAACCAGATATTTCAATATATGCATATTAAGTTATGCTTCCAATATCATGTTTGAGTTGAAATATTGCAGCAGGAAAAATACAATTTTACACACACACATGTACACACACACAAAACCATGTTTTATATTGTTGATGTAAGAAACATCCACACTCAGAGAGAATTTTTATGAGTTTATTTGAGCAAAAACTGATGACATATGCCTGAGAGCAAAATCTCAAGTGCTCCAGAGAATAATAGTTTTGTAGTTTCTTTTATGTATTTGAAATTTAGGAGGGAACCAAAGGAAGATTACATGAAGGTGGGAAAAAGCAAGGTGAGGATTGGATTACAGGATAGTTAACATGATTAGGTGCTCTCTTGAGGGTGGTTAAACTTATTTCAAATGTGTGTTAACCTGGATGCATAAGAACAATAAGGACAGAGCTTGTTTAAGGCAAAGATAAACCTTTTTCTAATAAGTTATATGCCTGCCCATATTTAGGAATATTGATGAGATCACCCTGTGAAGTTACGTTCTATAGAACCCATTTTGTCCACAATATCCACCGCATCTTTGGGAATGGAAGCCTCCTCACCTGGCATTTGGCAGTTTCAGGCAATACTGTGTTCACCTCTGCTATGGACTGAATATTGGTTTCCCCCTAAAATTCATGTTGAAATCCTAACTCCCAAGGTAATTGTATTAGGAAGTGGGGCCTTTGGGACATGATTAGTGCCCTATAAGAGAGGGTCAATACAGATCTCTTGCCACTTAAACCACTTGAGAAGACAGTTATTAAACATCAGCAAACTGGAAACTGTGATTTCAACTTTAGACAGTCATTAAAAATAGGACATATCTGGGCTACATTTAGGCTTATATGCAGATGGTCATGTGGGAATGTTGTAGGTAGCAGAAATGGCACTGGGTGTTAGACCAGTGGGTTCAGCAATCGTGGTACTTGCGTTCTGGCTAGGAAACAATTCAGAGCCAAGGTTAAAACTATAACAGTACATTTATTTGTAAATCACAGAAGTGGAAGAAATGGGCTGAGGAAACAAGTTATAACAGCAAAGGAAGGGCCTTTGGTACTTGGGAGTGAGGAAAGTTAATAGTAAGGCACCTGGGCGGGGCCGGGGTGGGGGGTGGGGGTAGGGGAAAGGCACAGGGGTGCTCCTGGGAGGGAGAGCGCATTGTATCCTCCATCCTAAGGGTTTTAAGTGTGGAAAGTTTAGGGGAGGTCCAAGAGGAAGATTCTTTCTTTTTTTTTTTTTTCAATCCTCACTTGAGCATATTTTTTCCATTGATTTTTAGAGAGTGAAAGAGAGGGAGGGAGGGGGTGAGGAGAGAGAGAGAGAAAAACATCTATGTGGGATACATTGGTTGGTTGCCTCCCACATGGGCTGGGATTGAACTTGCAATCTAGGTAAGTGCCCTTGACCAGGAATCGAAATCGAGACCCTTGGGTCTATGGGTCAATGTTCTAATCACTGAGCCAAACCGGCCAGGGCCCCAGGGAAAGACCTTAACCGACATTCATCAGTTTTCCAGATGTGTCCTTTCAGGGTGTGTATGGGCGGGGGGCGGGGAATGGGGCTCTCCACTGATTAATTGGCCTGCACCAGGGCATGGGGTCATTATTCAATGCAGCTGGTCTTGAGGGTAGCCTTTGTGTAGCTACCTGGATTCAGGAATCTCCCTACTAGGAAAGAATTCAGAGCCAAGACCCAAACTGTAAGAGAACATTTATTTGGTAAGTCACAGAGGCAGAAGTAATTCTTAGAAGAAATGGGTTAGGAAACAAGTTATAGAGGTAAAGGAAGGGCCCTTAAAGCTTGGGAGTGAGGAAGTTAAGGCTGGCGGGTGGGGCGGGGGAGGGGAGGGAGAATGGAAAGGCACAGGAGGGAAGGAGAGCACTCTGAGTGCTCTGTCCTAAGGGTTGTCAGGGTGGAGATCTTAGGGAGGCCCCAGAAGAAGATCTCAATAGAATATTCATTGGTTTTCCAGGTGTGTCCTTTCAGGGTCTAGGTCTCCACTGATTGATTGGCCTGTGCCAGGGCAGGAGGTCTTTATTCAATGCAGCTGGTCCTGAGGTCAGCCATGGGGTCACTGGTTTGGTTTTGCTCCTTTTCTGGACCTGGAGCTGAAATACAACTGAGGCCTAAAGGTTATCTTTAGGGAGGAACGGTCAGGGGGTCCAAACCCTCTATATGCTAGGGGAGGAAGTTCACCCTAGGGGCAAGGTCCCACCCTACAACTGTCCTTTGCTAGGCACCTGGGACTTTCCTACCCTGGTGACCTTCTGTACCTGGCCCTTCGCCCTTGCTCTGCTCATTTCTGTCCAACTGCCTATCACAAAACAAACCTGAGTTTTATTCATGGCTCTACAACCCACCTTATTATTTTTGATTTTAAGCAGGTTGCTTTACCTCTTTGAGTCTGTCACTTCTCTGTCATGTGGATAATAATACTCAAAGGCTGCAAGGGAAAAGGAATGAAGCAATACACAGAGAGTGCTTAGCAGAGGTCAGGTGACTTTGTCTGAAATTGTAATTCCTTCACCTCTCCCGGTGCTCTTGATTCTCCTCACCTTGCTCCACTTTTTCTCTTTTTATACAGCACCTTATCACCTTTTTAATACTCAAAGGCATTTATTTGTGTACTAGAGGCCCAGTGCATGATTTAATCATGCACCTGGTGCACCAGCGGGCTGTCCGCCGGTGCCCCAGGCCTTCCGAAAGCCTCCGGCGCTGCGGAGGCTTTCGAAAGGCCTTGCGCCGGAGCAGACAGGCGGCCAGGTCCGCCGCTTTGGCCTTTGATCGCGGGGGACCTGTCCGGCTGGCTGTCCGCAGGCGCCCCAGGCCTTCCGAAAGCCTCCGGCGCTGCGGAGGCTTTCGAAAGGCCTTGCGCCGGAGCAGACAGGCGGCCAGGTCCCCTGCTTTGGCCTTTGATCGCGGGGGACCTGTCCGGCTGGCTGTCCGCAGGCACCCCAGGCCTTCCGAAAGCCTCCGGCAGCCATGGTACAGACGCTGAGCTCGCGGCGCCTCTGGCGCCGCGAGCTCAGCGTCCTTCTGGCCCAATCAGCTACCCCGGCCACCCTGAGTCCCGCCCCCTGCACCTCCTGCTGGCCCAATCGTGGGCGTAGCGGAGTGATGGTAATTTACATATTACCATTTTATTATGTAGGATTATATTAGTGGTTTGCTGTGTCTTTCCTGGCTAATGGAAGCTTCGGAAGAGAAGGGACCTTTGTTTGTTTTGTTCACTGGTGTATTCTAAGACCCTAGGAAAATGCCTCACACATCATAAACACACATGTGTGTATTCAACTTGTAAAGAACAAAATTCAATAGTGTACATTCAAAGATGTAGTTGGCTTTAAGCCATTCATGAATCCTGCTGCATCCCATCTAGCAACCAGAAGGGCCCTCCAGGGGTTGCACAAAATGGGAGGTATTTACAGGAAGAAGCTTGGGGCAAGGGAACTATTAACAAAAGAAAAACACTGTTATTTTTAGGCCTGACTTCTTTTGTGGGGGAAGGAAGTGACAAGGGTTTTATCTTGTGGAATGCCTCATCTTTCTACATGGGATAGAGAGGGACAGATTACCTCATTGGTGTTGACCAGAAAATTCCAGATTGATTGGTTTAAAATTCTACACCTGGGAGATGCTGAAATGGGCAATAAGGTTAGTTATTAAGTTTGTTTTAGTAACATGACTTAGCAAATCCCTTCCTTCCTTCCTTCCTTCCTTCCTTCCTTCCTTCCTTCCTTCCTTCCTTCCTTCCTTCCTTCCTTCCTCTCTCTCTCTCTCTCTCTCTCTCTTCCTTTCATCACAATTTATATAATAAAGTCCAGCTAATCGTTAATAATCTGTGTTAACTCTTATTCTGCTCCCCTGGATTGTCACTCTCCCCTGAGAGAGGGCCCAATTCCCTGAGCCATAGAAGGAGAGCAGGGAGAAAAATCCCAATCAGTGGTTCTCAGCCTTGGCTGCACATGAGAATCACCTACAGAGCTTTTTAAAAATACAGATTTTCAGGTTGCAGGCTTCATCAAGAAAACCAGAATGGGTAGGAATGGAATCAATCATCAGTATTTAATTTTTTTTCTATATTTCAATGTGTTGTGTGAGAACGACTGATCTAAGTCATAGGCTGTTATAGTTGCTTCGGTTCCCAACCAAATTATGCTGGTCAATGATTCTCTTCATTTTTCAAGCCAGCTTTTTCTTCCTGGCAGCAAAGAATGGAAGGGTGATGGTAGGACAATGTTAGAGTGTAACCCCTTGACATTTTGGTATTGCCAGTAAACAAATTGATGGGAGAAACAGTACATTCAGATATTAGAAGCTGAGAGAACAAACTTAATTTTAATCCTTTTTAAATTCATATTATTTCCTGTATTATTTCAGGACTTCTTAAAAGACTTATTTATTAGACTTCTTTCTCGATTTCAAATGACTGCTTACTTCATGTGCATGTGATTTATCTCATTGCAATGCTATTAAGGATAATTTTAGAATTTATCTGCCTAGAATAGTTCTTACTTAGCTTTATAATAAAATAATCTTCACTTTTTGGTTGCCTGGTCACTAAATTTGTCCATATTTCTCCTTCCTCTCTCTTCTACATCTGTAAACGTTTTATTTTATTAATAGGGATACAAATTGTACACATTCTTCTAGATTTAAGCTCATGTTCCAGTTTCTCTTTTAGCATTTTTCTTCAATGTGCTTAATATTTACTGTAAATAGATCTTGGGATTTGCTCCATCCAGAGAACACTGTCAGGGCAGGAGCTCGGTGTTATACTTTTTTCATTATAGGAAATATATGCACACATAATAGAAGCAACAATAGCACACACATACAAAAACAACTAACTGCTTTAATATCCTTGCTTCCTTAAAAGCTTTCATTAAATTCTCCAGGGTTATCTTCATTTACTCAAGAAAACTCTGAATTAATATGCTCTGTGTTGACAGTATTTCTTAAAATCATCAAATTCTTATTTTTGTGTGTGTGTACAATTAAAGTGTTCATACATTTGCCTGGTTATACTTTACTTCATCCAGTACTCTTCATAGATTATACAAAACTGTATTATTTCCCCCCAAGTCCCTAGATTATAAATATTTTCTATTCTTATTCCTGATGAGAGATTTATGAAAAACTAAATGTTTTTCCTCCGAACTCCTTATTTCTTCGAAGAAATCTTATTGAGGGAACTCAAAATAATGGCAGCTAGCAACCCCAATCTCTGCAATTAGAACTAATGTAAGCTTATTTCCTCATAAACTCACAGAGTTAAAATGAATATATTTCCTAATGCTTCTCTGAAATTATGTGGTGCCAAGACATTGGTTTATTTGGAACCATTTATTCAGTTTAAAAGCTGTATCAGGCTAACTCTTTCTAGCTTTCATTGGACAGAGTTAGGATGGCTCTGAGCTTAAGGCAATTATCAGATCATATATTTACAAGGCACTTTTTAGATAAAGACATTCTTCCCTATGACTTTGCAAATCTTGAAAGAAATTATTCAGTGAGGAGTCGAAGAGGTTGTAGTTTGGGAAGTTTATCTTAAACATTCCATAATTCAAGGCATGATCTCAGCCGAGGATCAATTGTAGTTAAGCAAAACTTAAACTGTCCTCTAGTACATTACCAATTGGTACATGATGAGAAAAAAGTATAATTAATAAAGTAAAGAAATAATTTCCAGTTAATTCAGTTTCATCAGATCTTGGTGCTATTGAGGCCAGATTCTGGGTTGATCCTTGTATGAGATTAGTGAGCTGTACAAACCATCGATGATGCAACCAACTCCAGTTTATTCATTAAAACCCTTTTATTGATAAGGAAACACTGACTGGAGTTAGAAGGAATATTTACCATTTGTTTGCTCAGTACAGCACAGGGAACAGAAACAGCAGAAGCCCAATAACAGGAGATTGGAAATGCAGGACAGTTGTTATGTGGAATGAGGTAAATAGCACAGGTCAGAGAAAGATCAGATCAAGAATCTCAGCTGGCCTGATCGGCATGGCTCAGTGGTTGAGCGTCGACCTATGAACCAGGAGGTCAGGGTTCGATTCCTGGTCAGGGCACATGCCCGGGTTGCAGGCATATACATATATATGGAATCTCAGGCTGCATGCACATCAGCAACTGGAATGGCATTGTGAGAAAAGTGAGGAGGCCTGTGCCTCTTGCCCTGACTGTCAGGAGACAGCTGATGACTGTTTCTACCTTAGCTTGCTAATAGAAATAAACTTGTAAAATTGCTTTTTAAATTCAAGACCTTTAAAAAATCCAATACCCCATGAGAAAGTTCAAAATTGGTTTCTTAGTTGTTGTTTTTTAATAGAAATAGATAATTAAAATGCTTAGAAAACACTTTAATATTGCAACACCCCCCTCCCCTTCATTCAATATAAGGATTGGATGACTTTGTTTCCTTATGCTTCAGAATCTCCTGTGAAGGTCAGCATTTGCCAGGTAGACAAACTGCAGTCACAGAACTTAAGTACATCATTTTCTGGCTGAGGGATTATGAGCAAGTTATTTAAACATTTTCTAAAATTTGATGACCTTGTCAGTAATATAAAAATGTGAGAGTCAAAGGGCCCTTTCCATTCTAACACTCTACAAAAAAAAAAAAAAAATCTCAATTTATGAATTCTCACATACCTTTTTATCACTGTCCAACTCTTGTTCAGCATTGAGTATGGTGACTGGTGATGACACGTAATAATTCTGAGTGAATTATTTTGAGAATCTTAAGTACAAAAAAGCTTCTTTCAAGAAATTTAAGTAGTTTTTAGATCTTAATAAAGTAAAATTGTTTATCATAAAATCTTTGCAACTTTGCATTTTTTTGTGTGTATGTTTAAAAATATGAGAGTCAATCTCTTTTGGACTCAATGTTTTATCTGAGCATGGGCATTGAGGTTTTAAAATTGTTTCTATTTTTAAAAATCAGTGGAAAAATTATGTGCATCACATGTAGCAGTATTTCAAATTAAATTTCACTTAGTTTCTGAACTTCTTGTATGAATTGGAAATGTACTTTTGATAAAATTTACTAAATAAATTTGCCTACCCATTTGATCACATTACTTTAAAAATATATTTTTATTGATTTTTAGAAAGAGAGAAGGAAGAGAGAGTCAGAGAGAAAGAGAAACATGAATGTGAGAGCAAAACACCGATTGGCTGCCTTCTGCACATCCCCGAGCTTGTGCCCTGACTGGGAATTGAACTGGCAACCTTTTAATGCTGAGGACAGTACCCAACCAACTGAGCCACATTGGCCAGAGCTCATATTACTTTTTAAAAATCTTAATCTTCACCCTAGGATATTTTTTCCATTGATTTTTAGAGGGAGTGGAAGGGAGGGAAGAAGGGGGAGAGAGAAAGGAAAGAGAGAGAAACATCCAGGTGAGAGACATCAATTGGTTGCCTCCTGCCTGCTCCAGACCTGGCCCGGGGCCAGGGATCGAACCTGCAACCCAGGTACATGCTCTTGACTGGGAATCAAACCCATGACTCTTTTGGTCTGCGGGCCAACACTCTAACCATCAAGCAACACTGGTCAGGGAAGGGATCATATTACTTTTATAGACATGTAAATATAGTGAAATAGAAAGTAGCATTTAGTGAGTCTTTTTCTAAGTTCCAAGCATTGAGGAATGTTATTGAATGCAGGCAATCCAGGGCCACAGAGGGTAAGTAACCTGCCTAAGGTCACACATCCAGTAAAAGGTGCAGGCAGGCTTTTAAAGGTAGGTGTCTGGGCTACAGAGCTGGGGAGTTAACCAGCTCTCTGCAGCGGATGCCTGTGTGTGCCCCTTCCGGATGGAGCACAAGCCCTGCGCAGTGTTTTTTGGGTTCGGCAGCAAGGCAGTGGTCGAACGTATTCTTTCTTGGTAACCTTAGACAATAGCTTACGCTCAACTTTTACAGACAGTTCTGTCCCCAGAAGCTCTGCTGAACTGGGTGTAAATCCAGTGTGCATTTGGGGACAGTCTAACCATTGGAGCAGGTAATTCAGTAATCGGAAACAGTCATTTGACTTGTTTTATCTGAAGGGAGAATCTTTCATAAGTAGCCTGCTTGCTGTTTTACCACCAAAACTGTTTATTTAGTCTCTTTGGTTATTTGTTCTGAATGATCCCTCCTCTGAAAGATGAGAGTGTAGCTGGGAAATGACTTCAATTATTAATCGGGAGTCTCTTTTCATTGTCCACAAAATTTTCCAAACACCATATGCTCCACACTTACTTTCTATTCAAGAAGGTAGATTTCGGAAGAGAAGTTTTTTAAAAAAGTAGTTAGATACTTTATATATTTGTGAGCTTTCTAAGAAATATGGACCTAATCATTTGTATGATTTTTCAGCTATAGCCTGTCTTCACAATATACATACATAAAATAGAAGGATTCACTTCTATATGTGCTGTCAAGTCATATATGATTTTGTGTAAACAACTCAGTCCTCAGATATTAGCACAAAGAAACCAAATATTTTATGTAGTAAAAGTTACATTTGGGGTCTTTCTAACTCTCTTTCTTCAAATAATTAAATTATACGATGTGAACAATTTGGTTCTTATTAATATGTCTAGTAATACAATTCTGACTAGATTGTCTTGAAATTGAATTTGACCATGTCCTGGATTTGACATATAGTTGAATAGTAAAACAAACAAACAAACAAAAAATGTTTGGTCAACAATTGACCCCCCCCAAAGAAAAAATCCTAATAAAGAAAACAAGACAAAATGTCATTACTCTCATTTTCCTCCCCAGAATATTCGCCCTCAGAAGCCTTACATAGAAAAACAATTCCCGGGGCTCTTAATAGGTGTTACTCCAACACAGGTGTTCCTCCGACAAGTTTGAGACTGGTTAAGTAAGGCGGCGCAGCTTTCTCTCTTATGGAACTTCTTCCTGTCTCTAACGGGGACATTTCATGGGCTTACTATTTCATGGAACCCCCACAATATTTAGATCAGCAGTTCTCACAAGCAGCTGGACAGTAGAATCACTTAGTGAGTCTGTGAAGCATTTTCTTGCCGAGGGAATCAAATTTGAGTCCTCGGAAGGTGGGAGCCTGCAGTCAGCAGAATAACAGCCTCCCAAGATGTTTAAGTCCTAACTCCTGGAACCTGTGAATTCCCTACGTGGCCAAGGGGCCTTAAGGTAGCAGCTGGGGTGAAGGCTGTTAACGGGTCTCCCTGCAGGAGTCTGCAAAGCCCAGGTGGGCCCACAGTCACCACAGGCGGCTTTAAATGCGGGAGAGGAAGAGCAGAGGACCAGTGAGTGTTGGGGTGATGCAGGGTGAGAAAGACACCCCGCAGTCCGCACAGGCTTTCGAGATGGAATGGGGGAGCCACTGCCGAGGCGGCCTCTAGAAGCCAGGAAAGGCAGGGAGCAGAATCTCCCCTAGAGCCTCCAGAAAGGAGCGCAGTCGCGCTGATACGCTGAGGTGCATCCGGAGAGACGAGACGCAGTCTGTGCTTTGGACCTCCGGAATGGTAAATTCACAAGTCGGCGTTGTTTTGAGTACTAAGTTTGTGGTAATTTGTTACAGAAGCGATGGGAAATAACACAGGGCCCAAGCATTGGTTATTTTTAAATTATTTTATTTTTAATCCTCACCCAAGGATATTTTTTTCTTTTTTCAGAGACAGTGGAAGGGAGGGAAGGAGTGGAGAGGGAGAGAGAGAGAGAGAGAAGAGAGGGAAATATCGATGTGAGAGAGACACATAAATTGGTTGCCTCCTGCACGTGCCCTGGGGCCTGGGATAGAACCTACAACCCAGGTACATGCCCTTGACCAGGAATCGAACCCACGCCCCTTTGGTGTGTGGACTGACACTCTAACCATTGAGCCATGTCAGCCAGGGCGAGCATTGGTTATTTTTAAGGGCTACAATGTGATCCTGAGGGGCATCCTGACCGAGAACCACTGATTTAAATGAATGGCTGCTCATTGGAATCACCTAAGAAACTTTGTATTGAACACTAATACCTGGGATTCAAACTCATATTTAAAGTATTAACTTATTTAGTCCCCATAACAACTTCATAAAAAAATCATTTTTAGAAGCACAAAATATTTTAAGTAAGTTGTCTAATGTTAGCCCAGCTACTAAGGGGTAAGCTTCAAACCCCTGCCAGGTGTCTCCTATAGCCTCCGTCATGTTTTCACTTAAATTGTTGTATAGTCCTATTTTAAAAATCATCATTACAGTTATTGTCTAGTTTCTGAGTTCCCCCGTCACAGAAAAAGTAAGTTAGCAATGAACGGTTCCAGTATAGGAATAAATAAAAACGATGGCAATAAACTTATACCTGGCAAACTGATGGTGAGGCTGAGTAAAGAATGAAAAACCATTTAATGATTCAAGTTATGAAAGTCCTGAGGGCTTGGGGGGAGGTGTAAATGTTACTAAATGTAGCAATATTTAGTGTTGTTGAGAGTATTACTGTATTAGAGCAGAGTTTATCTTAACTGATTTATCAGGAAAGATTTATTATTCTGTATATTTCTGATGAGAGGTATATGTTTATAATTTCCTAATTGTAACATAAATAAATGTTAACACTGCAAGGAATAAACATTAATTATCTGAGTATTTAGTAGGTGGACCAGGACTTTTCAGGAAATTCAGTAAAATGTATTATAGTGCATGCATATGCTATGTACCTTATGGAAAACCTGCCTGTTTGCATATCAGACCTATTCATTTTTTTTTTTTTAAATCAAAGGCCATTCAAAGCCAACTGAAATGTCAACGTACTTTGACATTTTGGTGACATACTTAGAAGAAGCACAAAGACACCAAAACAAAGCTGTAAAATCCAGTAGAACATTTATTTATAAAGCATTCTGATTTTAAGAGTTAGGACGCCAAAGATAAATAGCAAAGCCAATCCCCTTGTGTGCAGGCACTTGCCATTTCTGTTCATCCACATTAAAGAGTATAATCCCAGTATATGTTAAACCTTTCACGTTTTCAACCTTCCATCCCCCTGAGTATCGTAATGAAAAGAGTACCGAACTAAAGACAAAACACTAACTAGTTGTGTGACACTGAGTTTCAACCATAAAACCACAGCAATCTCTCCTGATCTATAAAATGAGTATTTCATCTGCTATTTCTGTCTCAATGGATTGCTAAAAGCCCAGTGACAGTGCATGAGAAAGTGCTTTTGGAGATAGTAAAGCCCCATGTAAATAATTATTCTAGACAATGCCTACAGCCAGCTGTACTGCAAAAGTTATCTGTCCCTGATAACAAATTACTCCAAAACTTTGGGTTAAAACAACAGTTGTCTTATAGTACAGGCATGCCTTGTTTCATCTCACATCTTTATTGTGCTTCACAGGTGGTGCCTTTTTTAAAAATTGAAGGCAGGACTCTCCACCAGAGAAAAGACGACGAAGCGCTTTATTGCAGTGGTCTGGATCTGACCCTCAATATCTCAGGTATGCCTGCATGTTAGGTCAGAAGTCTGCATATGGCTTCATTAAATCTGCTTCAGGGTCCCTCACTTTCTGCAGGCAAGGTGTCTGTTGTGGCTATAGTCATCTCACGGTTCATATGGGAAGAAGGATGTGATTCCAAGCTCATTCACATTGTTGTTGGCAGTGTCCAGTTTGTTTCAGGCTGTGGGACTAAGTTTCTCTCTTATTGGTGGCTGAAGACTGTCCCCTGTTTGTTGGTACATGGGTCTCTTCATTAGGGCATCTTGCTCCATCAAAGTTTGCAAGCCAAGAAGGCAATAGAAAGAATATAGCAATATGGAAGTTGAGGCCATTTGTAATCTAACTGTGGAAATGACATCCCACCACTTTTGACTTTACTTATTAAAGCTAATTGCTAGGTCCATGGCACTCTCGAGGGGAGGGAACAATCTGGTGGTGTGAATAACAGGGTGTAGGGATGATTGAAGGTCATCTTAAAAGCTGCCTCTCACATAGACCATCCCTTATTCTCTAAACACATCCTGAATTTGGCTCTCTCTGAGTTATTGTTTAAGAATTTCCTTTTATTTTTCTGTAAAAGTTTCCTCAAATCCATCTCAGCCTTCATGGTCCAAATCAATGGTGATCTCCTTTTTAGTGTGAACCCCTTTGAATTATTCAGTTAAATGGGATTCTCCCAATATCAAAGTGCCCAAAGCATTTGACACACATCTGCTTGTCTCATATATCCTGCTTTTTTTTTTTAATGTTAGTCATAGCTTTCAGACCTATTCATTTATAACAGCCCTAAAGGCAGGAACTGGGTCTTATACCTCTTTGTATTCTCCCATGGGGTAAAGGACATGAAAGACAACAAAATGAGTAATCTATACATATTTATTGAATTGAGTCAGTTTTTTATTTTATCTTATTCAAAGGTTAAAATCAATGGTTTTGATCTTCTTTCTGCTTACTTGAAGTCACAATAAATCAACAATATCAATCCTGAAACAGTCTCCTTCTAAAGGAGACCTGCCAGTTGCTTGTTTTCCAAAGGACATCTGTGGTCTGCTCTTCTAATGGCTTGATTCATTGAGAGCATGAATCTGCAGAAAATAATGGAACCATTTGACCTCAACAGTGAGGTCCCAGATTTTCTGGCGCCTATGCATGATAAGTGCACACTTCTGTTCCAAGAGTTTTACTGTGGCTCACACATCCAGTTATTAAAAAGTTCTAGAACAAGCTTAGTTTTAAGGCGATATTTCCCTTGAGTACGAAGTTTTAATGAGAAATCTTTCATTTACCTTGACTAATTAAAAAATATTATATGGGTGATTATTTTTTAGCCAGACCCTGTTTGTGCAAATAGACCTATACTTCAAAGAAATCACTTAGATAATAGCATGGAAAAGAGTATCTGGGGATCTATAAAGTTATATTGGCATAGTAGAACTTGCAACAAGACTTCTACTTTTTGTGGGGTATTTATTTTTATGACATTGGGTCCAATATTCTTATTATTATCTTAGTTAATGAACGATTAATTCATTTCAGTTCAAAAAATTGCAAAGATTTCACTGGCCCTTAATCACTGGCCCTTAAATGACTTGTTAGTTTGTTGAAACTGACTCTCAGGGGTTTTAGACTCAATCTACGTTTAGTTCTTTCTCTCTTTTTTAAAAATAATTGATTTTAGATGGTGGTAGGGAGAGAGAGAAGTATCCATTTGTTGTTTCACTTATTTATGCATTCACTGGTTGCTTCTTTTTTAAAAAAATTTTTTTTTTACTAATTTCAGAGAGGAAGAGAGAGGGCATGAGAGACAGACAGATAGAAATGTCAATGATGAGAGAGAATCATTGACTGGTTGCATCCTGCACGCCCCCCTACTGGGGATCAAGCCCGCAACCCGGGCATGTGCCCTTGACTGGAATCGAACCTGGGACCCTTCAGTTTAGAGGCCGATGCTCTATCCACTAAACCAAACTAGCTAGGGCTCACTGGTTGCTTCTTGTATATTCCCTGATGGGAGATCAAACCCCCAACCTTGGTGTATTGGGATGGTGATCTAACCAACTGAGCTACCTAGCCAGGGTTTTGCTTTTAGTCATCTTTACTAAATTTACTCCAAAGAAGGCTTGGGAGAGCACTTGCAGGGAAGCTCACTATTAAGTTCTATATGAATCCCTCTTCCAACCTCATTTACCCATCACTTTCTACTTATCATTGCCATTTACTCCAGGGAGAATTGCAGGAGGTCTGAGCTAAATCTGGCTTCTTTTTGAGACTCTCCCTTATCACTAGTCCCAGTGTATAAAATGGTCAGTGTCTGAAGTTAAATTTTGGCTAAGCAAATAGGTCTTAATTTGTTTGTTCAATGGCCCATGTACTCCAACACATCATGGGTTTTGATTCAGTATGCTGAGTGCCAAGTCACAGAAAGCAGTTATCTTTCCTATGATATTTCATTGCATTTTATGTTTCAATGTGTAATAGAGAGAAATTGTGAACTAATAGAAAAATAAAATTGGGCAAAAAAATTGGGAAGTATGGGTTTTGTCCAGGCCACATTGATTGATTGCTTTCATTATATCATTGGTTAAGTTATTATACTTTTAATTATTTGACAAAAGAAATTGGAGTGTTAATGAGTCTAGTACTATTTTAGGCAATGGGACCAAGCAGTGAACCAAAAATCATTCCAGCTCTCATGAAGCTTACATTCAATCAGGAAATAGATAATGAACAAATAATCAATTAGACCTACATTATGCCAGATGGTGATAAGTGCCATGGAAAGAAAATAAAGCTTGTAAAGCAGCAGAGTAACAGTTGGAGATCAGGATGTTATAGACAGAACAACATTTGAGCAATGACCTGGAGAAAGTGAGAGTAAGTTTATGTGAGCATTTGGAAAGGGAGAAGTTCTAAAAGGGACAGAAAATACATAGACACTAAGGTGGGGCAATTTTGTGTTCAAAAACCATCAAGGGAGCTTGAGTGGAGATAATAGAAGATTTAGAAATAAAATCAGAGAGGTGGGGGTTGGGCGTGGATAATATTGGGATAGGTAGGCCATCATATGGACTTTGAATTAGATTTTGAATGAGATAGTCAGCCATTAGAGGGTTTTAAGCCAAGAGGTGATTTGTCTTATATTTTAAAAGGATCGATCTGCCTGTCATATGGAGAATAAACTTCAGAAGAATAGGGTTGGAGGAAAACAAGAGCCCATAGTAATTTTGTTGGTGCAATAATAGTGGTCATTGTTCCAAGGTAGTAGCAATTGGGATGAAAGAAATAATCAGATTATTGCTCTATGTCATGGTATAAACTGGTAGGGTTTCCTGATGGATTGGACATTGGCTTTTAGAGAACATAAAGTATCAAAGACGACCCAAATACCAGAATTGGAACGATGAAGTTGCAAAACAGTGCAAGGAACAGATTATGGGGAAGACAGGGAGCTTAGTTTTATATATTTTAACTATGATCTATACTATTAAACTCATAGTGGAATATGAGTCTGCGTATATGAATTTCACATGAATAAATATAAGCATCAGCAAGGGACTGGTGGAAATACTCTAAGAAGCAAGTATGTAAGTGAAAAGAAGTTCAAGGACTGAGCTCTGGGGCATGCTCACATTTAGAGAGAAGGTAGTTATGGAGAACTGCATGAAATAGGGGAAATGAGACAGTGTGTAAAAGATTTTGAAAGATTTATTGAAGCCCTAATATGTAGTAAGCTCTGGGATAGGTACTGTTATTCAGAGAAGAATAAAATAGTTTCTGCCCTTGAGGATTCCACAGTTTACTGGTGCTTTAATCGTTATTTATATAGACAGTTATATAGAATGCTCGCTGGGCTCAGGGAAGACAAAGCTGCTATCTCTGTGTTTGGACATAAAACATGCTTCAGAAAAGAGGTGACATTTGAGCTAGCAGAGAAACATGAGATTCAGTTCCCCATGTAGTGAAGGGAGTGAAGGGCATCCCAGGTGCAAAGAATGGCATGTATGCAGGTGCAGAATTGGAACAAGCATGTGTTGGCAGGAGTGCAAGGAGGCAGCATAGTCATAGGAATAAACACAGACTTTGGAGTTACTCTCCATTACTCTTTGGTTTCTAAGTTATAAAACATGGTAATGATATCTTCCATATATGATCACAATGATGATGAGGAATGAGTATCTCTAGTATTTCCCACCGTGATTATAGTGTAGTGGCTGCACCATATAGGGCAATTTAGCTGATGTTATTACTGCATCTACCATGCTCCTAAAGAGTTACATTGAGAACCAAGACGAAAGGAGTTGGATATTTAACTTTACACTGGGGAAAACTTTGAAAATTTAAACCAGGAGTGTTATGGTTGGACCTTTATTATGTAAAAAACCAGTGAGCTGGTGCATGGATTCGTGCACATTGAAAGGAAATTAATTAGAAGAAATATTTTAATATCACTATTCACCCTTTATAATAGAAGTGTCAACCAAATTCACAATTGACAATGACAGATTGAAACACATGTGTGTGATTGGTGCCAGCGAGAGCTTTATATGTATCATGCATTCGCGAGTCAACTTAGCCTTTTATATATATAGATAAACTTGCTTAATTAGACCTGCTTTCTGATTTAGCTAAACTTTTTCCAGCCCAGTGAAGCACCTCAACTTCTCTTTCAAGTAATTGTCAGTAACACAGCAGTAAATATCAACATGAAGCAGATTATTCTTGTAGATCATGCAGGGAGAACAAAGGGTAAAATATTTAACTGCAGTAGTGTTTGACTATATTCTGCACAGTGAGAAAACCTGAAGTCATTTTCAAGTTCCACCATTTCTTACTTCTTTTCAGTCAGGTCAAGTTTCTAAACTTTCTAAATCTCTGTTGTCTTGCTAATGAAAAGAAAATAGGATTCTACTGAGTCTCCTATCTACCTACTCCAGGACTTCTGTGAGGATCAAATGAGATGAGGCATGGGGAAAACCGCTTCACAGACATTTGGTTAAACTGTGAAATGTTTGCACCTGGCTATAAAGCAAGTTGTGTTCCTGGGCTGAAGAAACTCTAAGGAGGCTAGTAGCTAGGGAGAGGAAGCCAGGCGATGCTATGTGACGTCATTACCCAGCGCCCACAGCGACCGTGCTGGGCTGGGCTGTGGGCCACATTTTGCGCCCTGGGGCCTTTGCAGCATTGGTTGTAATTTGGTGGGGTGTTGCTCCAGGGTGGTGGTGGGGCCTGTGTCCCACTTGGGGGAAGCTGAGTGTTGTTTTGTCAGCTCCAGGTCTGTGGTGCTGTTCATTTTTGAATGGCCAGTATGTGTCATGGCAGCTCCTGCGTTGTGATTCTGCCCCCTGGTGGTCAGTGTGCATCATAGCTACCAGATGGATGGACACTTAGCCTTTTATATATATACTAGAGGCCCAATGCATGAAGATTCATGCAAGAATGGGCCTTCCTTCCCCTGGAGCCGCCTTTCCGCCTTCCCACGCTGCCCAGAGGCCCGGAGCGGCTGGGGCAGTGTGGAACTTCTGCATCGTCGCCATGGCAACAATGCAAGCATCCTGCCCCTGGCAGCTTGGCGCCTGTGTATGCAAATTAACCCACCATCTTTGTTGGGTTAATTTGCATACTCACTCCTGATTGGCTGGTGGGTATCACGAAGGTACAGTCAATTTGCATCTTTCTCTTTTATTAGTGTAGCTATATTACCTAACACAATTGCCAGGGGAGAATTAGAAGGAGAAGGAAGGAGGAATGAGGAGGTTCATGGAAGGAGAGTGAATAAAGGCACAGTCAAGGAAGGAGGGAATAGTGAAAAGAGGGCAGAAGGAAGGAAAGCACAAAAAGGAAAACAGAAAGCCCAGTCAGGTGTGGCTCAGTCATTGAGCTTCCACCCAGGAACCAAGAGGTCACTGGTTTGATTCCTGGTTGGGACATTGATAACCAGTAGGCGGCAGTAGGAGGCAGCCAATCATGATTCTCTCTTATCATTGATGTTTCTCTCTCTCTCTCCCTTCCTCTCTGAAATATATATATATATATATATATATATATATATATATATATATATATATATTTAAAAAAAGAAAAAAAAAGTTTGTTTATGATGCCCAGCCATTATTTTTTATCCTTAGTGTACATTATCAGTTAATCCTCACAGTCCCATGAGATAGTTATCACCCCCATTGTACACTTAAGGAAACAGATTCTCAGAGAAGCTAAATAATTCACTTAAGTTTTCCCAGAAAGTTAGGGTAGAGGCTGGAGTGGAGGGATCATGAAGAAAGCCAGGATTCATAACAAGGCTTGTATGACTCTAAACACTAGGCAGGAAGACATGATGGCTATTGACTGTTAGTAAGGTCCAAATGAGAACGAACAGATTAGGTTTGTAGAAAAAAGAGTGGATTTGGTAAATTTCAGCTGAGGCATTGCTAGAGAAAAAGTTTTGTAGATTTAAGAGATTAAGTACATGATGATTTCATTGATTGAAGAAAACTGGGAGGAACAATGAGGGGAGTGGCAACTTACTAAGATTAAATTGTCTTTGATGACTCAAGATGACTTATTCACATCAATTGGATCAACTGAGCTTTTTACCTATTAGCTCCATAAAATTTAGTCTCTGGACCCCTAGGATTTTTGCTTAAGACCATAAAATACAGAATGCTTTTCTTTTCAATTGACTTACAACCAAAAGGTCTCAGAGCTCCTGGAGTTTATTTAAAACTTTGAAATCTCTCAGCATTCATTTTTAACAGCAAATTGCCTCCTCCCTCTGTCCTCCCAATACATCCAAAGATAGATACTGTGCCCTGGAAAAGAGGGCACAGGAATTTAAATTCTTTGGATTAGTAGAATGCAAGGAAAGATAAGGCTTTAGCATTAAAGTGATTAAAATAATTACAATAAAAAGGCAATTTAAAGTTTCTGATGCTTGAAGCTGGACATTTTGGTACAAAGTTGAAGTTTAATGCTCAGACCTCTCTCCCGAGTTCCAGACCTAAATATCTTTATATTGGGAACTTCTGTGTGATAACTGGTCCTTAGGAAGCTTGCACATCTCAGAGGCATTAAACTCAATATGTCCAAAATGAACTTGACCTCTTCATTATCTTTAATTTCTTCATTCTCCACATCTAATTAGCTACCTAGGTCAGTCTCCAATTTTCCTAAATAATTTGCATCAATAATCAGCTTTGCTTGTATAGTCCCACTAGGATGAATTCCTCTCCTCCACCTCTACCTTTAGAGTGCATGTCATATTGTTGCCGGGGGAAATGGGGTCCTGGTGGTGTCCTGAAAAAAGCATTTGAAGCTGGAGCTAATACAAAAGACGATTCTGGGTTCAGCTCAGTCCAGTTGTGAAGAAGCCTAGCCTTGTCTTCATCAAACCCAGAAGAAAGGCCAAGGTCCAGAAATTCTGTGCCATTGGTCCAGTCCACGTCATAGCTTAGTCCTGTTCAGCCTCCATTCCCAGCTGCTTGGCTTAGTCTGTCACCAGCTGTGCTTAGGTCAGCACTGCTTAGGCCAGCACTGTGTTGCTATACCCAGGCTCATGCTTGGAGCCTGCACTTGGAGCTGCTGTGCTCCTAGTGACTGCTAGGCCTGCATAGCTGTTATGGAGAGAGAATGCATGCAAACACACAAAAGTATGAACACGTTACGGAGAGATGGAGATGGAGATGGAGATGGAGATGGAGGGGGAGAGAGAAAGGGGACAAGAGAGGGGCAAGAGAGGCTTTGCCTTTGTTAGACCATGCTTGGAAAGGACCAGGTGCTCTTTCAAACTAACCAATCAGTTTCCCAATTCTTCATGGGCTTGTGCTGGTTCCTCCCCATAACCAATCCATTTCCTAGATCTTCCAGGGTTCTGTGTTCCTTTTCCAATCCAATTCTTTTCCCAGGTTAGGTATTTCCCTTTATGGTCACCATCCTGGCTTTTACTGCACATGCCTCAACAGAAGAACCTCCCCCTGTGCCATCTTGGCTCCTAGTGGGCATGCACTTACCTCTCACTTTATTGTTTTATCTTGCCCTTGGTAATACCAGTTAATGACCAGTAATGATCCTTTCTACTGGCTTGGAGGATTAGGTCCCAAGCGTGGAGGATGCAGTAGTACTCTGGGGAGCCTATGAAGGCTGCACTTTCTAGTGAAGCAGGCTTAGTGCCTGATTTATTATGCTTGATGTCTGATTCCCTTTGCTCCCTTCCTTTATTAGTATCTGTCTCTCTATGCTAACAATATGTAGTGTCCATGAGTGAGGTATGGAGTCTACAGGTTGTGTGTGAGTGTGTGTGTGGTGGACCCATACATATCTTTCTTGTACTTTACTCATGACAGGAGATGTCACTGAAGATAAATAGGTCTCCTGTAAATTCAGTTTTTCTTTTTTATGAAATTCTCTATGAGAAGAAGTTGAAGTGATCTTTAAGGTTAATTAGGAAAATAATGAAAGAAGGCTCTTGTATCCTTTCATAATTTTTCCAGACTGTGCAGAGCTTCTGGGAAGTTAAGAGATTTATATGTACAGTAATATATTAAAGCATTATACTTTTTTTCTGTTTAACTGATTATCATTATCATCATTATTAATAGTAATACTTGCTATTGACTCATCAGAGTAGCGAAAAATACATTTGTAAGATCTGGGCTCTCCGTGCTCTAAGGGAAATAAGTGGCTTTTTGGAACTTTAGAGAAGGAAACGTTTTCCATATAATGTAAGGGAAAATCAGGCAAATACCTAATCCACTTGTTTTGGTCCATTAAGCAAATGAGTTGGGTGCTGGGAGCTAGCATGTGAGAGAGGGCGGGAGGAGAGATACTTTTGTGTTTTGAGGTTTAAAGAGAGAAATAGCCTGTAACAAACAATTAAAGTCCTGAGATTGGGATATCTGAGACAGGAGAGGTAGAATCTGCTGAAATTTTGAGAATTGGTTCTTGAATCATTGAAATGTGTGGTTTTGTGAGAAGACTGTGTGTTGAGAACTGTAACTCAGAGGTCCTTGAAAAGACTGACTAAAGAAATGCAAAGTGCCTGTCATCTATCTGATCATCCCTTAGGCCTGAGCCATGGCCAGTGGCTTTGGTGCGCAACATGAAGGAACATGTGTGGGGTGGAGTGGGGGCAGGGCTTCATTTTACTGAACTTTGGTGTAAACTTCAGTGTTCTTGTCTGATCAATAATAAGGAGCAAGACTTGAAAATGGGTTGATATTAGCTCTGTGAACTATGATAATTGGCAGCTAGAATCCAGTTTTTTCCTATTATTTTTAATTGATTTTACTGAAAGGAAGGATAGAAAGATCACTGATGAGAGAGACTCATTGATCAGCTGCCTCCTGCATGACCCCACTGGAGAGTGAGCTGAACCCAGGCATGTGCCCGGACTGGGAATTGAACTGCAGCCTCCTGGTTCATGGGTTGAGGCTCAACTTCTGTGCCACACTGGCTGGGCTATAATCCAATTTTGATTTGATTGAAGATAAATGTGACGTGTCTGGCATTCTGGATGTTGTGGAGCAATTCATACTCATTACACAAAAATTCAGAGTGATCAATAGTTCAGCTGAAATCTGTTCAGAAAAATACATGACTCATTTACAATGTTGATGGGGTATTTAAAAACATGAGCTCTTTAGATTGTGGTAGTACTAATTTGTTTTGTAGCCCGAAGAATAGTGAATTCAAGCTTTTGCTGCTGGAAAACAATTAACCCTGGATATTGTCCGTGTACCATACTGAATTCTTTAGAATTTTGGTTCACTTTGTATACCTCCAGAAATCAGTATTCTCAATGCAGAGACATTGGTTTTCTTATTTTATGTTCCTGGCTAGGGATTCCAAGTGCTATTTCTTAAGATATCTCTCTCCAGAGGGAATTAATAGACTAGAAAATCAATGACTTGCTTTTCCTCGTTTTGGAAATAAGGCTATTTTTTTTTTCAGTTCAATTATACAAATCTGTATTGAATGCCTCCTATGTATTTTCAATCGAGAAGACAGTGGGATCTAAGGTAAAGAGCATGGGATTGGAATTTATAGTATTTGATTTTATAACCTGAGCCGAAATATTTACCAGATGCGGGTATATAAAAAAGTCATTTACTTCATTTTTCCTACGTTTATGTTATAATAGGAATGTCTATCTCACAGTGATCTGACAACAATATAATATTTGGGAAAGCTGTGTGTAACTGTCTAGGGGTCTGTTATCATGGACAAGACTTTCTGCTCAAATTTCAAAGTGTAATTTTGCTTCTTATTTTGTCAGTCTATAAAAGGAGGCAAAATTACCAACCCTAGTAGTCCCTCTAAATTACGTGATTTCAGCAAAAAGAAGAAACTTTCAAAATTCATGAAAAGGGTATTTTAATACAGTCTTCTTAAAAAAGGGGTTTAAACGTAGCCCATTGCATATAGGATCTATAATGTTAATCTAGAGGAAGTAAATAATGGTCATAAATGGATATATTAATAAGTAAATAACTCGTTTAAAGTCATAAAAAGAGTAATTACCCGGCCAGGTAATTCAGTTGGTTACAGCATCCTCCCATTATGCCAAGGTTGTATCAAGTTTGCAAGTTTTCTTACAGATCAGGGCACATATAAGAAGCAACCAAATGAATGCATAAATAAGTGGAACAACAAATCTCTCTCTCTCCCTTTTTCCTTTCTCCTTCTGCCCCTTCCTCTCTCTCTCTCTAAAATTAATACATTAATATAAAAATAAAAAAAAATAAATCACAAAAAGGAATCACAAAGACATAATCGAATTGCTCATATTGTGCTCTCAATAAGGTTAGGGATCTTAGCTTGTCTACTTAAAATAGTGAGCATTTGACAAATGTTAATGCATTAAATAAGTTTTCAACTTGCTTTTCAGAACTAGTGGTTCTCAAACAGTACCTTCAGCATCACCTGAAGGGCCCATTAAAATGCGTTTCTGGGTCCACCCCCAGAATTTCTGATTCAGTAGGTCAGAGTGAGCTCTGACAATTTGCATTTCTTTTTAATTTTTTAAATTTCTTTATTGATTAAGGTATTACATATTTGTCCTCATCCCCCCTTCCCATCCCAAACCCCTCCCCACGCATGCACCCATCCCCCTGTTGTCTGTGACCACTGGTTAGGCTTATATGCATGCATACAAGTCCTTTGGTTGATCTCTTCCCCTTACTCCCACCCTCCCCTACCTTCCAACAAGCTGCCAGCTGATGCTGATACCATTGCTCAGCGAACCACAATTTGAGAACCCATTCTTCTCAAACATCAACCAGTTGACTCGTCTAAAAGGCCATATGTAGAAATTGCCTGGAAAGCTTTTAAAATAGATTCCAGGCTTTACCCTCAGAGATTATGTTTCTGTAGGCCTTGCCACAACCAAGGCATCAATGTGTTTAGAAAATTCCCAGGACATATTATAACCCACGTTTGGAAACTAACTCTCTGTACAGAGCTAAGGGCTTGTTGGGTTTGTATGATGTCACTCAAGCTTTTCTTAGGTTTGAAAATTCAGAATTAACTTAGCATAAAAAATAATAAAACATCTATCTGATGTAAAGGGAGAGAACGATAAATAGAACTATTTCCCATTTAGGGAAATTTTGGTTTATTTGATTTCAATTACATTTAAGACAAACTTACATTCATATTTAATATGAATTCCCTTCCAAAAGATGACATTTCATTGCTTTGGGTTTTATGTCCTTAAAAGCACACTGATGCCAATATGCTAAGATTTTACATACATACTGTGATGTACATGGTGCTTCATAATAATTCATACAATTCTGTTCTTTACTTCTTTAAAAACCAGATAAACAAAATTAACACAGCAGGTATTTTGTTTATTCTAAATTTATCAAAGTTATCTGACAAACCGTCATCCAAGACATGAGAAATGAGTCAGGTGAACTCTCACAATAAGACCATTTTGATGATGGATTGTACTCAGTTACTTGCTAAAGAGTGCTACATGAAATCATCTATCACAGCCCTTTAAGCCTTTGCTGTTAATACTTCTCCATATCAAATGTCCCATCTACACATATGAGTGATTTTGTTTCATAACCAATAGTTCTGCAAACTCCACACATCAACCTTGAGAATCAAACTTTATCTTCTATCAGATATCTCTGGGCAATAAACATTCAAAACCAGAATTTAGCTGTAAACTCAGCAGATAATGAAAGAAAAATCTAAGCTGACTCTTCCAAACTATTTCAGTTATGTAATACGGAAATGAGTAAATATTTATTTTGGTTGATACAGCAAGCAGGTGTGGCTTGAAGATAGGCCAGATGAGCTAAATCAAGTAAAAAGTGGTGGTTTTACATAATTACCTTCTGACCACCATGAAAATTTATATTGCACATTTGAGATTAAAGGTTTTTCACACTTGAAGACTAATCCTGGGAATTTTATTTCTCAAGTAAGGTATATATACTTTCAGTTTTATTTTTCATTTCAACCTTTCAGGCAGAATGAAACTTAAAAATGATATTTACAATTTCTTTAGATTTTCTTTTATAATCAATCTTAGAAAAAATTTCCAGCACTATTCAAGATTTCATTTCTTGTAAGGTCAAGGATCCAAATTTTCCAAAAAATGTACATGAATATACTTACATCATGTGGAACAACTGAGAAATCTTATTCCAAAGCATTAGAAGACCATGCCTGGAAAATCATTTTTTCAATAAATGTTTGCTTTACTTTTATATAACAATAATTGTGCTAAATTAGAAATTAAGCACCCTTCCAATGGGTTGAACAGATCAATACAAACACCATATATTTTTGGGACAGAGGCACAGTAAATGCTGAGGTAACCCAAGGTAAAATCCTTACCTTTAGTAACACATGGGAAATTGACTGGGAGTCAGTGCAGGCATCATGGGGACATAATTATCAAGTTGATGTAGGAATGCCCAGTGTAGCCAAATGAGTGAGGGAATTATGCCTCCAGAGAAGCTCATGAGAGAATACAGTGCATTTGGGTAATAGCAGGTTGGTCTTGATGGAGGAGTCTAGGGGTGGGATAATTTGGGCAGTGGGCAGAGAGAGACCAAATTGCAAAGGGCCTCACCTGTCTTGTATATTAAATATAGGAGCATTTATATTTTATCTTTTAAAACCTGGGTAATTTCTTTCTTCACATGGTAGAAAGCGCCTTACCAGGCTTCTGCAGGCCATTCCAAGCATCACTGTTTCCTCTGCAGATGGGGACACAGGTATAAATGCTGCCAAGTCACGCGTGAGAAAGCAACCACCAGGTGGCAGACCAATACCAGATTCTGTGGCCGGGACCAAAAAGCTGATCCACTCATTCCTTCCGTCTACCATTTATTCAAAGTCATGTTGGCTCCAGACTGATGCTAGTCGTCTAGGTTTGTCCACAGACTTCGTTGGAGATTGCACAGCAACTTTTAAGGAGCTCTTGCCACTGCAGACAACCTGCGGCCACCAGCCCTGCTCTCTTTCATTCTTCCTGGGGGGACATCAGTTATTGGATGACTACAGCATGGAAATATATCTCAAATTATTTCTTTGATTAAAAATGTAATCCAAGTTCATCCATCAACAGACACACCATATTTCACATATAACGAGCTCATAACTAAACTTAGCAGGGTGTGCAAAAATAAAACGATGTGTCAATCTGATTTCTTTTCCGTCTGCCAACATAGAATAAATGCATCACCATATGGACCATCAATGCAGTAGAAAACATGGGGTCTAGTGGTATTTTGTTAGCAAACTCTTGGAAGTGATATATTTTTCTAAGTTACCAGCTGGGTTACATTGTGTGCTTTGGTTTTATTATCAGTAAATGTACTTAACTGTTTACAAAGTTCAAGAATTCTAGAGTAATTTGATTTGCCAGTTCAGAATGGCGAAGTGTTGAGAACAGGTTGATAATATTTAACACTTTAATTTTTTTCTTCAATACGATGTAAATATCTGTCTACATGTAGGTAGCCTCTATGTTTAGGTAACCAACAATTAGTCATGAATAATCTGCTTTTTTGGACTATTCTTTAAATTAATGGTACATTGATTAACTGTACTCATTCATTAAATCCATTAAAATAGTTAATTTGGTTGATTTTTTTTTCATGAGCATGTTCTTTTGGTGATATAGTCATGATCTGAGTCTGATTTTATAATAACTGATCAATGTGGCTGTAATTAATATCCTAAAGTAATTAATATCTTGCTGCTTTAGGTAATATTCAAAATCATTTTACATCTAAACTATAGGTTTTTTTAGAGGCATTTCTAGCACAAGAAAAGGAGGAAAAGGAGGAAAGAAATGAGCTTGTTTTGTATGTGTGAACAGACATATAGGTATGACACTTTCCAATATTCTTCTTTAAGTGCCCAATAAATGTTAATGTTTTAAATTTAGCTTTTTAAAACCATAAATTCTGTAATACCTATATTCTAATTAGACTTTTAATAGCTTCCCTTTATTGACTAGTTTTAAAAACCACAAGAAAACCTCTTAAGGCCTTGAAACAATACTACTTTCTGAATTCAGACTTTTTATATATTAGAATTTTAGTTTGTTTGAATAAAATTAAAGTCTATATAATTTTAATAATAATGTATTTCTAGATAACCATGAAATCTCTTCTTCAACCTGTTTATCATATATAAAGGAACTTAAATTAACTTTTGGTTATCTTAGGGAAGTTAGAAACATATTAGTACATATATCCAACTGGTTTTAAAATAAAGTGCAAACAAAGTTCCTGAAATGGCCTTGTTTCTGATTTTTCCACATTGCTTTAGGAAAAAAAGAAAACATGATACATGTTTCTACAGCATAAAACATAATATTAAGTTGCTCCAATGATACAATTATGAATGGAAACCTTTGACTTTTATTCTCCACCCAGCATTCTCCATGAGAATATTCCAGTTTCTTATCTTTCTACCTTTAGACAAGGTCATGTATAATGTTTTTGTTAGGGGAGATCTTCATCCAATTTTTAATGATTCCAGTGTAATGTAAATATCTGTGTTTTCCGATGGTCTTAAGCTCTACAGCAGCGGTTCAGTCATGACCCACAGGTTGAGAACCGCTAGCAGGGTCGCCTAAGACCATCAGAAAACACAGATCTTTACATTACGATTCATAACAGTAGCAAAATTACAGTTAGGAAGTAGCAACGAAAATAATTTTATGGTTGGGCGTCACCACAACATGAGGAACTGTATTAAAGGGTCGTGGCATTAGGAAGGTTGAGGACCACTGCTCTAGAGGGTCTTGCAGAACCATCTGTACTTAGCTTTTCTGTGTATGTGTATATAGTTTTGGAAAGAAATACTTTAAAACTTTTCATCATATAAAATATCTATCATACATAAATTTTGAGGATATAATGTCATAAACCCAACCACTCAGTTTTAAGAAATTATCAATGTAGGTCTCACCTATAAGATCCAGATAATTTTAAAGCAAATCTGAGACATTTTACCATTTCATCTGTAAATATTTTAGTGTGTATCTTTAAACAGTGTTTTTAAAATAGCTACAATATGATTAAAACATCTGAAAGTTGATAAGAATTACTTAATATTATCAAATATATAGCCATTATTCAAACTTTCCTATAATCTTTTATTATAAGAATACTATGCCTATTTATACCATTTGTATATTTTTAACAGTCAGTGATTGTGGCTTACATCCATTATTTCTTTTGGGGTTGTAAAATAGAGATTTTAATTCTATTCTTTTTTTATTAGCACAAATACCTCTACAACAATTTTTGCTTCATATTTCATCAATATGTGGTTGCTCCAAGAAATGGATATATGCTCATAGCTTCCCTTTATTAACTAGTTTTATTTATTTATTTTTAAATTTTTTCTTTATTGATTAAGGTTTTACATATGTGTCCTTATCCTCTCATTGCCCTTCCCCTCACTCATGCCCTCACTCCCCTGGTGTCTGTGTCCATTGGTTAGGCTTATATGCATGCATACAAGTCCTTTGGTTGATCTCTCCCCCTTACCACCACCCTCCCCTACTTTCCCTCTGAGGTTTGATGGTCTGATGGATGCTTTTCTGTCTCTGGATCTGTTTTTGTTCATCAGTTTATGTTATTCATTATATTCCATAAATGAGTGAGATCATGTGATATTTATCTTTCTCTGACTGGCTTATTTCACTTAGCATAATGCTCTCCACCTCCATCCATGCTGTTGCAAATGGTAAGAACTCCTTCTTTTTTACCGCAGCATAATATTCCATTGTGTAGATGTATCACAGTTTTTTAATCCACTCATCTGCTGATGGGCACTTAGCTAATTTCCAAATCTTAGCTATGGTGAATTGTGCTGCTATGAACATAGGGGTGCATATAGCCTTTCTGATTGGTGTTTCTAGTTTCTTGGGATATATTCCTAGAAGTGGGATCACTGGGTCAAATGGGAGTTCCATTTTTAGTTTTTTGAGGAAACTCCATACTGTTCTCCACAGTGGCTGCACCAGTCTGCATTCCCACCAGCAGTGCACGAGGGTTCCTTTTTCTCCGCATCCTCGCCAGCACTTGTTGTTTATTCATTTGTTGATGATAGCCATTCTGACTACTGTGAGATGGTACCGCATTGTCGTTTTGATTTGCATCTCTCGGATGATTAGTGACTTTGTGCATGTTTTCATATGTCTCTTGGCCTTCCTTCTGTCTTCTTTTGAAAAGTATCTATTGACTAGTTTTAAAAATAGCATCTGCCAGTGGTGGCCAATCCTCCAATGGTAGTTATGAGTTCATGCATTTAAACATACTTGCTGTATCTTTATCCATTGTAGCTTTTATCTATAGAATCTTCAGTTATTCCTATTCTTGTGTAATGGGCACTCTTTATTTTGACTCATAGCTCAGACCATTTGATATGCCTCTAGTCATCTTTGCTAGCTTCTTGCTTTGTGTTATTACCAAGGTTTCCAGGGAAATGTCCTGCCCTACACCTCAAATCTGTCTTGCCTCAGGAAGACCAATTGCTTTTTCTGAGAGATAGTGTTGAGAGCTCATTAAAGGTGACAATCTGGTTACTAAGGGTCATCGTTACCACTGATTGGTCAGTGTTTCTAGGCTTTTCCAGTGAACAGAGCTTGGAAATGGTAGTTTATTTTATAAATACTGAAGTTATACATTTATGCTAATACTTCCATTTCAGTTTAGGGGTTTATTTCATCAGTCACATGTTTCCCTCTCCAATGCATAAAATCCTGGATTTCAAAGATGCCAACATAATTTCTTTATCCCACAACACACACTATGAAGTAGTATTAGAATAAAAACCACTAACATTGCCATAAAAATATAGTTAGTGAAAACAGCTTAAGATTTTTAAAAAGACCCTTCTCTTTTTTAAAATTTTTCTTTATTTTGGCTTAGTGTATATACCACTTGGAATGTATGAAGTGACTGTGTTTTAAAGTAAGTTGGAATAGTTTTTCTCTTTGTTACTATGCCATCAACTTAATGCACAGTTAGGTTCATCCATATCATTGCAAAGCCAAGCTTTTGGAGAACACATTTAAATGTATGCTTGTTTTACAATTATGTAAAATAATTGAGTTCCATATAAAGGCTATAAAACTATGTTTTGGGATCTCTAGCTTTTGTTATTATCTACAAAACCCTATTTCTTCCCACTATTTTAATTTAAGAATGTGGTTTAACCTTCTATTATAGTTAAATGTATATACATTTTTATCCTCCTTTCTTAAATACCCAATTTTCTTCATCTTTTGAAAAATATATTTTTATTGATTTCAGAGAGGAAGGGAGAGGGAGAGAGAGATAGAAACATCAATAATGAGAGAGAATCATTGATCAGCTGCCCTGACCGGGAATCAAACTGTGACCTCCAGATTCATGGATCGACACTCAACCACGGAGCCACAGCAGCCTGGCTCCATCTTTTTTTTTTTTTTTTTACATAAAAATAATTGTACAGTGACAGATGGTTATTAGACTTATCATGGTGTTTGTAGCTTAAGATATATAAATGTTGAACCACTGTGTTGTATACCTGAAATTAATATTGTATGCCAGTTATACTTTAATGAAAAAAAATTAAAGAACAGATATTGGAGATTATTCAATCATAAAACAGATATTCCTCTTTTTTTTTGGCAGCTGCATAGTAGGTCACTCTGAGGGCAAACTATAGCTCATTCAACCAATCCCCTCTTGCTGGACACTTGCTGTATGAAAATCCTTGTATATATGCTTCTTTAAAATTGTCAGTGTACTTGTGGGGTTGATTACTAGAAGTTAGAACTGTTGGGTCAAGGGTAAATGTTTACATAATTTTGCCAGATGTTGCCTCATATATATAGTTCTACTTTTCATCCCTACTAGCAATATCTAAGATTAACTATTTTAACCAACCTTGTTGGCAAAGTGTAATGTCAAAAGTTCTGATATTTTCAAATCTGAGCTGAGAAATGGAAATTTAATTTAGGTTTAATTTGCATTCAGTTTGAATGAAGAAGTTGAACATCTTTTCATATGGTTAAGAGCTTTATATTCTTTTATCTGTGAACTATCCATTCTTTTTTTATCTTCATTTTTTAGAAAATCATACATTCTGGTGACATTTGTATTTTGTCTGTAAATTGGACATTATTATTATTATGGCATGGTGCTTATATCATATATCACTATGTTGGTGTTTGCCATGAAACATTTTTATTTTAATCTATTTGTCACAATTTAGCAATAATTTTTTCCCCTTTGCTACTGGATTTGACTTAATTAGAGAAGTTTTCCCAACAGTAAAGTTACAGGGAATTGTACTCATATTTTTGTCTAATGTTTATATGGTTTCATTTTTACTATTTAAATTTCTGATCTTTCTGGAATTTATCCTACTGAGTGGTATAAGCAATGAATCCTCTTCATTTTTTATGCGTAAAATAGTATTAACTTCACTTGGTTGAATGCTAAATTTACAGACAAAATTATATAAATTTTTGAGCATTTTTCAGCTTTACTGAGATATAATGGACAAAATTATAAGATATTTAAAATGTATAACATAATGATTTGATATACATGTATACGTTGTGTGTGAAAAGACTTCTCCCCATCAAGTTAATTTACAAATCCATCAGTTCACTTATTTACCTTGTGTGTGTATGTGATATTTATGTGCTATCATGTAGTTTTAAATATGGTAGATTTATAATGTTTGTTAATTTCATTGGCGGAGAAAGTGTCAGGTTTTCCTGGACATTCTTGCCTGATTGGTTTCTAGATGAACTTGATAATAAACCTACCTAACTTCTGAATAGTTATATTTCACTAGAGGCCCGGTGCATGAAATTCGTGCATGGGGGGGTGTCCCTCAGCCCAGCCTGCACCCTCTCCAATCTGGGACCCCTCGAGGGATGTCCGACTGCCCGTTTAGGTCCGATCCAGGTAGGATTGGGCCTAAATGGGCAGTCGGACATCCCCCTCACAATCCAGGACTGCTGGCTCCCAATTGCTTGCCTGCCTGCCTTCATGATTGCCCCTAACCACTTCTGCATGCCAGCATGATCACCCCCTAACCACTCCCCTGCCAGCCTTATTGATGCCTAACTGCTCCTCTGCCAGCCTGTTTTCCCCTAACTGCCCTCCCCTGCCATCCTGGAAACCCCTAACTGCCCTCCCCTGAAGGGCTGGTCCCCCCCAACTGCTCTCCCCTGCAGGCCTGGGTCACCCCCAACTGCCCTTCCCTGCAGGCCTGGTTGCCCCCAACTTCCCTTCTCTGCTGGCCTGGTCACCCCAACTGCCCTCCCTTGCAGGCCTGGTCCCTCCCAACTGCCCTCCCCTGCTGGCCTGATTTCCCACAACTGCCCTCCCTTGCAGACCTGGTCCCTCCCAACCGCCCTCCCCTGCTGGCCATCTTGTGGTGGCCATCTTGTGTCCACATGGGGTCAGTTATCTTTGACCACATGGGGGCAGCCATCTTGTGTGTTGGAGTGATGGTCAATTTGCATATTATTCTTTTATTAGATAGGAGGATTAGATAGGATAGAGGCCTGGTGCATGGGTGGGGGCCGGCTGGTTTGCCCTGAAGGGTGTCCTGGGTCTGGGTGGAGGTTCCCTTGGGGCGTGGTTTGCAGGCTGGCCATGCCCCCTGGTGACCCAAGCAGAGGCCCTGGTATCTGGGATTTATTTATCTTATATAATTGAAACTTTGTAGTTTTGAGTGGATCTGCAGCCATTTTTATTGGGATTTATTTATCTTCTATAATTGAAACTTTGTAGCTTTAAGCGGAGGCCAAGGCAGGCCAGGGCAGGTGGAAAGCTTGGCTTCCTCCATTGCCGGGGAAACCCAAGCCTCCTGCTCACTCTGTGGCCGCATCCATCTTGGTTGGGTTAATTTGCATACTCGCTCCTGATTGGCTGGTGGGCATGGCTTGAGGGTGTAGCAGAGGTACGGTCAATTTGCATATTACTTTTATTAGATAGGGTGAGATTGTAAATTAACTCAGGCAGAACAGGTATCTTAACAATGTGTGTCTCCTATCCAAGATCATGGTATATTTTAATAATAATTTCTCATTTTTGTTTTATTTCAGGAAGATACATTTCTTAGTTCCTAGTACTTTTAACCCATTAAGTATAGTTCACCTCAAATCCTAGGTACACTTAACGCAAAATAAAATCCTTTAATGTAAATGTCTGTAGTTCAAGCTTTTAAACTCCAGTGGTTTCTTTTAGCTTTTCTGCATTTGTATGGTTGAAGAAATAAATTTGTATTCTCTGGGCTTTTTCATATATTAGAGAGTCTTTTACAGTATGGTGAGTCAAGAGACCTGGATTTCAGAAATGAGTCATTAATTAAAAGTAGAGGGAGAACTTTGAGAAGGAAGCCACTTAATCTTCTTCGCCTCCATTCTCTTATCTATAAAAAGAGATTTTGTGGAGGAGTTGCATGTATCATTTATGAATAAATTCAGTGGCATATAAAATTCAACTTAATCAAATTAGCTGTTTTGTTTTTGACATAACAAAAAGTCCAGATTTAGAAAATACAAGTTTGGCTAAATAGCCCAAGGAAGCCATTAGGCCTCAGGCTCCACTTACCTTACTGCTTCACCAACCTTAGAGTTGTTGTTATACTTATAGTCTGTGGTTTCAGGATGGCTTCTCTGATTCCAGCATTGGGTCTGTGTTTAAGGGAAGGAGAAGGGGAGGAGCACAGCATATAAATCATACCTGAACTGTATCAACCTCTTATTAAGATTTCCCATAAGCCATTTCTCCTTATGTCTCATTGATCTCAACTGTGCCATATGGCCACTCCTCGTTGCAAGGGAAGTGGGAGAATGAAGTAATACTATTGTATTTGTTTATTTGTTGGGTTTTTAGCGGAGAGAAATGCCATAGCAAGTGAAATTATGATTCTGTTAATCGAGAAGAAGTGGAAAGATGGATCTAACGGTTTGCCACAGTGCTATAAAGCATCTAAAGGCCCTTCTGTAGATACCAAAATAAAACTAAAGTATTTACCTCCCCCCAGGATTTCTTTTCTCATTTATAAAAAGGTCTTTCCTATAAAGAACCCATTTTTTAAATGTATTGAACTTCTAAACGGTTAGAAGAACATTCAGGTGATAAGCATTTTTAAGTGTCCGAAGTGTGAGGAGAGAGAAGTGGGGACAGGAGAAACGCTATGCACACAAATGAAGGGAAAATAGAGAAAGCAAGAAATGTTCAAATGTTAAACAACTGGCTACATTTTCCATTTTTTTATTCACAAGTATCGCTGACTTTGCTATTTTAGAAAAATAACTAAGATTATGTAAATAATTGTTTAAAGGCACATGAAAAATGATTTTTGAATTATTCCAATGAACTACAAGTTACCACTTAACTTTTTGATAACAATGTTAGTGAGGTATAGTTTATAGACAGCAAACCTCCCCATTATAATTCTGCGGTTCACTGGATTTTGAGAAATGTAAAACAATTCCATCACCCCCTAAAGTTCCCTCATTTCCCTTTCTAGTCTGCCTCTATCAACTCAGGAAATGACCCATCTACTTTTGGTCACTATAGATTAGTTTGCGTTTTCTAGGACTTTACACACAAGGGGTAATACAGTATATATATATTCTTGTGTGTCTGGCTTCTTTAATGATTGTGAGATGTATCCATGTTGTTCTTGTTCAATCATTTTATATTGCTTAGTATTATTCCACTATACGAAAATACCAAAATTGGTTTATCCATTCTACAGTGTTTTTTCCACGTACTGTATCAACCTGACCCTCCACCAGCAGAAAGATTATCTCCAGTTTTGAGCTATTATGATAAAGTCGATAAGAACATTCTCATACAGATCTTTGTGTGGATATGTTTTCATTCTTGGGAAAATATCTATGAATGCGGTTGGTATGCCATACGATAGTTGTACATGTCAATTCGTGATGCTGCGAAATTCTCTTCTAAAGCAGCAGGACACATTTACATCCCCATCTGCAATTAATGAGAGTTCTAGTTGTTCCACATTCTTACCAGTGCAGCGTATTGTCAATTTTTTACATTTTCAGCTGTCTGATGTGTAGTGGAATGTATCCGGTAATAAAAGCACCAAACTCACAGCTCTCTCCTATCATTCCAGAATAAATTCCTCTGGCCTCGGCCTGATTTCCCACCATGCTTCATGAGCTCCTCCACATGCGCGAGTAATTTAGCTGTCAGTCAGGGATTTGTGCAGAATTTATACCTCGATTTGGGGGTCTCATTCCTTCAGTTCTCTTGCTGCCAGGATTTCTTCTTTAAATATGCCGGCCCTCAGCTGTGTTCTCTGGCACCTGGAGTTGCTGAGGATCGGGTTTTCCACACTTCCTTTTCCTAACCCTGTAGGGGAAGGGTTAGGAAAAGGAAGTGGCTGATGACACCCCTTCCTTTGTTCTTGTGGATGGCTTGACCCTTTATACTGACATACCTCATTTTATTGTGCTTCACAGGAGGGTGCAGTTTTTACAAAAGGAAGGCACGACCCTCCACCAGCAGAAAGATTATGATTTGCTTTATTGCAATGCTAGCCTTATGGTGGTGGTCTGGAGCAGAACCCGCAATACCTTTGAGGTGCACCTGTATGTTCACCCACTCTTCTCTGAGCCTATGTTCATTTTTCTCCATTGCACTCGCAGTTTGTTCTCTTCTCTAGTTTCTGTCAATTAAAATTTCTAATGATTTTAAATAGACATTAGGTGGCACACAGTCCCAGAAGAAGTTCTATTATTAGGTTCAAAACCAGTGTTCAGAAATCTGGTAACTGATAATAAATGTTACTGAAATAAAAAAAGTCACTACTTAAAAAATATCTAGCCCAAGTTCTGGGAGCCATACAGTCTAGAATAGAATTACAGAGAGAAGGGTTTCTTTACTTTCTTGGGTCAGGGATAGTCCAAAGAAAACATTGAACTTGATGGAAAATTAACAGTGGTACTTCTCTCTTTCCCTTTCTGCTTCTTTCTCCGACTTCCCTGGGTACCTACCCACTGGCTCCTATTTTGTCACTCAGTGTCTTCCTATTGAGGTCTGACTACCTGCTTGAATTTTTCTTACTTCCGAGTTACTTAACTTCATCCAGCTTTGGTTAGAACCCAATTCTCCAAAGCAGTTTGTCTCCGCTAAATATTCAGGAGGCAAGTTTCTTCACATTCCCAGAGGCATTTTCATTTTTAGAAGTACATGTTTAATATCTCAGATTTCTAATTGAGAACATTCAGATGATATAACTATATATTAAATCATTCCATTCACATGGGAAAATGTGCCGGGGCTGAAGGAAATTTGTAGGCAGTCCCCGAAAGAGGACTTTTACTAACCATCAGCTCTCCTGGGATGTTCCTCATTTTCACCTGTTTTTACCCTGTTTATGTTCAGATCCAGAGGTTTGTTAAAGGCTACAAGTGTTGGGATGGTTTGTTTGACTGATTTCCAGTAGCAACGCAGGGCAGTAACTCTGAGGATTTGTGGGTGGTAGATGGCAGGCAGGAGCAGTAGCTGTGAAAACAAATTATTTTTGGCAATAGATGAACTTGTCTCTGGAACTTTCCTATATTCTATTCTGCTGCTTTTCTCTGCTTTTCATACCGGTCTATCCAGGCTCTCAGTCAATAAATTTGTCCTCAGTGGGAATAAAAGTGTTACCAACCATACTTCTATTTGATCATATCTCAACATTCCCGGAGAAAGGGTTTTTTCCAAAGTTGAGTTGGTCCTCTAAAATTTTACTCTTATTAGTGCATTGTGCAGCTAAGCCAATATCAACCAGAACTGTATGCTCAACCACATCCCCCCATTGTCTATAATGATTCCTAGCTTTTGCCTTCATCACCTTTGCTTTTAAGAACTCTTCTAGATTATTGTGTTTTATCCTTGTAACCCCTGTTTTGGATCCATTTAGCATTTTTTAAAAGAGTGATTTTCTTCTCTGAGGTCTCGTGGAATTTTATTCTCTCTGGTTCTGAGAAGTCATTGTGATTCTCACGCCCAATGCGATTGCCCAATGTGAAGGCCCTCAGGGTGATGGCCTCCTCTTTCCCCTGGACTATGACTTAATGCAGTGGGCAAACACTGTCCCCTTTGAGCACTCCCTACTTTGTAGTATGAAGATCGAATGCAATGCCGCTCATGTGGCTCTCCTATGCACTGCACATGAATCCTGTTTTCTCACATCCTGAAGAAGATGACAGTGAACCCCTCCTTGCTCCATCTGATGCCACACAATCACATCACAGGTGTCTGAAGTACTAAGTGAATTAAAAAGCAGTTTTGCATATAATAACAGAATGTGTCAGGCACTCTTTCATGTACTTAACTAGGGGCCCAGTGCACGAATTTGTGCACCTTGAAAGGAACTGTGGGCTGTGAGGCTGCCGTGGGCACAGGGGCAGGTCTTGGCCCATCCTTCATGCCCCTGCCTGACCCCTTTCACCACGGCCCCCGGTCCCATCTCTTCCAGCAGCCCTGCTTCCGCCACTGCCCTGACGGTACTGGCCCCACTCTCACCTCCTGACGGTGCGGAGCGATTGGGACCGGCACTGGGCACCGGCAGTGGGTGCCCAGCAGTGGGTGCGAGTGGGGCCGTCGCCGGCAGTGGGTGTGAGAGTCGGCTGCCGGCCCCGATCCTCTCTCAGGAGCAGGGGGAGGTGGAGAAGCCCTCGGGTGATTGGGGCTGGAAACCGCTGCTTGCACCCACTGATGGCGCTGGCAGCGGGTACGAGCAGAGCCCGCACCAGAAGCAGGTGTGAGCGCCAGGTGGGACTACGGCATGCGCAAGCAAAGAATTTTCAGTAACCATCAGAGGCTCGCCCTGATGACAGTGACCGATGCCCCACTTTGGTCTGGAGCCCCCACTGCGGCTGACACCTGCCATGTTCCACGCGCATCCCCTGGTGGTCAGCGCAGGTCATAGTGACCGGTTGTTTGGCCATTCGGTCTATTTGCATATTAGGGTTTTATATACTAGTGTATAGATATGCATTATTCATTTAATCATATAGGTAATGAGGTGGGTACTGTAATTTTTCACTTGTTAAATAGAAATATAAGCAAGAGAAACTAAGTGAGTTAATATAGTCCACGAAACTACAAGTTAGCAGAGTGAGATTCAAGTTGAGGAAGTTTAGCTCTGGAACTTGACCCTTAACTCTTATCAGATATGGTGTATGTGAAGCTAATTGCTCTAGACCAGAGATTTTCAACCCTTTTCATCTCATGGCACACATAAACTAATTACTAACATTCTGTGACATACCAAAAAAAATATTTTACTTTTTTTTTGCAAATCTGACAAAAAAATAGGTATAATTTTGATTCGTTCACACTAGACGGCTATGGTTGTATTGGCTGTTGTCATTCTTTTATTTGACAATCTAAGGGAAAAAGATGTCGGTGTCCCTGACTAAATAGTCAGGTATTGCATGTTTTAAAAAGCCTTGTGGAGCACTGGTTGAAAATCCATCCGCTGCTCTAGATAATTGCCCAGTGAGATGCCAGTATAAACACCATTTGTAGTTCAGGAAGTAGCCACAGCATGAGGTTAATTTATTACTTCCTGTTGCCTGACTAAAGCAGTTCCAACAACTCTCAATTGTGATGCGCTAACACCTATGGAAAAGTCTATTACTGCCAAGAATTCATGTTGCTTCTGTCTTTTTGGATATCCTACGGGAGACAAGAGAGACCATAACACAATCTAATGAAGGTTATCTAGTTTTAATCCTTGGAAGCAACAGCATTTGAAGTATACAGAAAAGAAAATTAGAAAAATGACAAATGCATTTATTACGAACTGAACCAAATTCCCCCAGCAAACAATGTTCTCCCAAATGTTATAGCAACTGCTTGAAAGCCTGCCAGTACCAATCACTGAAGAACAAAACAAATTGTGTAGCACAATGCTTAATTGTCTCCTTGGACTTAATATATTTGACTATTGAGGGCCGTGACCTACTGAAGGAAGCAAGTGGAGCATTCAGCCCCAGCGTCTCTCAACCAGAAAAGTGATGCTTAGCCCAGAGATTTTGACTTAGGAAATCCTTCATTAGTTAAGGAATTTTCCCCTCCTGTGTAAATATGTGCACTCCTTGGAGCAAAGCATATTAAGCCTCACTCATTACTCAGGCTCTGGTGGAACTAGTTAATTCAATCCCATTGCTGGCCAACTGAGAGTAAGTCGATAAGGACCAGAGAGAGAGGCAGTGCAGTGTGTTGGAAAGACACAGGTTTCAAGGTCAGATAAAATGATCTACATCTAGATCCATCACTTATAAGCTGGGTAACAATGAAAAGATTATGAAACCTCAGTTCTCTGTGAAATGGGTTTGATGATACTTTCAGGACTTTATTGTGATGATTATGTGAGATAAAGCCTTACATCAGGGAATTTCCTCTTGATTAGGCTCTTCCCTTTAAACTCCTCTAATTGATGTCCTTTGGTCAAAAGAGTCTCTGTCAGTTACAAACACCAGAGAAATTGCTCTACATCAAGTGATGCACCTTCAGTCAAACTATTAAAAAGCCCAGAATCCCCAGAGGGATCCAGTTTTCCAATGGCTCTGTGATAATAACAGAACAACAGAAAGCAAACGTGAAATATCTCCGGTGGCCTGTGTTCTACAATCTACTGACGTGGGATTTTTTTCTTGCTCTGAAACTACTTGGATATTTCCTACTTGAAATAAAATTGTGTTTTTGTTTAAGTTTAAAAAAACAAACAAAGAAACAAAAAACACACCCAGGTTATAATATCTACTAAGATGTTAGTTCTATTTTATCCTAATGTTTCTCTGGAAGATGTATGGGAGGGGGGCAATTAGGTCACTTCTGCCTCCAGAGGTCTGGGTGGACAAGAAAGGAGTAAGAGAAAGGACAAATAAAACAAGAGCGATTTGGAAGGAGGTCATAGGTACTAAACCAAAGAATTCAGCTATTTTGAACTGTTCATGATTAGACCATATTTATTCTCTTACTATCTATCTATGTTTTTCCTTTGTAAAATACTTTCCATTTAAAAATATTACATTATGTAAATATCTGTGTTTTCTGATGGTCTTAGGTGACCCTGCTGGCGGTTCTCAATCTGTGGGTCGCAACCCACAGGTTGAGAACCGCTGTTGTAGAGCCTAAGACCATCGGACAACATGGATATTTACATTATGATTCATTAACAGTAGCAAAATTACAGTTATGAAGTAGCAACGAAAATAATTTTATGGTTGGGGGTCACCACAACATGAGGAACTGTATTAAAGGGTCGCGGCATTAGGAAGGTTGAGAACCACTGCTTTAGAGAAAGGACACTGTGACTGTAGGAAATGACTTTGAAGTCTCACTAGCCACTCTGTCTTATACCCAACCCTTCCCATTTTTCCTGCATAGTTCTCCCTCTTTAATCAACAAGGTTAAACAGTCAAATTAAGGTCACAATTCTCCCCAGGGGCATTTATTACTATTAACTTCAAGCCAATCGGAATAGAAATGCTAATATCAATCCACAGATGAGGTGCGTTGAGATGATGGGGAGGTCTTGGATCAGGGCCTTCTATGAAATGGCCCTCACCATGGCAGGAACCACTTCTCCCTGGCATGCACTTGGTGACTGGTTCTAGGGCAGCTGACCCATCGCTGCCTCCTTTTCTACTTCGATTGCCTTCCCTTCCCTCTCTGACTCTTCCATTCCTTCTTTCCCCAGGAAGGTGAGCCGTGGCGGAGAGACAAGGTCATCCCAGCGGCTTTCCTGAAGGTACAACTTCTGATTATATTTGGGAATTTAAATGTTCAATTGACATAAGTGACATCCTCAATGCTATCTTGTTCATATTGCCTTTAATATATTCATGCCTTCAGTTGTCTATTTTGAAAAACATTTCTGAGGCTAAGTCTCATTTAAACTGAAAAAAAAAAAGCCACGAAGGTAAGTCCTCCGCAGAAACCAGCAAGCAGCAGCTGCTGAAGAGATCGAGGCCTTCACAGCACCAGCTGCTGAAGAGATCGAGGTAAGGCCTTCACAGCACCAGCTGCTGAAGAGATCGAGGTAAGGTTGCATCAGTTGCTGATGCTTCCCATCGCTAACCTGCTGTTCTAGATCAGAGCTGCTGTGAAGATATTTGCCACAGTGAGTTCGCTCTAAATTGTAATGTTAAGATAATATTACGTATTGGAGACCATAACCTCCCGAACGGTGCCAGTGTGAGGAATAACCCGCCCCACATCCACACATACATGTAAAAGGAGAGGTTGTGGGCCTTGTTCCCCAGAGAGACGGGGGACATCAAAGGTATTAAAGATTAAACATAGAAGGAATGTTTTACCAGCATTTGTCAAGTGATAAACCTGTGCACTTTTTCTCTTTCTTTTGATTATTGTAATAGCTTAAATGTTGTTTTTTTTTTTTTTTTGGGGGGGGGGGCGGGGGAGTATAAAATAAGGTTTTCAATGCAGCTGAAAGCATACATTTACAAAACTCTGACTGAAATGTGGTAACTTGTTCATTCAAGAACAACAGGAGCATCTTCTGGGAGGCAAACCTTATTGTAGGTGCTGGGGACTCAGGGGTGAATAAAGCAGATGTCGTCTCTGTCCCCAGTAGCTTACATTATTAGGGGGAGAGGAGCAGGGAATAACCAAGTTAGGAAGGACATCCACAGTATCATTTCAGATAGGAGGGGAAAACCCGAGAAAAGAAAGCAACGTAAAGGATGAAGTATTCTCTGCATGGAAAGTGGCTACGGTTTCAAATTGGGTGGTTAGAACAGGCTTCTCTGATAAGGTAGACATTTAGCAGCCACATAAATAGAAAGCATCATAAAGAATTGTATTTCACTATGCAAAACACAGTGCGAGATTGTGATAAAGTATATACAGTATTTAAGTAATTGTTTTGACTTGATTTTGGTACATGAAGATCATAAAACATTTTTGCTCATTTTAAATGAATTATTTAGGCATTTGCCTCCAATCTAAATTTATAAGTAACTGTGCTGTGCGGTGCTTTTTGGCCTTCCTCCATGCAGCCCTCAGATTTTCCTCAGTCCCAAGGAGAAATGGATGGGGAATATTGCTTTGGGTGCCAGATGATTAGCCCTGCAGGGTGTTTACTTTTTATGGTCGTGTATTGTGCATAAAAATATAAAAGCAAGCTGGAGGTTTAGAAGTTCGTTTTTATATAACATTGTCAAGTAGATTCTGTATCTGGAATGATTTTCTAATACTGCTTTTCTTTTTATACCTAGCGATAGCTTTTCTTTCACCGTTTTGTACTCTTCATTATTTTTGTTGAGTCAATGTCCAAAAAGACTCTCTGACTTTTAACAGGCTCTCCTTAATTGACCTAATTATTCAAATGCTCATCTTAAAGTAGCTATCTGGTCTCTAACCATGTTAGTGATCGCAAGAACTAGATTATTATAATTTTCACAAAAGATAAAAATTATTGTGTATTAGCATGGCTGAAGATATTTACAAAGAAAATTTAGCACAGCCTGGCCGGTGTGGCTCAGTGCTTGAGCATTGACCTATGAACCAGGAGGTCATGGTTTGATTCCAGGTTAGGGCACATGCCTGGGTTGCAGGCTCGATCCCCCATGTGGGGTGTGCAGGAGGCAGCCGGTCAATGATTCTCCCTCATCACTGATGCTTCTATCTCTTTCTCCCTCTTCCTTCCTCTCTGAAATTAATAAAAATATATTTAAAACATGTAGCAGGGTATTGTGACTTTAAATGATAAGAGGCTATGAACTAGAACTTTCTCATTCAAGTTAAATTTCTCTAAGACTTTGTAGTATCAATTGTAACAGTGCATTTTCTTGATGTCGATACTTACTCACCATCTAGATGGAGGCTACTGATGCATTTCACACTGGCCGACAAAGAGTGACGTGTGAGTGCTTCCCCTCTCTGTCACATAGTCATTGGTCCTTGCAAGCCCAAAGTTGTTTGTTCTGTTTCTGGGGCTCAGTAACAAAGATGAATTAAAGTGATACAGCATGATAAAGGAAAAGTCAGACTCATAAAGGGCTACTAAAAATCGAAGTTAAAATATCAGAAGCAGTGCCCTTTTTGCCAGGTTTTAAGTATCTTAATTAGAGCATAAAAAAGGTGTCCCCCCTTAATGACAGGAACATATATGTTTTTCTAATATATATCAGTGATTTAAAATGGAAAAGAAAATGCTGTAACAATGTGTAGGCACCTGATTGTAGGAATCCTTTGAACACTCACATAGCATGTGAATTTTTAATGTTATAGAGACATACTAGTATACATGTAATTTTCAATGACAACGTAGTGGTGCAAGAGCAACAGACTATGTGGTTATCCACATCCATTTTTATCACACTCAAAGAAAGTAAAGTCAAAGTTGTGTAGAAAAATTCAATAAAGTAAAGTATTTCAAAGGCATTATAACCTAGTTCTAAGTTTTTATAAGAAAGCATGCTTCAATCTAACATTCTAAGGTGAGAGGCACTCTGACAAAAGAAACCTATAAAATCTCTAGAAATGTGGTTTTAGGAAAAATAGTTTTAATTAGAAATAATGCTGAGCTCTTAGAAAATATATCCCCCAAAGCAATGTATTATAGCTCACATTTGATTATATATTTCTGTGGTTGTATACAGATTCATAATTTTATGGAGAGAATAACTTTTCTTTAAAGTGACCATTTGCTTTATAAGCAAAATCTAATATTCAAAACATCCATATAATTTGGGGATGGGACCTAAGCTTGCGACGTTAGCTTAGCAAAGGGACAATTAATTTCAAAGGAATTAAGTTACACCAGTAAGGAAAGATCATTCTATACTCCCAAATAAAACTGTTTTTCAACAGACAGATTAAAAATTAAAAACCGTCTTTTCTTCCCTCTCTGTCTCTCTTTCAGGAATTTACTATGGTTCTTTGTTTATATATTTATTTGTGTGGTTTATACATCGCCCAACTTTTCACATCATCTAAACACCATTTGGTACTGCATTTGCTCTTTTTAAAGATAGAAAAAAATCATTTTATTTTGTCAAATGATTTTGTCAGTGATGCTTAGTAAAATCACATTAAAAGTACTGTTTTGAAACATAGATTGGAACATGATAAATGTAACTCTGTACTTCATCCCATTGAGAACATTTTGATAGTTTTTAGTCTTTGATTTCTTAGGAAATAAATGGATGTGATTTACAAAAGGTCAACTGTGACCTTTCATCTACTATCACACCAATATTTTCAAATCTGTATGGTATTTCTACTTTAAACTCAACCCCCTAAAACTCAACATGACTAAGCATGTACTTCTCTCCTATATGTTCTTCCTCGCCCTGGCAAAACAGTATTCGTCTCTCAACGACTCTATTTGGATTTACCATTTTACTATCTCAGACTCTGACTCCTTTAAAAAGAATTGCCTTTGACTTCTAAGACCCCTCTCCAGACTCTACTCTGATATCCTATCCTGAGAAGAGTCTCTCTTCCTAGTATGTCTCCTCTAGCTCTTTCACGAGGCTTCTGGATCCTGGCTGATCCATACTAGTTAAGAGAGATTCTTAGTTTAATGTTTCCAAGTCTCACCTTCCAATGACTTAACCTACTGCAAACTACCATCTCATGTAATAGATAAATCCAACAGAAAGGTTTTCATTCTTATCCAACTGGATTTTTTTTTTTACTTAACACTTTAGATTAGTCCCTACTTTAAAAAATTCTGTATTCCATTTGTTTTCATGACCCATTAGGCTTTGGTTCTATTTGTGTCCCGCTGACCACCCTTTTTCTTGTACAGTATACACGAATGGGTAGAGTCCAGGAGGGCTCGTCTGTGTCTGCCACTGCTTTTGCTGATCACCAGAGTTGCGACTGGCTCACAGGCCTAAGGAGTGTTAGCTAGCCAGTTTTTGGGAGCAAAGCAACACTGATAAACAAAATCATGCAAAGTAACAGGTTTTAGAGCATACAGTGCTTTTAGGAAACGTTTAGTAGATTGAAAGATGAAAGTGGGGTGTCTCTATGGGTAAAACTAAAGAGGTGAGTAGAGTCAGATTATGAGGAATTTCAAATGCTGTGCTAAGGGTTTGGACTTTGTACAGAATGTTTGGGGTTTCAATGGTAGATTCTAAACAGTGAAGTGATATAAAGGTGCATTTGAATTTTAGGAAGACCACGCTGGTGAAAATTTGGAGAATAATTTGAAATCGTGTAAGACTGGAGGTGGAGACAAATTGGGTGGTTAGTCTAAAATCCTAGGAGATTGATGATGAAGATTTAAACCAGAACTTTCTCAGTGAGATAAAGAGAATGGAATAGATTCAATAGCTACTTGGGTTGCAGAATTAACAAAACTTGAAAATTAATTGGAAATGAAGTGTGGTTGAGAAAGACAGCAGATGAGTACTATTCTCACAGGTAAGTGATATTGAAATAAGGAAAGGTAGATAACATTTTTGAAAGGAAGATGCTGAATTTAGTTTTGGTCATGATTATCAATTGCATGAAGAGCACTCAGATAAAATTGTTCAGGAAGCATGTAGAAAATGTATATAGTGATTAGGTGATTTTTCCTGGGAGAGAGAAAGATTCTTTTGAGGAAAATAATAATAATAATAATAATAATAATAATATATATATATATATATATATATATATATATATATATATATATATATATATGGCAGCTGAAGCTATGATTATAGACCAGGGATAGAGAAAATAGATCACTCTATCACTCAGGGTAGATATGGTTATGCTACAGTAACAGCCTGCTCAAACCACAATGATTTACAATCACAAAGGTTTACTTCTCTCTTTTGCTACATGTCCCATGTGGGTGGGCTTTGGCTCTGTTCTTATTTCTGGGACACAGCCTTCCTGAACAACTTCTATACAGAAAAGCACTTATGTCTGATGGACACTTACAGCTTCTGCCTATAATACATAAAATTATTCACATTTCCATGTCAAGCAAGTCACAAATCCTGACTTCTAAGGGATGGGGAAGTATAATCCTCTCCCCAGGGGAGGAGAGAGCAGACATTTGGTAAACAAATGAAATCTACCAGATTGCCAAGTCAGGATCTAAGAGATCATAAATATTTAAGTTTCTCTTAGAAAAAGGAGCACCCTTCAAGAAAGCTGAAAAGGAGTGTCCAAAAATAGAAGTGGAAAACACAAGAGAAGTATCTTTCCAGAAAAAAAGAAACATATTTTGAGGCTAAGTAATCATTTATAATTGGAGGAGTATGCAGGTAAGTTTCTTGCAGAAGAACCTCCCTGCCAGATGCTTCGCCACAGGCAAATGCAAAGAAAAGTGCAAGGAGAATGCGTTAAGACAGGGTTTGGATATATTCTCATATAAAGGCAGGAATACTTGCTAAATTTCTCTTCATAGTTAAAATACATGTTTTCCTAGAACACTAAGGATAGTTTTAAATTTCCCATACTCCACGCTTGTTGAAGGCCGTGGGACTGGTGGTTATTTGCCCCTTCCTCTTCAGGCAGAAGGAAAACTCCCACAGATGGCGGTAACTTTTTATGACTTTTTTTTGTGCTATGATGTTCCGTTCTTTAAAATGTGAATAAAGTACTAATTACTTTTCTGTTGTGAAGAGCTGGGCAAACTCCCAGAACTGAGACCTGAATTTGCTCTTAATAAAGAAACGGTGAAACATTAGGAAGTGGGAGTGGTTCTGTCTTATTCTAAAATCAAATGTGGAATTAAGAATCAAGATTTTAGATGTCAGTAAATCCAAGATCTCTAAAACATTAATTGGCTGTCGGTAGCTCTGCAGAATCATAATAAATAAACTCATAGACTATGTATTTGTGCATCAAAAAACATATTGTGTTTCTATGGAAATCAACTGTGAATGAAAGATTCAAGGCTCCTCTCCCCTTCTGTAATTTACAATAAACTTGAGGGGACATGTTAATAAGTTGTACAATTAATAATATAATCATATTATTGCAAAGTGTCAGGAAGGAGAAGTATGATTTCTAAGAGTTGATTTCATCTAGTCTGGTTTCTCTGAGAAAGGGATCTGGTGTGGACAGTTGAGGGATGAATAGGCATTAGCAGATTGAAAGAATGGGGCAGTGAGCTTTCCAGACAGAGGGAATTGGGGAAGTTGAAAGAATTTAGATTAGGGCCCCAGCTGGTTTGACTCAGTGGATAGAGTGTCAGTCTGTGGAGGGTCCTGGGTTCAATTCCAGTCAAGGGCACATGCCCTGGTTGTGGGCTCTATCCCCAGTAAGGAGTGTGCAAGAGGCAGCGGATCAATGATTCTTTCTCATCATGGATGTTTTGATCTCTCTCTTCCTCTCCCTTCCTCTCTAAAATCAATTAAAAAATTAAAAAAAGAAAAAAAAAGTATGGGGGTTAGGGAGCTTTCAGACAGAGTGAAAAGCTGAGTTGCCAAGAGATTTTGAAAATGTTCAGTCTATGAGAGAAGCATGGGGAAGACTCACTGGCCTGAGTTGTACTTGATTGACAGATCCTGAAGGGTCTTAAAATTCTTGTAATGGATTTTATTTGAGGGACCATGAAAGTCTTTTTTTTATGAAGACAGAGGAGAGGCATTCACATTTGTGTTTTCAATAGATTATTCCGGTGGCTGTGAGGAGAATGGATTAATGAAGGGCAAGAGTGGCCATGACATAATTTATTGTAGTTCAAGTAAGGGACCATGGTGGCTGGGAATGGGAATGGAGGAATAAAGATGGGATCCAGAGTTATCTGGAAAATAAAGTCTCATGGGATCCATGCTAGATAGATGCCTGAAGTGACGTTCTAAGAGGGATGAATCAAAGATGACTGCAAGGTTTCTGGCTTATGTAATTGTAGGGATTAGAGTGACCATTTACTGAGGAGGAACACTGGAGGGGACCAGATTTATGAGAGAGTATTTGGACTCTGTAATTTATATGCAAGGGCATTACTCTCCAAGGCACTGGCCTTTGGGTGAGTACAAGTAGCATTCAGATAGAGGAGAGATCTAGCAACTGCATCTCTTTTTGGTCCATGATCAAATTTTGTGAGCCCTAGGGAAAATCAATTTATTATAAAGGTCCACTTTATAATATCAAGTTAGCCATTCCTGACCTATTTTAATACAAAGTTGATTTTGAGGGAATATTCAAACTGATTGGGTGATTTGGCATTTGGGAATAGACACTTTAATATTAAGCAGTTTGCTACCAACCACCTCTAAGTTTATCCCTGGCATATAGTAATAGTGATGATAAAGGTGATGAGGGTACTTATCATTTGTCATTAAGTCCTTACTATGTGCCAAGCACTATTCTATGTGCTTTACATTTATTTGTCTCCCCATAACCCTGGGTACTATTATAAACACTCTTACAGATGAGAACAATGATGCATAAAATTCTTCCATACTTGCTCATGTGTACATAGCTAGTAAATGAGAGTAACAAGATTTGAATACAGTTAGTATAGCTGTGGAGTATAAGCTCTTAAACACTTTATTTTGGAATTGGGCTGTAGTGAATTCTGGTGTGCAGAATCTAAAAGAATTTGACTGGAAAAAGGCAAAGGTCAAGGGTTAGGATTGTGCTTTGGGGACAAACTGCTTTCACAAAAAGCCAGTAGCTGCCTCATAAAATATAACCCCATGTTTGTTATTAAGGCTGATGTTTCCTTGAGTGAGTGGCCCTGAGTGAGAGGTTGGTGATGATTAATCACAAGAATCCTATAGCATCATAACCCTAAGGAAACTCTAGGCTGGGGGTTGGAGATCATTGCATGTAGGAAATATAGTACAGTCATCTTTGTATTTCCAACATCTGGAAAGGGCTTGAATGACAGATATGAAGTGAGTGCTTAGTGGGTAAATAAATGAATCTTGTAGTTACAAGTACAGTTGACCCTTAAACAACACAGGTTTGAACTGTGCAGGCCCATTTATATGCAGAACTTTTCAAAAAATACTATAAATGTATTTTCTCTTCCTTATGATTTTCTTAATAACATGTTTTCTCTAGCTTACTTTATTGTAAGACTATAATACATGCAGTATACAAAATATGTGTTCATGGACTGTTTATGTTATTGGTAGCACTTCTAGTCAAAAGTAGGTTATTAGTAGTTAAGATTTTTGGGAGTCAAAATTACATGTGGATTTCTACTATGCTGGGGTCAGTACCCCTGACCCCTGTGTTGTTTGAGGGTCTTCTGCAGCTGCCAGGTGTCTTTCTGATAAGTTGTTGAGGAAGGAGATAAACTGTGTAAGGCTGAGGACTGAGTCTTTTGTTAGAAGTCTCTCAAATTATTGAGAATTTTCATCAGGTATAATTAAGAATGTGACTGAAATAATAAACCTTGTGTTATGATGAGCTTCTGGTTGATTCCAAATACAGCTACAAATACTTTGATGATGTGTAAAGATGAAATTCACTGTAGGAGAATTATAACATTTTATAATTATTTATCAATATTTCTTTTCCTAAATTCTTTAGTTAAACCTCATGCCATCTGTTGAAATGCAAGGGAAGATGAGACTATCGCCAATTTATAAAGCAAATAATCAGAGCAAACAGAGAAGAGATGACTTGCTCACTTACAAAGTGAGTGAAGTCTAGTTGAATTCCTTAATCTGATGAAACCATACCAGGATTTTAAATTCCTAGTCAACCATACTGATTTTTGAGTAAAAGACACTTTCCACTGTCACGCACTATAAGAAAGCTATTATAGTGCTCAGTTTGGTGTAACTTGTAGCTTCCACTTTTAAAAGCTTTGGGCCTGTTCATTTATTGCTTTACTGGCTCTACTTAATCCACTATAGATTCCAGGGACTATTGGTCAGTGACTTCTGAGTGAATTTTGTGAGATGGCCAGCCTTAATATTAGGAACTGTGTATTTTGAATTATAATCTTGCAGTACCAGTTTGATTTCCCCCCCAAAATATGAGAATTTGCACACTATTTGTCAAATGTGAGATTATTTAATTTTTATTTGTAATAAGAGAAAAAGTGTAAAACTTTTCTTCAAACTCACCTTATATTGTTGAAAGATCCTATAGTTCTAAAGAATTCTAATAAAGTGATGAGATTGATTTTTTTCCTTTTTATTGAATTTATTGGGGTGACACTGGTTAACAAAATTATACAGGTTTCAGGTGCACAATTCCACAATACATGAGATTGATTTCTTTACATATTACTCTGTAAGCCTCTTAAGTAGTTTAATTGTCAATGGAATCATATAATGCAGTTGGTGTGCTTATTTGATCTTGTTTGGGAAAAAGATTTGCTTTCAGCTGATATAGATTTATTACTATAACTTATTTAAATTCAATCAGTTTTAAATTCAATTACTCATTGATTTTCTATTGAAAACTTTCTATGGGAACTATATAATGCTATGTTTGAGATCCTGGAAGAAATATTATATTTATAGGCAGAAAGAGAGAGGAAGATAGACCAAAAGTAAAAAAGGTAATAAAGGATTCATATTTTCCTAAACGTAATTTCCCTAAATACATACTAAATGGTGTATTTTGTTGGCCATCATGTTATAAATTATAAACTTGCTTTTCTAAAATTTTAAAGAATCTGTTTTCTCTTTCATCTTGTTGGATGTTGATTCTACCTTAAGGCCAATTATGATTAAATATATTATACATTATTAAAAACAATAAAGTTATCTTTATATCTTTTAAAAGTGGCATAGCAACTACATGTATGTTGGGAATAATATATGGAACTTGAATAAAAAAATGGGAGATCAATCCTGTAATTAAATTGACTTTAGACTTGCTAATCACTAGAGTGGAGTCACATTAAGGATGAGAGGGGAAGGAAGGTGAGTTATGGAGATAGAGAGCAATTCAAGATTATTGATATTGTAATGTGCCATTTGCAGTGAAATGAATACCTTTCTATAATTTATCTTGCTTATATATCATATATTGATGTGTCAGGAAACACCTCAGCTTCTGCGCTTATATTTTTTTTAATCCATTGACTTCAATAGATATAGAGACAAATTTTTCTTGTTAACCATTTCTATTTTTTTCAATTACATTGAAATACATGGTGTAGGAGCCAACTAGAACATTGATTGCATCTTTCCTCTGGGAAATAGAAGGGAAAACAAAACCAGTACCTGAGATCTGTGAGTTTTCATGGTGCTAGACAACTTTAAGAAAAGTAGGAGGTTTGGGAAATGAAGACCAATTTAACAAGAAAAATTTTACCTGGCAGTACTCTTTGTCTCACCTATGTAATGACCTAGTTAGAAGTTTTCTTTTAACACCCTATTTATTTCAGCAGTATTTCTATTCTGAATGGATTGGAAAAGTGAGTAGATTTTTTAAAAAGTTCTAAAAGTACATAAAGATTTAATCATGTGTTAAAAAGTAAAATACTTTTTATAATTCACAAAGCCTTTTTTCACAATCAGAAAGGGAGGAAGGCCTCACCACCTACCTATACATTTGTTAAATTTATAAGAAAACCTGTACATTAATCTTTGGAGCAATTTTAGAGGAAAAAGAACATTGCTATTTATAGTGATGTCATTCATTGGTCTATAATTGCATGTGGGAATTGGCTGAAAGGTATATGGTTTTGTTTTAAATTGAGCAGTAGTTTTATGGTCGTTTTCTCTTTCTAACACTCAGATCTACAGAGAAGTCAGACTGTGTTCTATGTGAGGTTGCAGAGAATGGGGTAATTTCATTTAAAGCTGTATATTTGCTGCTGATAAAATGGTCAATATATATATGTACTGAAAATTGAATGCCAGATTGCATGAACATTGCTTCCAGTATTTTTTTTTAAAGTAAGTTAGCAAGAATGAAAAAAGTAAAATCTTTGAAGTTTTAGTCTGAAGTAGCTTAAAAATAAAGGGTAGAAAATTTGGAACAAGTTTCCGAAGAAGAGCTTAAAGGATCAATGGCGTTTATAACAGTTTGGGTTTCTCTAGAAGTAGATGCTAAAATGGAGAATCTCCGGTGAGTGGCTGGTAAGAAGTGCTCTTGGGAGCAGCACCTGTGAGGGAGTAAGGGGCGAGGGACTGGGCAGGGGGAGAAGTTGAGCTGTATTCAGTTGCAGCAGAGGGTTCATCTGGCACAAGTGGTACTCTGGAGCTCGGATAGCCCTTCATAGGTGTTTCAAATTGAGGTAAGCTGGTCAGGGCATTTGATGCAATCTGTCCCTGAGATGAGGGTGTAACCTTGGGTAAGGCAGTGACCTTCCTCAGAGGGCACTTCAGCTATGAGCTCTCAGCAGTCAATAGTCTCTGCAGCTGAGAATGAGAATTTGCAATTCAGTGGGGGCTCTTGCTGAGTTCCCTTTTACAAGTGTTTACTTTCTGTGAGAATGAGGCATCCAGAACTGCAAAAACTAGGATTTCAGGAGCTGGAAGCACTAATTTCCCAAACAGGAAACCAGGACTCTTAATAAGCATGGTCCTCTTCTTATCCACCATCTTGGTTCCATACAATCAACCTATTAAAGAAGCAACTGTCATTGGTTTGGGCTATATTCTGAGTCCTAGAGGATAATGCCTCATACTGTCAAGGTTATAATTTCTAAGCAGGTATTTGCACCTTCAAAAGTCCATTTCATTGTTCTCTCAGGCTAGCAGCTTCCGTAGGTATGGTATGGTATGTGATAGAACCACTATATCCCATGACCATGTTCCCACAACCACATTTCCTTAATATAAGAAGCTCTCTTATATTAAGTATGTTGTTATATGGGATCCCATGTCATTCTGCTATCCTGCAGATATTAGCACTCATTGCTCTTTGAAGTCCTACGGGTAAGAGAAGCAACTACTAATGGTATGTGTAAATCAATCTCAATCAAGATGATTCACTGTCCAGTCAAGGACAAAAAGTGTTCAAGATAATCAACTGGCCACCAAGTTCCTGGTTGGTCTCCTGAAGGGACGACATGATATTGGCAATGCTGTGCTATAGCTGGCTTGAGTTGTCTCTCAACTGGTGATGATGCACATCTCTTCACACTTTTGCATTTAGTAATGTCTGGTTGGTAACTTGTAATTTACCATGCTGGTAATATTAATATCTCAGGAATAAGAGCTTCTTTTGACAATCAGTTGTTACATACTTGTGTTCCACTGTATTTTGGTGCCTGAGATTTGGTCTCTGTAGCTGAAAATGTAGACATTTAGTACTGATAATAATTACATCAGCTTTCGTGAATGGAAGCACATGCTATTGGGCACCTGTATGGCTTCTATCCCTCCCATCATAGCTATTCTGTTCAGGACTCCAGAGCACTCTGATGGCCAATGACAGAGGCTGGCTGACGTCAAATGGCTCATTCCATCTATGATATTAGTGGCATTTCTGTGGTGGATGTTCTTGGATGGGTGTTGACATACAATACAAAGAAATTCCCATAGATTTATTTACATACATTTTCCTCAGACGTCCTAGTCTTCCAATTTTTTCTTTCCATGCCCATGACCTAGTAGCCAAGTCATTCACCACCACTTATTAGATGATACATTTTCATATTTCAGGCCATTTTCCCACACAGAGTAGATGGCCTACACCGTCCGAAGTTCTGACCATTGTAAGGATTTCTGTTATGGCTGACATCCATGGCCATCCCTAGAGGAAGATAACCTGCATTAGCTGTTAGTTATTTTATTAAATTCACACACTGAGCTGGTATATCTGCGATTCCAGGTTGCCTCTTTTTCTTCCATGATCTAGTCTTAAGGGATCCTCCCCTGGAATACAGGCATTGTCAGGGGTTAAGGGACAGATCAGAGAGACCAAAATCTGTTTTACCTGTTTGTGAACAGACCTTGTGCCATCTGTGTCTGTCCTTGCCCGATCCCACATATTCCATTTTCATTTTACAAGGGATTGTTGTTGGGTTCAGTACATTAGGACAGAATGCAACTCACAATGTGGTATTCTAGCTGCTTGGACATTTGGCATAGCTCTGCCAAGACCCAGAAGGACAATACAGTTTGTTTTCAAATAACATTTAACTCCCTGCTGCAGATGGCATGGCCTTGATCATGAACCCTAGGAGTCTATGTTGCAATTTTCCTGTTGGAGAATTCTACACATTGTATCTTTCCCCACTATATAGTATATATATCCTTAAAACCATAGAGTCTGTTGGATCATACGGCCCAAGAGGCAGGGATGCTTCCATTGAAATCTGGACCTGCTGTAGAGCTGTATTCTTTTCTTGGTCCCACTCAAAATTGGGAGTCTTTTGTGCAATCAGGAAATGTATTTTATATTTGGAGTAAATAATGGATTTGGAGCAGTGTTCTGAAATCTTGGATTATATTGCTTCTAGATTCTAAAGAGTCCAGCCAGGTGTTGTTGTTTCCTTAGTGGTGGGAGATGTGATATCATACTTTGTCCTTTACAAAGGATGTGTCCTGGCATGCCCCAGACCATAGGACATATAAACACTTCACATATATGGACTGTGTATATTCAATGTATGGGCTACTGTAATATTCTGAAGATGATATAAATGTTGTAGAGTATTTCAGATAACATTATAACAAAAGTGCAGCAAGGCAAACTTAGCCCTGGAGGAAAACTTGAAATGTATACTGTAGTCATTCCCATGTGAATGTCAACTGCTTCTTGATAGGTATGGGAAAAAATGGGTTCAAATTAATGGTAGTGTACCTCAGGGCTATTGATTTTTCCCTAACAAAAATAGCACATCAACCACAGAAGGTGAAATTGGGGAACTACTTAGTTGAGTTTGCAATAGTTCATTGTTATTCTTCAGGATCTGTTTGGTTTGTGAGAGGGCTAGAATGGAAAAGTAAATGGGGTTATAATGGGGACCATTAATTAGCCCTTTACCTTTTAAGTATTTATAATATTGTATACATTATATGATATAGTTAGGTAATTTAATATCTTGACTGGGAGTAGGGTTAGTTTCAGAGACTTCCATGTGTTTTTTCCAACTCTAATAGCTCCTGCCTCATAAACCATAGAACCAATGTGGGAATTTTGACAACTGTACTATGTATCCATTCTAATTATGTATTGAGGGACCAGGGGAATTACTGTAAAATAGATTTGTGGACCCAGTGGACTTGCGGAGGTCAGACTTAGAAAGGACACAGATTATTGCCTGCCCTCCACAATCCCCATTTCTGACAAAGGTAGAGGTAAGGAATGGACATGTAGATACTTTAGTTTTCTCAACTCAGAAAATTATTGTGTCCATGAGTCACAAAAAAATCTGCCTATTCATTTTCCTCAATGTAAAGTTCAGTAAATGGCCATAGACCCCTTGGGTAAAGTGCTAGAGGACATTTTACTACATATCCTTTCTTCAGTAAGACAGTCCTTTCTCCAGGGACCTGGCCTATCATGTAAACAAGGGGTTCTGGATCTAAAAATTGGCTCAGGTCTGGATACTCTGTAAGGGATTATGAGTTTTAGGAGGTAGCCAGCCTTAGCTTCCTGATTATCCAACCTTGATTTCTTTGTGTTGATTGAATAACACCCTATCATGTCCCCATGGATACTGTTCTATTAGCCTTTTCCAAGGCTCTATGTGTCAGGCCACCCTTGCTACCAGTCCACCCTTGCTTCTCATTAGGATAATTGCTCCAACTTTGGTCTCTGGTTAAGTGACACCATATGGCCTTTACTATTTTGGGATTACATCATCCCTTTGCTATCAGAAACCTATTTCTGTAACAGCATCTCCTACTGTTATCCTTGCCCTACAGAGGACAGCCACCACTGAGCTTCTTAATAATGTCGGTGCCTGTCTCACAGACAAATTTCTCATCACTTTGCTAAACAGAGGGTCCTCCAGGTTTTTCTGTAGAACATAGTTATCTGGTGAATTTTTGGACTTTTCTTATTTTATATAGCTTACCTATGGTAGCATGTTTACTTCTCTGAGTCTTTTGAACTTTTCTTCTAACATCTTCCATATTTTTCACATTTACTTCACTTAATTATGAACCATGGCTTTGTCTATGACTCTAAGAGCCATCATAAATAGAATGCTTGCACTTGTCTCCTAGGTCCTTGCTAGGACTTTAAAGAACGAATCAGTAAAATTGTCCCCATTTCAATTAACTCAAGCTTTATGTGCTAGCAAGAGGAAGGAGCATCAGCCATGGAAAAAGAGCAGTGAGCCACGTTTACAGGACCAGAGGGGTCCTGGGGCATGTGGGGATTTGATATATTTTAGTTTGTATACGCAGGTTTTCCAAATTTAATTTTATATTCTCACACCTTCCCAATAGTAGACCTGACATTGGCATAGTAGACTTGTTGGAGTTTAGAAATCAATCTTACTGGGAGTTTTTTCTACTCTTAAGTCCTGGGTGTGATATGAATCATCTCCTATCTGCAGGATGCAGGAGATACGATTGTTTTTATATTTTACCAGGGAGGTCTTCTGGCTTTCATACTCTGCCTTGAAAAGTCTACCTTTTTATATTTTTTCTCTATTGTATCAATGACATCCAGTAAGGGCCATTTGGTTCCATGGTCATTATAATTGCTACTACTCTGAAGCTCTCAAATGTGTCAGATAGTATATTCACTAGCACAAGCCCTTCTACTGATATCCTATCCCAGCTCCCCATCAGGGAAAACCACATGCCAGAGTCTGTCTATGCTTCATCTAACACCAGTGATGGGGATGTTATTTGGGCAGTGGATGCAATGTTTCCAAAATCTCATGCTAGGCTCTGTTTCCCAGCACTAATTATCATAGGTCATTTTCCCCTGGACATAGGCTCCAGAATGGACATTTGCATGCAGTTGGTATACTGGAAAGTACTAATAAGAGAGTGAGGGATGAGGGAATGGGGAAGGGAGAAATTGAATAGTGATGCATTATTAGCAGAGGCCTCATCAGTCCTCAGTGGAACTCTGAAACTCAAGTCCTTCAGACATATTCACAATTGTGGCAAGGAGGATGGATCTCTGTACCCCAACATCAATAGTATTATTGGATATTGGCTGTCCCTGGGAAGAGTATGTAACCTTGAATGAGGCATCTCTTTTGTGGAGAGCTATTCCTAATGAGGAGGTCATTGTGATCAACAGAAGGCAGAAGTTATTGCACCTGGGGATGAGTACTTTAGCCCTAAAGGGAAGATCTGGGTGCCATATTAGAGTATCTACTACAGAGTCAGAAAGATCCATACATATTAAGATTTTGGTACACTTCGTAGCCTTTTATGCTTTCTAAATCATAAGTGAGAGCAAATGATCTATTGTTGAGACTTTAAATATTTCATGACTAAAATTTCAAATTGGCATTATATTTTCATACATTACTACATTTTAAAAGAAAATATCCATGGAAGTCATTCTTGCATATGTATTCAACCTCTCATGACATTTTTATATCTAGAACATTGAAATGTTGAGGTAACAAAAATAATTATATATATCCTATATAATAAAAGCCTAGGTGGCACCGCACGACATCGTCACAAGATGGCCACTGTGACGTCATCACAAGATGGTCACCACAAGATGGCTGCCCTCACATTGTCACAAGATGGCCACCACAAGATGGCCGGCAGGGGAGGGCTGTTGGGGACAACCAGCCAGCAGAGGAGGGCAGTTGGGGGTGACCAGGCCTGCAGGGGAGAGCAGTTGGGGGAAACCAGGCTGGCAGGGGAGGTTAGTTGGGGACAACCAGGCCAGCAGAGGAGGGAAGTTGGGGTCCATCAGGCTGGCAGAGGAGGGCAGTTGGGGGTGAGATCAGGCTGGTAGGGAAGGGCAGTTGGGGGCAACAAGGCTGGTAGGGGAGGGCAGTTGGGGAGATTGGGCTGGCAGGGGAGGGCAGTTGGGGGTGATCAGGCCAGCAGGTAGAAGCGGTTAGGGGCAATCAGGCAGGCAAGTGGTTAGGAGCCAGCACTCCCAGATTGTGAGATGGATGTCTGAAACCAGCAGTTGGACATCCCCCAAGGGGTCCTAGATTGGAGACGGTGCAGGCCAGGCTGAGGGACACCCTCCATGCATGAATTTCATGCACTGGGCCTCTAGTACAAAAATAAAAAGGAAGGAACAAACTATTAATCTGGAGTAGTCATATCTATGTAGTAATTTAAACATTTGTGAGAAAGTATCAACATTGTTTAAAAGCAAGATGTACAATGGCAAAATCAGCAATGTGATTAAGATGAAGACATATTTAAAATATCAGATTAACACAATTTCCATATAAAATTTAAGTTTTACAATTTTAAGACCTAATGACCATTTTTCTTCATTTTTGAAATAGAGGTACCCTGTACTATAAAGAGAATCCCACAATAGCAAAAGAAAAATAAAGTGCCATGATAGCCAAAACATGTCAATGAATAACTTATGATTAAGTGCTAAATATGCTATATTAAAATTATAGATATAACATTTATCTGAAGGAAATCCAGCTTGAATAAAATTAATTAAACTTAAAAAGATCTTTTAAAAAATATGTACCACATTTTCAATATGTCAAAATAACTTCTTTCTGACATGTTTCAATGTGCCTTTTTGATGTTGATTGAACATCATTAATTTGTTTTCCAAGTAACATTGTTATCAAACATAACACATGCCACTAAGAATTTTCAATTTCCAAGGGTAAATACAGGCCAATTTTTATGCTTTCAGTTGGTACGGTTGTCCTTTAGCAATAGCTGCTGTAGAGACTACTCTTGTATAAATGCATGTCTGCTCAGGAGCAATTTATTTTTAGTATTAAAACAACCTGGAAAAATAAAGTTTTTCTTGTTGGTTATAGAAAAAGGTCATGACTTTTAATGGAAAATTTCAACTCATGTTTTAAAAAGTATATCTATTTAGAATTTTGGAGCACATGATATGTTTATAACCAAATTCTAATATGCATAATGGCAATACCTGCATCTCATGTAACATTCCCAATATAAAAGTAAAAACACAATTTATTTTACTCTAACAGTAGGAGGTACTGTTACAGAAACAATACAGTGTGATAAGTATTTCTGTTTTATTATTTTTACAAAATTATCTTTAGTTGTTTCTCTGTTCATTAAGTCTTTATACAGCCTTTCATGTAAAATCCTCCATGATTTTTTAAATTTCATCTAACTTTCCAAATGTAGTAGCTTCATAATTTTATTTTCCTGCCATAAATTTTCTCTTAAGTTACATGATATTGAGTATAAAGTTTTCTATTGAAGAATAACTGTGTTGATGGACTTAGGGGTGGGCGTCATGTGTTATACCTGAAAAGTCATGACCTCCACATTCTCAGGCAGTAGGGATTCTCTGGTTAGTTTACACTCAATCTAGAAGTTATTCTTTCCTACAAAAGTAATAGGTTATAAAACGCTCTGTGTTTTCTATTTCATCTCTGCTGTGTAGGCAGAGCCCAGAAGCAGATGGCTAGAGAACACAATGTCCTAAGATTAGAGTCAGAAAAATCCAGGTCCCCTCAAATAGAAGTCAGTTCACAGTACCAAGTTATGCAGGCCAGACATTTGGTAGCACATCACAGAGAGGAACTAAACTAGCTTAACAATCACTTGGATTTAAAAAATACTTAAGGTGACCTTAAAGTAGAGACTGAAGTTCTGTAATGCAAGGATGAAAGCATTCAGCACAGAATGGTGTAGCATGAGGACAATGCGGGGAGAGGGATAGGTAGGTAGGAAGAAAGAAAGAAAGAAAGAAAGAAAGAAAGAAAGAAAGAAAGAAAGAAAGAAAGAAAGAAAGAAAGAAAGAAAGAGAACTGAAGCCCAGAGCTGAGACTCTTCTCTTAGAACATCAGCAGATTGTTAATAATCATTAACAAGGCTTTCTGTTAGTTCCTGATCAAGAGGAAAGTGGAAATACACAGAACTCTATATTCTTCCTACCAAATGATGCAGAAAATTATACTTTTATTGACTTTGTATAGTATTTCTTATAAAGTTTGAATTCAGTCATCCTCAAAAAAATCCATTTGTTATCTATATAAAATGCTTAAGTAAAGAGGGATTCCTGAATTGGACAGGCCCTCCTGACAATTTCAAGTACCCAGAGAAGACAAAGCCAGGTTGGTAGTAGCCATTGCATCATGCTGTTTTAACCATTTTCATTGTGACCGGCACTTTGCATTGTATGTGTTCCCTGCTTTCATCCTCATGCCTCTGGTCAGGGTATGTAATTGCCTGAAACAAGCTTTCTGTCATTTGTATAAGTCACTATCTTGCCTATCTTTTCAAAGCCTAGCTGAGATGATCTCTATGTATGCATTTCTCCTTTAGATCTACACTGAATGTCTCTTATTTAGTTAGGAGTCAAATGATAGAACTATAGAGAAATCAAGGAATGTAGAATTAGGCAAAGATAATTTGTAAATTAAACAGGAAGTACAGCAATAAAATTGTTACTGGAAGGGAGGAAAAGGAATTAGAATTCTATTTTCTGTAGGAGATGACAGATGATCTGTCTTATGATGTTAATTAACGGGAGAGAATGAAAAAGTATAACTGAATAGAGAAGCATGAGGAAAGGAAGAGTAAGTGGAAATATCCTGACATTTGTGGAGAACTACAAACAATTCAGTGTGAACAACACGAGTGAGTGAAGACATGGTGAGAGCTGAAATTGGAGAGGTGGACAAGGTTTACTGCATGGAGGTCCTGGAAGATACTATTATAGAATTTGAATTTTTTTTAAAATCCTCACTGGAGGATATTTGTCCCATTGATTTTTTAAAAGAGTGGAGGGAAGGGGAGGAGGGAGAGAGAAAAAGGAAAAAAACAAAACATCTATGTGAGAGAGGCACATTGATTGATTGCCTCCCGTTTCACCCCGACCAGGGCCGAGGATCCAGCCTGCAATCGAGGTATGTGCCCTTGTCTGGAAATTGAACCTGTGATCCTTCGGTCCAAGGGCGATACTCTAACCACTGAGAAAACTGGCAAGGGCTGGAATTAGAATTTTTGCTTGTAAGTTACTAAGATTCACTAAAGGGTTTAAGTAAGAGAATGGCAAGGCTGAGTCAAGAACTATCACTCCTCTAGCTAAAGTAGAGGAGAACAAACATGACCACGCTAGGTCATTTTTTACCATACTTATTGAGTATGATACAGGAGTAGAAGAAAGGATAAGGGAGAAAGATAAGAGTTCAGGTTGAGCATGTTGAATATATATCATGCCTGGTAGTAGGATATGTTGACAGTATCCTCAAATGATTTGTCAGCTATGTAAATATACATACTATACAGATATAGAGATAACTATACACCTTGTCAAGGCAATCAATGGGCTTTATTATTTCAGATCTAAATAAAATTCAATAGCTTGATTTGCCTATCACAAAAGTTATAATGATATTACCTGAAATGCAGTAATAAGTGTGTGCCAGGTTAAGATGGTAAGACAATGCCAGTGTGTTATGTACTGCTCAGTTATGATCTGTAGTGTTGGGTTTATTTGGGGCCATGTCTTACTAAAACAGACAAAAAACATTCACATGACACAAAGATAAAAGGTTGGGTTAGGATTAAGTGAAGGACCAACTTTATCATTTGAATTTTGGGGAAAGAACAAGACTCAATGAATAGCCACACCCACCATGGCTGCCTTCTAGGACTTTTTATTTACTAAATTATTTTTATCCAGGGCTATTTTAGTTATACTTGATATCATTATTTTAGATAATAAATTGCTTTTGCCAATCATGGTTTTGCCACTTCAATAGAATCCGAACTCTGTTGCACCAAACAGCTGAGTTCCAAGCTGTACAACCCAGACTATTCTGACTGGTAGTGATATCATCTTTTTAACTAAAGCAAATGTTCTACTGTTTTCAGATGAGAGCTTCTTGTTGCCTAATAGCTTGACACTTTCTTGAGACTCTTATCCTTTTTTTAATGGCCCTATTGTGGCAACTCAAATAACTTGTTGAGAAAAAATTGTTTTTTCCACCTTATGCAAAAAGGCATTTAATTTAACTTTTAGTGAAGAGACTGAATTGACATAGAGTTACCCATGTTTATGTCATCAGTTTAGATATCTGCACTTTTCTGGAAGTTGGAAACATCCTACCTAATAATAGACAAATATGCAAATTGACCGTACCTTCACTATGCGCACGTTTGGCCAGGAGGCGTGGAGAGGCGGGACTCGGGGTGGCCGGGGTGGCTGATTGGGCCAGCGGAACGCTGAGCTCGCATTGCCAGCAGCGGCGCGAGCTCAGCGTCTGCGCCATGGCTGTGCTGCGGCACAGAAGGGGCCTCTGGGGCAGCGAGCCCACGTCCCGCCACAGACCATCAAAAGCGGGGAAGCTGGGTGCCTGTCTGCTCCGGCACCAGGCCTTTCAGAAGCCGCTGTGCAGGAGGCTTCTGAAAGGCCTGGTGCACCAGAGGACAGGCACCCAGCTCCCCCATGATGGAAAGCGGGGAGCTGTGTGTCCGCTCCGGCACCAGCGGACCCCCTGCCATCAAAAGTGGGGAGCAGGCTGCTAGCAGTGTCTGCAGAGCATGCTAGGCTTTGCAGGGCAGTGGATATGGCCTGGATGGCAGGTTAGACCTAGGGGACCCTACACGTGCATGATTTAATCATGCACTGGGCCTCTAGTCCTACCTAATAATAGAGTAATATGCAAATTGACCATACCTTCGCTACACCCACAAACCATGCCCACCAGCCACGCCCACCAGGAAACCGTCGCAGGGACGTTAGGGTGCGGCCGAGGCCAAGGCCGGGAAAGCCTCGGGCGGAGGCTTTCCTGGCCTTGGGCACCAGTGGGGAGCCTGCACGGATCGCAGGCAAGGACCGGGGGTTGCTCCTAAGATCCTTAGCAGGGATGCTGGGTGCAGCCGAGCCCAAGGCCACTGCCCGGGGCCAAGCCCCGACCCTGAAAGAAGGCAGAAGGCGGTGGCCACAGCCAAGGCCTGGGTCCCCTGTGCCGGCAGAAAACTGGTGCAGGCAGCCAGGTGAATGAAGGTCTATTGCACGAATCTTTGTGCAAACGGGCTGCTAGTAAAAGTATAAAAGGATTGACATAAAAGTTTCCTTTAAACTTAGCAGCCTGCAAGTCTTTTAGGCAGTTGGTTTTGTAATCTAAATTAATCACATTTCTTTTTTTTATTTTTTACATTTAGACTTTATATTTTATTTCTCCTCATGGTTTAAAGGAATGTTCTTTGTTTAAACTGCAAGATCCAATTTTAGATCATCATTGTGAAAAAAATCTCTCATCATGTTTTAGTCTATATCTATTCCCCTTGACACATTCACAATCCTGTAGTTTAAGTTCACACTTCCAGCTGTAAAATCTCTCACATTTATTTAGCAGCACAAAGCATTTTAGCCTATCCACATGTACTAATCACATTTTGATTATGCCACCATATATTCACAATATCCCTCAAGAAATTTTATAATTGTTATCCCAGTTAAATCATTAGAAAAGTATGTCATGCCAAGTACTTGAAAAGTATATTTCTGAAATTAGATCATGTATCTTCAGGTATGTATTTTGCTATCATTCAACTCTATTTTTGCTCGGTTAAAAGTCCAAAGGTTTTATAATGTTAATGCCAAATGTTAGCAGAAAGCTGGATATTCCAAGGACTTAAGATGTAATAGGTATTTAGCATTCTGAATCTTAAAGTGGCTTGAACTACTAGTTATATTTTAACTTTTATCTAAATTTGAACAAATATGAGTTTATAGCTTTACATAAAGCCCACAAAAGCATAAAATAGCATTTTTTTTTTTTTTTACAAGTCAAAGCTATGCAGGTATTGGAGAATCATCAAGGAGTTGAATTGAGTAGTAGACAGGGTAGTTTTTCCAGGACTTAGTTTTGTTAGGTATATTCCTTTAATTCATTAGGTAACCTTTCACATCCAAATATTATTTGCCTGTATTGGACTTGATTTTGTGGTACAATAACTTTAAACCCTTTGGAAGTAAACAAAATGATTGTATGAGAACTTCTCACTACATAAAGGGAAAATCACTTTTCTCTGTTCAATTTGAGGGTTTCTTTAAGAGTTAAGGAACTCTAGCATAACATCCTATATTCCTTATATATAAATATTTTGTGTTGTCTTAATACTGGAGAGAGCCTAACTTATGGTGGTTGATAAGAATAGATGTGGTTCAATAGAAATGCAAATGAAATAGTCTTCTCTCCTGTCAGAGTTTACCTTTTACTCCAGAAAATCAGCTCATTATTGCAATATACTAAATACATGGTAAACATAAATACTTTAAATCAATATCAAATAAGCTAATTGCTATAGAATATTCTTGCCATGATAACTTAATCCCAACCACAAGCAAATATATCACATCCCGGCTGCCTTGGTCCCTGCTCTGGAGGGTCCTCTGTGCTGGGAACCAATCGAAGGAGGATGTTTTAACAATGTTTTTGTGTCTTTTTTTTCCCCCTCTTTATTGCTATTTCTTCTGTTCCCTCATTTCCCCCTCTACATTAAACGTAGGATGAAAGACATTCATTGTTCCTAAGTGGGCTATTAGAATTGATTATCTTTCCCTTCATAAAGATCAATAGAGCAGTTTGCATATTTTTCCTCTATAAATTGTCTTTGGCTTCCAGGAGAAGAGATTTGTATTTATTAGAAGAGAAATGACAGTGTTTCGATGTATATTGTCTGTCATCTATTTTTTGATATTTCAATAAACTCTTCAGTTAAGAAGCACCTGCCCCTCACCATTTTTTCCCCTCACAGTAGGAATTTATTTTTATTAAGTCCCATATTCATCAACTTAATGCACTGTTTTCCATGTTAACTCATGGAATGATTCAGAGATAACGTATATAGCTTAGAAATTGAACTAGTTAAGTCACTAGAGACAAAAGGGAGCCCAAACTCTTAAGTTTTAAACCATAGTTTAGGAACTGTATTTAGAGTTTAGAAAGTACTCATTATTATTCAAAGTCTACCTTGATTACTAAGTGTGGATAGAAAATTATAACTTCATTTTGAAAAAGATTCATTATAATGTTTGCAGTTATTTTTGGTGCTAATTTAAATCCCCAGAATAAAACTTTCCTTTTATTCTGAAATCATACTAAGGTTTGTCTAATCTTACAAGCTTCACATAATTAGACTAAGTAACATAATTTCTACCAAGCCTCAACACTATAAATATTAATTATAGATTCAAGAGGTGTTGAAAGATAGAATGATGTTTCCTTTTTCTTAGGGAGTAACATGTACTTTAGGTTACGCATACATATAATAATCGCTGCAACCCGCCCCCCCCCCCCCCCCCTCAATTCCTAACCAATTTAGGGCAAGCCAGGGAATAAACTCAAGATTTCAGACTGTGTGCCCTATTTTTGTGATTATGCTCTGGACTATTATAATAATTCTAGGCCGGATTCCATTTTCTTAGTCCCTGAAGAATTGGAGAGTAGGGAAAAATAAGAAAGACTTATTACCAGGGATTATGATTTCGTTTTTAATTTTAAAATGCAAGTTCACATTCTCCTTTGAGTCTCCACCACTGAGTTCTTTTCTTTCAGTCACTTGGGAAATTTGAAATGCTAGATCTGCTTTTCTAAGACACAATGTACTGGAATAAACATAGGGACACATTATAGGGACTTGATAATGGCAAACAAATAAATTCTTTCCCTTTAAGCAAATGCACTTTAAATTGAAAGTTAAAGCTAATCTGTGATCACATCATTCAATCATACTGGGTTCCTAACAGAATGCCAAACTACAGAATAAAAGGAAAAGACATATCTGAATATGTGAAATTCAGAATGGCAAGTTTCTGTCAGAGATTTTGAAACTATCAGCTTTTCAGAGTAGTATTAGACAAAAAGGATGGATTAAACAACTAAACATCTGTAAAACTGCCTTAAGATCTACATAATGTTGTTTTCATTTATATATTTTAGGGACAATTTTGAACAATGCAAGGTGTAAAGTACTTTATAAAACCAATTTTACTCTCATCCATCTTAATTATCCACTTCTATAGGTGTGGACATCTTTGTTTTCCTCATGATTTCTTGGTAAAATAGAAAAGAAAGTTTAATTAGAGAAAATTAATCATGCTTTAATATCAAGAAGAAATCACTTACCAAAAAATGAATAATGTATTATGTTTTACTGGTTTTTGTATATAGGCTATTCGAGACTACTCTGAAAGTTTTTCCTGGAAGCAAGCAAGCTATACTATTTTTCAAGTCTGTTAGTTAACTTACCTGTTCATGTGCCAATATGTATTGTAATTAAAAAAAAACAACAACAGAAAATAAACATAGGTGATTTTTATCTCTTAAAAGCAAACATGACCAACTATAAATTTCCAGTCTTATGAGTTGGTTCACGTAGTCAGTTGGCAATGGATTAAAAAATATTCAATTGTCTGTTGGATTGTAAAAACAAATGTATGGATTTTTAAAAAAAAACATGAATGTAACAACTATGCTGGCCCTGCCCTGAGAGATGGATGGCAATAGACATTCCCAGTAGAATCTTTTGGTGAACTAAGTCAGAGTTTATATTTCATACTGATATAAGCCTGGGTGTCAAAGTCAGCCAGACCACAAGGACCAAGAGCACACGCTACAACTCACTGACTGAGTGACTGTGGCAATGGTAGTACTTCTCTCAGTGAGTTGTCATGAGCAACACGTGAAATAATGTAGAATTAGCAGCTTGTGCCTCAATGTTGTAGAGTTCTGACCTACCAATAAATAGATACTCAAATATCTTCTAGTGATAGAAATCACATGGAAGAGCACTGAAGAGCCAGGCATGTGGGTGAAGTTCACATTGCAATTGCATTAGTTGGACTTCAGCCCCAACCCTCATCTCAGCTGGCATTGGAGACCCAGACCCACATGACATTCATCTAGCTGAGCTCAGTTAATTCACAAAAACATGAGAAAGAATTATTTTTTATGTTAATCCATTACATTTACTTAGTTGTGACATAGGAATAAATAATCAAAATAATATGGTACTATTATTACCATGGGCAGAATAAAAAGAAAAATGATTCAAACATCATTCACTCATCACACAAATGATTCAAACATCATTCACTCATCACACACACACACACACACACATATGCTTCTTGACTTACAATGGAGTTATGTCCCAATAAATCCACTGTAAGTTGAAAATATAAGTAAAAATGAATTGAATACATCTAACCCACTTGACATCATTGCTTAGCCTAGTCAGTTTCTATTGAATGAATATTGCTTTTGCATATTTCTGTACCCGATGCCAAGCACTGTTTCACCATTTTAGGGATTTAACAGTGAATAAAACAAAATTTCTGCCCTCATGAAGGTTGCAGTCTAATTGGGGTGTCAGAGCAACACTGGAACTCTCTAGTGTTATGTGTTCTGTGCTAGGAAGGCTTGTTTTGACTCTGATAATAAATTAGGGTTTGTTTATTCTTGGACAGCGACTCAGGGTAGAATGTGACAGTGAATTAGATTATCCATGAATGCTGAAAGTGGTTCAGTTATACAAGGAAAAAAAAAGATACAAAAGGAAAATAAGGTTTATTTTGATATGCTGTGGAAAGATATTTTACCTTTATATTTTACATCATATTTATGAATAAAAGAATTATTATTAATTATATTCACTTTCCACAAGTATATCCAGTACTCTTAAAATGATAAGACAAATATAATTTTAATATTGGAGTCAAAGTTTTTCTGAGTGAAGAAACTAAATGTGCTCTACCAAGTTAACAGAGGGTGGAAAGTGAGCTCCAGAAGAAGCAAGTTGGGAAGATGTAGGGAAGATATATAAGAACAAAGAGATGAGCATAAATTCACTGGTAGGAAAAAAAAAACCAACAAAAATGAGAATAATGAAGACAGATAAATAGAGAATGAGGCTAAGCAATGGGATAAGGGGCTGGAACATGAGGAAAATATGTCCAACTCTGGAAAGTCAAGGGAAGTGCAGAAACAGAGTGTATTTCTCTAAGTCTTCCACCTACATTGCTTATGTAGTTTTTTTCTTGCAAAAATCAAGGATAAAAATTAGTTTGGTATAGGAATCCTCATGGAGTAGAGAGAAACAAATGGCAGCAGATGGTGAGATGCAAGGGAATTTGAGAGTTCACTGAGGCAGAAACCAGGATCCAGACCTGGCCATGAATGTAAGCTCTTGAGAATCTGCTGAAATTTTAGAGAAGGCATTAGATTTCATGTAAAATTTGAGGTAGAACATTGAGGTAATTTTAGCAAAATATCCAAAGTCAGGCTGTCATGAGTGTCTGGTACATCATATATGAGGGGAAATAGAGGATGGATCACGTGAAAAATTATTCTGAAGAGAAAAGTTTTATGGTGGAGGTTGGAGTAATGAGCAGGAAACTAATATTTACTGAACACCAACTACTATGTACTAAGAACTATGCTAGATGCTTTGCATATTTTTTATCTTTTGAATTTAATGACTCTCTATGCTAGTTATTACAATTTCCAAATGACACATATGAGGTGATTAGAGACTGTAACATAGCTAGTAAGTGATAAAAATTGGATTATTTGCCTTCAAAACCTCTGTTCTCTCTACTACATCCCCTTGTACATTCATGAAGTAAGAAATGTGATTGCAATTCCAAGATGCCCCTGAATACACTCCTACCTAGTTCTAGAAAAATATTCTCAAGTAGATTCTTATATGAGGTACATAGTAATATCACTGGTATTTTTTAATGGCAAAATCGGCATTGATCCTAAATAAATTTGACTGAGTGTTGCTAGATGTCCTCTCCTTGAGTTCTGTCCTCTAATGCCTTCCTGAGAAATTTTGTAGAGACTAACATGAGCAAAATAACACAGTGGATATAATTTATCATTAGTTTATTTTTTTTCTTGAAGTTATTTATATCTTAAGAATAGTCTTTGTTTTCTTCCATATTTTCCCACTGCTTTAGGTGGCAATGCCCTCAACATAGTATTTTATCAAAACCTGCCTTAAGGTGAACAAATTAATATCTGACCATAAAATTTCAGGCATCATCCATTGCTCTGGGATATTGTGGATAATCAGGGCTCTTTTTGGTGCAGATTAACTCCCAAAAAAAATTAAGTAGAAGTTACAGTGTGAGCACTACAACAAGAGGAAAGAAAAATAATTAAAAAATCATATGCAGGAAAAATATTGAAATAGAATTTAGCCCCTTTACTGTTTATAGGCTATTTGTTTTCATTGTGAATTCTAGAAATATTCTCAGAAAAGCTTTCTTGACAGTATAAAAATGAACAATAGACAACATTATAGGAAATGGAGTGTATGTTTCTGTGAGCATCTGGCATAGGCATCTGTTGGAGATGGGACACCAGCTCATTGCTCTTTTCTTATGTGGAAGGTCTAATTAAGTAGCAGACAACCCTAGAAGCCCTAGGGTGTAGTTCAGATCAGTATCCAAACATTTATATGTGCTCACAAACCTCTTAGATCAGTAATACTGAAGTGTGAATCTCAGCAAAACTAGCTCAAACTTTCAAGCCTAGAAGTTGAGAGAACTTTTTATGAGGCATTGTATCTAGCTCCAAGGCATGATAGAGAATGACTAAAGTAGAAGGAACTTCATTCCCAGCTAAGGCTTCTATTTAAGCACATTTAAACTAGTTCAGAATGAGAGCTGTTTACACTTTTCTAAGTAATCCCCAGGGAGTAAGAATTTGCATTAGTATCTAACAATCTTTAGGATCAGGGAGTTTTGTCTGTTCACTAAATTCTATCTTTCGTCCATCCTCTTCCTTCTCTTCCCTTTCATCTCCTTCTTCCCTTCTTCCATTTCTCCTTTTCTTCCTTCCATCCTCCATTCTCTCCTTGCATTGATATTGAATTATTGCTGATATTCAAATATATATTTAATTCCACATATCTCGTTGTCCTCCTTCAATTAGTTCATCTCTAGTCTAAGGAATTTTTTTAGAGGTTCAGATCATAGAACCAGTTTGCCCAATCTCTGCTGTCTTTGGGGGAAGGGCCTATATTGTTTTTCTCATCCTACTTATCTGAGATATAGACATAATAGACCTAGACAGATTATCATAATGTTCACCAAATTAAATCTTCTGTGTGTTCCCTTTCTAATTTATTGCTCTCTTTGAAATTGGCTTAAAAGTTATTTTAAATTAATCAGAATATCACTTTGATATATGGGATATCCTCTCAGCTTCCCAGTCATTCTTTTACAAGCTGAGTGGTACATACTTGTTGGACACCCATCCACGTAGCCCCTAGGATTGTTATGGTTCTATTAACCCACTCAATAAAGGTCTAATTGCCAGGCCTTTGGGGCTACAACTGCACCCTTGTCAATCAATATGACACTCACTTACAGCTTTCAAACTCAGCTACTTGGCTCCTGTTGTGAGAGCGTTTGTGATCTTGGTTACTGTCAGCAAGCAAAGTTCTGTAAAGGCCTCTCCTACCTTCAGCTCCAGTCTACAGAAAAGAACCAGTTAATTGTTTAGTTAAGTTTTTATGCCTCCTTCGAAGCATTCCTTTGCCTTTGTGTCTTTCCCTGGAAGGAAATCATCTGTTGGGTTCTGAACATATAGATTATATTTATTCAAGTATGCACAGTTACCTGAGCCTTTAAAATCCCCCCCCCCACCATCTGCCACAGCAGTTCCACCTTCCTTAACACCGACCTTCTCTTCCCATTTCCCATTTTATGAGGAACTATCTCCTGAAGTCTTTGCTTGATTAAAATCCTCTATCTTAGGAGAGTACTTTCAAATCTTATTAACTCTTCCCAGTCACTTTGTATTCTGGATCCATTGCATAAGCACTCTTAGAACCGACTCCTGTGCATATTCCTTCAGTTTCATGCTAAATGGGTCTTGCAGTTCCCCTGGGATATATGGCCTTTCCTTTCTTAACAAGCCTGGTATATCCTCAACTAGTCTACACTGCAGTTTAACCCTAACTCTGAGCCTCGTTACCCAGGACAGGAGGCAGGGCAGGTCTCAAGGGGAAAACTGCTGCCTTGATGGGGAGAGGCCTCTGCATTGCTGCGGGCAGGAGGGAAGTGCTGGCTCTTCATCAGGTCAGCCACTCTGTAGGCTCAGAAGGTTCAAGGAATCTGGGTGCCTAAAGTCTTAGAGGGTTTCTCCTGGATGCCTTCATTCCCTTTGTCAGGCTCTGATCTTGATGTAATGACTTGTCTGGCTAGACCATTTGTCCTTTGGAAGCCTAGCTTCTCAATCTATTGTATTCTGGGGTTGGTCTTCTGCCCAGGATACACAATTTTGTCTGTACTCCTGAGTAGGAGATAAGGGCATTTTATGTTACCAAGGAGGCCTTCAGGCTTTTGTTCCTGGGTTTTAAATGCTTGGTAACTGCCTTCAGCATTTCATTATCTTTCTCTACAGCAAGCATGTCAAACCCGGCCCATGGGCCGCATGTGGCCCACAATGAATATGTTAGCGGCCCAGCCAATATAACGGTGTGATCAGTTATTTACAGTTATGAAAGGAAGTAAGTCTCCTGTCAGATCCAGAATTATTGACATTCACATTGGGTCAGTTTTGAAAGTAATCACTGTTTCCCCTGAAATAGGAAAGATAGTAGCAGAAAAGAGATGGCCAAGTGTCAGGAAGAAAACATTAATTTTATCATTGCTCTTGCTCTTTTTTAAATGTACTTTTCAAAATAAACCTGCGTTTCTAAGAAAATTGAAGCTTTTTTTTTTTTTTTTTTTTTTTGTGGCCCACATAAACTTAAACCTTGTTTATTTGGCCTGTGTTAGCCTTTTGAGTTTGACAGGCTTGCTCTACGGCATCAATGAGGTTTAGAAATAACCACGCAATCCCACTGCATTTATAATTATTCCCACCATAGATTCAAGTGCCTGGTACATTGTACCAGCTAATGCAGTCCCAATTTACCACTGGTAAAACTTTACAAGGAGAATGCCCAGGGGCTGTTTATGATCCACCAGTGATGGGAGAGGGAATGGGGGATTCAGCCTAAAATGCCCAATTATCACCTACTTATTTTCTCCTCTGTCAGACCATTCCTAGACCTTGGCATCCAGGAGTTAGGTACTTAAAAAAGGTACCCTCTGGCATAAGCATTGTGTAGGGTTCATTTCTTTTTTATAAAACATCATAGCCTCTGAGTAGTGACCCTTTCTAGCCACTGAAATAGATACTTAGCCTGGAAATTCTGAAGAAGGTAGTAGTGGGATCTCCACTGTGTCCAGGCTTAACCCCTTCACAGTATCTGACCCTCCTGCTGCTGCTCGCGAAGGAAAATCATGTTTTAAAGAGGGTTTTTAGTCTTTCATTTGTTTCTTCCCAGGCCTGCCTCACATATCAAAAGTGATGATCAGAAATACAATCAATTTCTAGTTCAAAATTTATATATATATATATATATATATATATATATATATATATATACACGCATAACCAATGGACACAGACACTAGGAGGGTGAGGGCATGTGCCCAGGGGTGGGGGAGGCCGGGGGGCTCCAATAGGGGAAAAAGGAGACATATGACATGTGTACTACTATTTATAATACTTTTTTTTTTTTTGGTCAAACATTTTTTATTTATTTAACATTTTCTTTATTTTTATTGTTTAAAGTATTACATATAGTAGTACATATATCTCCTTCCCCCTCCCCCCCATATACCTTCCCCCAGCCTCCCCTACCCCGTCACATGCCCTCATCCCACCCCCCCAGTGTCTTGTGTCCATTGGTGTGCTTATATGCATGCATACAAGTCCTTTGGTTGATCTCTTTCCCCCCAACCCAACACTCCTCAGCCTTCCCACTGTAATTTGACAGTCTGTTCAGTGCTTTACTGCCTCTGTGTCTATCTTTTATTTATAATACTTTAAACAATAAAAATAAAAAAAAACTTTAAAAAAAGAATTTTCTGTGGGAAGTGGGGTGGGAATAATTTTCTGAGACTAAACAAAATAAAGAAAGAAATCTTTGAAGACTGGCAGCAGAGACATTCTATGTCCTAACTGAAATGAAAAAAAAAATTTTTTTTTGGAAAGTATATTAGCTGTTTTGGCTGTTTTGGCTGAATACAACTTTCAAACAGCAGGTGATCTTTGCTACAGCTGACAGAAGGCCTTTAGACTGGGTTCTGGAGTTTTATTTTCTTCATCTTACACATAGATAATTGAATTGCAGTTTGCTAACTGAGACAACTTTAGTTGGTGACGCATGTACCATTCTGACATTTTGAAGGAATTTTTGTTTCTTTAGCCATGGAAAAATAGGATACTAAAGGCATAAGGTTTTCAGAAAGTTATATTTTTAAACTGACAAATGATTACCACTTCTGTGAGGAGAAATAAACCTATTAAAATCTTTCCAATGTTCTCTAGAATCTTGATGATAGGCTTGAAAGCATTATTTTTATGTTAATAGTAATATGGCAGTAGTAATAACTTATTTAACACATACCAAGCCCCATTCATTAGTTAGAACAAGATAATATATGTGTTATCTCATTTAATCTTGTTTTATAGTAGGGGAAACTAAGACTTAGCTAATTTGAGTATTTGGCTTTAATCATTTGGGTAGGAAGGAGTGGTGCTGGATGGTGAACCCAGATCATATATTATAAATCCAGTGCTCTGAACCACTATGCTAAAATATTACACATATACTCTACTGCCTTTTTAAATTCTCAGCTCCTAGCATAGCATCTGACACTTAATAATGTAGAAAATAAATGTTCATAGAATTTACTGGAGTTTTAGTTATAGGGAATGGCCATTACATATAATTGCATGAAAATAATTATTTGGCTACCCTGAGCATATTTTATTATTATTATTATTATTTTAATCCTCACCCGAGGTATGTTTTGAATAAGTTTTTCTATTGATAAAAGAGAGAGAGAAACATTGATGTGAAAGAGAAACATCAATCAGTTCCCTCTTGCATGCACCCCGACCAGCCACAAGCTGGGCATGTACTCTGGCTGGGAGCCTGTGACCTTTTAGTGCATAGGACAGAGCTCAACCAACTTAGCTGCACCAGTCAGGGCTGTTTTTATTGATTTTTTTGTTTAAGAGAGACAGACAGAGGCAGAAAGATAGAGACAGAGACACAGTGATGTGAGAGGAAACACCGATTGGTTGCCTACTGTACATACCCTGCCCTGGATCAAACCTGCAACCTGGGTATGTGCCCTTGACTGGGAATTGAACCCGTGACCCTTTGGTGTTCAGGTCAACACTCCAACCACTGAGAAACATTGGCGAAGGCTAGCTATATGTTTTTGTAGGTGCCCCTCATCAGGTAGAGGAAGTTTCTTTTATTCCAAATTTATTTAATTTTACTACTAATAAATTTTGATTTTATTAATGCTTTACCATTGCTTATAGAAAACCATGTTGATAAAGTTCAGCCTGTTGATAAAGTTAATGACTTTAATTTCCTAATGGATGAACCCCACTTCTGACATTATACATACTTTGAATAATCCTTAATTCCAATGGGTTCTATCTGGAAAAAAAAAAGAAACATCAATTGAGCTATCATCTGTAAAAATATACATTCTGTGGGGATACTATATATATGGTGTCATATAATTTTATGGGTTTTGACAAATGCATATAATGTAATCTATTCATCGTTACAGTATCATGAAGAATAGTTTTACTGCTCTAAAAATCCACTGGGCTCCTTCCATTTCTCTCTCATCCCCTTTCTCCAAATCCTTGGCAACCACTGATTTTTTTCACCATCACTGTAGTTGTACCTTCTCCAGAATGTCATATAGTTGGAACCATACTGAATGTGGCCTTATTGGGCTGGCTTCCTCTAGAACAGGCGTCCTCAAACTACGGCCCGCGGGCCACATGTGGGTGTTTTTGCCGTTTTGTTTTTTTACTTCAAAATAAGATATGTGCAGTGTGCATAGGAATTTGTCCATAGTTTTTTTTAAACTATAGTCCGGCCCTCCAACGGTCTGAGGGACAGTGAACTGGCCCCCTGTTTAAAAAGTTTGAGGACCCCTGCTCTAGAAGAATTAATTTAATGTTTCTCCATATATTTTCATGGCTTGATAGCTCATTTCTTTTTATTATTGAATAATCTGCACTACTGGGCATTACAGTTTGTTTATCCATTTACCTATTAAAGGATATCTTAGCTGCTTCCAAGTTTTGAGAATTAAAATAATGTTACTCTAAACATTCATGTACAGTTTTTTGGTGCATATCAGTGTTCTACTTATTTGGATAAATACCTATGAGTGTGACAGCTAAGAGTATGGTAAGACTAAATTTAGCATTTTAAGAATCTGTCAAACTGTATTCCAAAATGGCTGTAGCATTTTGCATTACCACTAGCAATGAGTGAGAGTCACCTGTGTGCCATTTCCTAGTCAGCATTTGGTATTGTCAATGTTTTGGATTTTAGCCATTCCAATATGTTATCTCATTACTGTTTTATTTGCAATTACTTAATGACATATGATGTTGAGTATCTTTTAATTGCCTGTTTGCTATCTACATATCTGCTTTGGTAAGGCATGTGTTCAGAATTTTTGTACTGTTTAAAATGGGGTTATTTTTTGTGTTTTAATAATTCTTTGCATATTTTGGATAGAAGTCACTTGTCAGACATGTGTTTTGAAAATATTTTCTTTCAGTCTGTAGTTGTCTTTTTATTTCTTAAGTATATTTTGCAGAGCAAAGATTTTTAATTTAAGTCCACATTCTCAATTTTGTATTTCATGGATCATGCTTTGGGTTTATATTAAGAAACCATCACCAAACCCAAGCCACTTAGATTTTCTTGTGTTATCCTCTAGAAGTTTTACACTTACAATCTATGTTCTATTTTGAGCTCATTGTAGTGGACAGTTTAAAGTCTGTGCCAAATTCATTATATTGTACATGGATGTCCAGTTGTTCCAGCTCCATTTGTTGGAAAATTATTTTTCCCCCATTGACTTGTCTTTGCTCTTTTGTTAAAGATCAGCTGACTCCACTTTTGTTGGTGTATATCTAGGTTATCGATTCTGCTCAATTTATCTATTTGTCTATTCTTTTGCCAATACCACAGTCTTGATGACTGTAGCTTTATGATAAATGTTAAAGTTTAGTGTCAGTCTTCTAACTTTGTCCTGTGTTGTTTTAGCTGCTCTGGGTCTTTTGCCTCATCATATAAACATTAGAATTAGTTTGTTGATATAAAAAATTGCTGGGATTTTCATTGTATCATTGAATCTGTATATCAAACTACGGAACTGACATCTCAACAATATTGAGTCTTCCTATTTATGAACATAAATTATCTATTTATTTAGATCTTTGACTTTTATTCATAAGCATTTTGCAGTAATCAGATAGATCTTATACTGTTTTGTTACAATTATAGCTGTTACTCCATTTTGGCTAGAGGTAGAAATCAAGATAATTCGTTCTTTGATAAGGGAACTTGTAGCTGTTTTTGAAGGACTAATGAAGTTTTAAACCTGAGTCCAGGTTCATTTCCAAGCTCAGCGATTGCACTCTAGTAGCTATAATTATTTTTCTCATTCACTTACTCATTCAGTCTTTTAATTAATATTTGAGTTCCTGCTATAAACCAGACCCTTTGCAAGACCTTAGTGATACAGTTATGAATAATAGATCATTATTAAATTATACATTTTGATTATCATTTGGATTACATAAATGATAAAATTGCCAGCTTCAGGCAAAACAATATATTTGGAATGTTTATCTTGGTTCCCATCCAATTTATTGTTCATTGCTATCATTCAGATGAGTTATTTTGTGGCTCATTCCTGAAGTGTCTCTATCTCCAGCATGTGCTAAACAATTTGTAAAGTGTAAGTCGGTAATTTGTTATCAATGAACATATAAATCAGAGATGACCACTTACATTTACATGGCCACTTGCATATTCACTGGAGGAATTTTAAATACTGTAGGTATTTCTGGGCTAAATAATTTATTAATACAGATATACCTTGGAGATATGGTGGGTTCATTTCCAGGCCGCTGCAATTATCACAATAAAATGCATCACACAGATATTTTGATTACCCAGTGCATATAAAAGTTGTGTTTATACTGTCCTGTAGTCCATTTGTGTGCAATATAAATAGCATTATGTCTAAAAAAAACCAATTTATATACTGTAACTAAAATGTACTTTTGCTAAGGCATGCTAAGCAATACCTGAGCCTTCAGCAAGTCATTATATTTATGCTGGTGGAGTGTCTTGTCTTATGTTGATGCTGCTGACTGGTCAGGTGGTGGTAGCTGAAAGTTGGGGTGGCTGTGGCAATTTCTTCAACTAAGGCAACAATGAAGTTTGCCACATTGATCGACTCTTTCTCTCACTCGAACACTTAGAGGCCATTGCAGGATTATAAATTGGCCCAATTTCAATATTGTTGTGTCTCAGGGAAGAGGGAGGCCCAAGGAGAGAGATAGAGGCATGGGAATGGCCAGCCAGTTGAGCAGTCAGGAACACACACAACGTATATTGATTAAGTTCACAGTCTTATATAGATGTGCTTCCTGGTGCCCCCAGACACTGACAATAGTAACATCAAAGGTCACCGATCACAGGTCACCACAGCAGATATAATAATAAAAAATCTGAAATGTTGCAAGAATTACCAAACTGTGACAGAGACACAAAGAGAACAAATGTTGGGAAAATAATGCCAATAAAAACTTGCTTGACACAGGGTTCCCACAAACTTTCAATTTGTAAAAACCTAGTATCTTGAAGTGAAATAAAGCAAAGCTCAATATAATGAGGTATTTTAAAGGTACCTTCCCAGGAAAGATAATTTGGGACAAAATGATTTGAGAGAAGGGATGATGCTATTCTGGTGTAAGTTTAGGTCAACCTTTCCTGGAAATGATATGTTCCTAAGCATATTATAACTATTAAAATCTGTTCACAATGAAATCTTTGACCCCTAGGTTCCAGGATTATTATAAAAGAATACATAACAAGGCTAGGATCTTTAAACCAACATAATCTCAATAAATTTTATTGGCTTATGGCATCTAATATGCTATGGAGGTTAGTCTAGTGTAGGGAAGACTCAGAAAGGAAAAAAGAAAAGCCCAGAGATATTTTTAAAACTACCAAGTTACAAAAACTTGCCCTACTTTTTCCCAATTCCATTCATCTTCCATCACCTTGGGAAGTGGAGAGGTCCTCGATGCAATAGTTATAACTACTTAGAACATTCAGCCTAGTGCTTTTTTAAAAAAGGTACCTATGCTTTAAGTATCATGTGGGTAGTTCTTATCAGGGGAAAGTCTTGAGATATCAAGAATAAAATAATTATTTGATAAACAAAGGAAGCAAGAGAAAGCCACTACTCAAAGTGAAATAAAGCAAAACAAAACAAATGCATGTTTAATTACAGGCATCATGCCCATAGAAACTGAAAGAAAGTGGGTGGTAAACTTTTCAGTGTATTAGATTTTTTTTAGCATAAAAATCCTCTTAGAGATTACAAATATTATTTACCAATAGAGTTATTGTTGGAATTACATTTAAAAACTTGATTTTCTTTAGTTTGCAGGATGGTATACAACCTTTGACTACATCTCAGTTATGTCTTAATCATAAGAAGCTAGCCCTTTATAATACTTACTAGAGTCCCGGTGCGTGAAATTCATGCATGAGTAGGGACCCTAGGCCTGGCTGGTGATGAGGGCGGATTGGGGCCTTCTGGCTGCCGGTGGTCAGCACACATAATAGCAAGCGATCGAACGCCCGGTCTCCCAGTCAAACTCCTGCGGGGACACTTTGCATATTAGCCTTTTATATATATAGATAGATTCTGTGCCAGGTAATGTTTCAAGTATTTTAAGTATATTAAAATACTTTATTAGTGGTAAGAACAATCTTATAAAATACTGAATTCAAATCCAGGCAGGATGGCTTGAGTCTGAACTACTAAAGAGCATTGATTTCTGTTTACTAGAAGTGATGTTTGTAGGTATTACCACTCCAAGTGAATTATAAACACTTTGAATACCAACTAACATAATGGGGGCTTCTCCTTTAAGACACCAATACCTATTCAATTTCTCACCCACTTAATATTTTGCTTTAGAATTCTTAAGGATGGCATGCTCAATGCAACAACATAAGATGAGGCTGGGGCATCAGAAGAACCAAAAGCTTTTAATAGTCTGCAGAGAAGTCCTGGTCCTACTCTGATTCCGGTTTCTTCCTCATTTAGCCTTTCTGTTTGTTTTTCTGTAGATTCCTTCCCTACTTTGCAAATTAATTAGGATACATATTTTCACTCAACATAAAAGTTGGGGTTTCTTTTATACCATTTAATTAATAGTTAATAATTGTTAGGTGATAGTTTTACTTAGAATGTATTTTCTAAGTAAACATATGTATCTCTATATCTCTGTATATATATCCTATATAATAAAGAGGTAATATGCAGATTGACCCTCACACCCTCACAAGATGGCTGCTTATGACCAGGCCAGCAGGGGGGTTAGTGAGGGAAGACCAAATGACTGAATAAGCAGGCTGCGTCAGGCGATCAGGCTGGCAGGGGGATGGTGAGGGATGACCAAATGACTGAACAAGCAGGCTTCGTGGGGCAACCAGGCTGGGGGGGTTGCAGTTGGGGGCAACCAGACCAGCAGAGGGGGGAAATTGGGGGCGACCAGGACAGCAGAGGGGGGCAGTTGGGGGCAACCAGCCCAGCAGGGGGTACAGTAAGGGGTAACCAGGCCGGTGGGGGGGGGCAGTTAGGAGTGACCAGGCTGGCAGGGAGGGGGCAGTTGGGGGTGACCTTGCTGGCAGTGGGGGGCAGTAGGGGTGACCAGGCTAGCAGGGGGGGAAGTTAGGGGCAATCAGGCTGGCGGGTGAGGGGGGGGGGGAGATACGGGCGACCAGGCAGGCAGGCAAGTGAGTGATTTGGAGCTGGTGGTCCAGGATTGTGAGAGGGATGTCCAACTCCCGGGGATCAGGCCTAAACCGGCAGTTGGACATCCCCCAAGGGGTCCCAGATTGGAGAGGGTGCAGGTTGGGCTGAGGGGTTCTCCCCCCCGCCCCCCCCCCCCCCCCCCCGTGCATGAATTTCATGCACTGGGCCTCTAGTATATATATATCTATTTGAAATTATCACCTTCAAAGGGGCTCTCTAAATTGTATTGAATTTATATGTCAAATGTCAGAGAGTTCAGCCTCACAGTGAGACTTGAGTTCACTCAGAAAAATATGAGAAATTTTACCACAGCTTTTTAAATAAAGATATAATAATTAGCTAATAAAAGGATAACATGATCTCTGCCATGTGAACAAATTATGTGGGCACAATTAATAAAATATTAAATGAAGAAATTTGGAGAGACTTTTTGTAAAGTCAACTACTATATTTTCAAGGTCTCCTTTAAACTCTAATTGAATTTTTTTCTTACCTCAATAATCTTATGTACCCTATATTGACTGCAAATATAGTTAACACTCAGAAAAAAAAAAAAATTCCCGTTTAAGTCCAGAAAATCTTCAGAAGAATCATCTGCAGTGTCTAGAAAAGGTGGCAGCACTGAGACCTACCATTTGCCTGGCTGCTTCACTGACGACTTCATCAGACATTTCAGTCCACATCACTGACATGCCACTGATTCCCTCCGGGGTCATAGGGCACTGTTAGGCTTTCATCGAAAGGAACTCAGTCTCCTGCCCAGCTCCTCACATGCTGCTTCTACCCTCTATGCTGCCACTTACCTGGGAACTAAAATTGGTTTGCCAGGGAGAGTTACTAATTAATGCGATTTTATTTCACAAGCCACTGAAAATAAGAAGAAATATCTGTACGAATTGCCATATTAAAATAACATTAATTTAATGGCACCTCTGCTTGGCACCCCAACTTTAGATGGGCACCTTTGAGGCTGTCAGGCACCATCGACCATGACAACCAACCTTGCTCTCTCTTCTTGAGGGGTCTGGCTGTCACTGAGCAAGTTGATATTCCTAACTCACTAGCACCTGGAACTCGCGGAGGCCACGTGCAGCTGCTCAGGAGTTGTGCAATGTGGCAACCTTTCTGTGTTCTACCGTGTTCCACCCAAAGGGAGGATGATGAACTCCTTTCTGTGTTGCACTGTGCAACAGGTCCATGCTACTGTGTCCCTATGATTTGAAGTCTCCCAGAGTTAAAATGAAAAGTATGGTTTTCTATTTCTTAAAGGAAATAGAGTAAGCCTAACAGGCTTTATTGCATGAGTCGTAACTTACTATTTATTTTTTCATCTTAATATATTTTTTTCTCAGAAGCTGCTTAATCCTTCATTTTAGTGTGAAATGGATTCCATTGAGATTACCAACAAATGTAGCCACTGTTTCTGATGGGGCTGTTTCTGATGACTGATACCGGTAACCATGACTCGCAGTGCACAGTGATTAGTCAGTGTTGCCTCACTCTCAGTGCTGGGACTTAAGTGTGCAACACTAATGTATTGTAATTGGGAATGACAGCAGATATTCTCTGACCTTGCCTGTGGATTTACTTTGTATGGAGATAGTGCTAGTTTACATTTTAACATTAGAAATATTGAAACCATATGTTCTAAAAGTTCAGATAAAGAAAACAGAATAATGCAACACCAGTGCCAGCATGGCAGAGGCATCACTGAAAAAGAAGACTAAAGAACCGTGTTATTTTAATGACAGATGGAAGGACATATATAACTGGCTTAGGGATATAACGAACACAGACATCTGTGATTGGGCATGGTGCAGAAGAAAGGGTGAAAGCACAGATGGAGACCGAATCTCACAAGTCCTGGATGAGACAGGCAAATACATCTAAATAAATAAAAAAATGTTTTGTCTCCCCAAAAGACACCAGAACTCAGTTGAAAATAGTGGCTGCTGAACTAGCTTGGGAATACCCCACATGTATTTCATATTGTTCCCTTATTAATCTATCAAACTCAGTGCAGTTACATTTCCTGATCAAGAAGTTGCAACTAAAATGCTCTGTGGGAGGAAAAAAAAGGCAAACATTTAAAAAGTATTTTTAAAAATTGATTTTTAGAGAAGAAAGGAGAGGGAGAGAAACATTGATCGGCTGCCTCCTGCACACCCTTTACCTGGGATCCAGCCCCCAACCCCAGGCAGAATTGAACTGGCAACCTTTACATGCATGGGATGATGCCCAACCAACTGAGCCATACAGGCCAGGGTAGAAAATTTTGATCATACTAGTAGTTATGTTACCATATTTTCCGGCATATAAGACGACTTTTTAACCCAGGAAAATCTTCTATACGCCCAGTCGTCTTATACGCCGGAAAATACGGTAGTCCCTTACGTTATAAAGTTAATTCTGTCAGATCTTACTAGTTTTATTAACATTGGCAATATTATGTTTTTATGTGCACATATATGTGTGTGCCAAATTGAAAATGTTTTTTTTCTTATTGGAAGGATTAAGTGCATTCACATTTATTTTTAGGGTTGATTGGATCAGTTTCAACTGCACTGTAATTTATAATTGTCTTTTGTTGCATTTTCTGTGTTTATAGAATGTGCATTTTCTTCCCTTTTATAAAAAATGGATACTTCACAAAGTTGAATGGTTTGTTCTAGAGGCTACCATGGTACTTATAGCTCCTTTGGTGACTTCCGTTCCCTGTATCTTTAATTTAATCTTTAACTGTATGCTTTATCAGTGTGTTTTTTGTTTGTTTTGTTTTGTTATTTGGTGGGATTCTTTAATACCTTCCAATTGCTTATACACGAATAAAATTGTGTTTTTATCTTTTCTTCTCCATTCTTCTCTCAAATTTTAGTTGCATTATTTCTGTGCTACAAATATATAACACAAAGGTGGTGGGTCAAAAGGTACAAACTTCCAGTTATTTAAATATTATTAAAATAAGTCCTGGGAATGTAATGTACATGCAGCATGGTGACTATAGTTAATGCTGTGTTGTATATTTGAAAGCTGCTAAAAGAATAAATCCTAAAAGTTCTCATGATGAAACAAAAATTGGTAACTGTGTGTTGATGATTGTTAACTAGACTTATTATGGTGATTATTTTGCAGTATATACAGATACCAAATCATTATGTGATAGGCACCTCTTAGCCACACCAGAGCGGATGAGAGAGCCCCCTGAGCCAGTGGGAGAGGGCCGTCCCCAACCTCAATCCTTGTCTTCTCATATAAGTGCATTTATACGAGAGACTTTGCACTGTGAAAAGCCAATTTATTAAAGCATACATCTTTATTGAGAAAAAGCAAAAGCAAACCTATACTCCTGGCTTATGAAGCACAGACAGGCTCTCAGCTAACCTGAAGAGCAGGTTGGGTAGCTGTCTGAGGCGTTATAAACCCTCTTGTCTATAGGCTTCTAAATTCCTCTGCTGACTATTTTGGTACAGATTAATTCTCAAGGTCCCCCCCCCATTTTTTTTTAACCTTGTTGTGGCCTCCCCAGAATTCATGAAAGGCCCTGACGACTTTATCTTGCCAAGCCTGAGACTGCTGGCTTTTCTGGTTAGGAGTAAAACAGCCCTTTTTTCCTTTTCCCTTTCTTCATTCTGTCATTAGGGAGGTTGTTTTAACCATTGTTCTGTGTCCTGGGCTGGGGAAGATAATGGTTGTTAGTTACAAACTGGCTGAAATTGCCCACACTGTTTGGCCTTGTTTTAACTTTCCTATCTGTTTCCCATTCTTCTGCCTTGGAATCCTGTAACAGTTTTAACTGGCTCTTATGGTCGTCCACATTTCCTCCTTCCTTTCACCCTTTGCCCTGACTGCCTAATCCTGTTTCTAACACCTTTTAATTATGTTGTAAACCTGAAACAAATATGTTATATGTCAATTATTTCTCAATAAAATATACATATACATATACATATACATCTCCCCCTCATCTCTAACTTTATGGGTATATTTGTATATTTTTAAAAATGCTGTCTTTGAAAAATTTCAGTCATAACTTGGTTGGATGGAGCTCATGCATTTTAAAAAGTCCATTTTGAGTTTTAGTTTTTAATTTGTGATCCAAAGTGGCTTTTTATATCGTCACATGGTTATTTCAATAGTTTTAAGTCCATTGGTGTGTAGAGCTGTAGTTTTCTTTGCGTTGATGGCATTTGAGTTTGTGGAGGAGATTCCTCATTTAAGTAGTATGTAAATTATTTGCTGATTTTCTGCAATAAATCTCTGCGCACTGTACTTTTCTTGAGTTTATTTTGAATAATATCCTGGTAATTTACAAGGTTCTTATTTTAATGGCACTGTTTACTGTTAGTTTAACAAAGAACTTGTAATTTAGCACATATTTTGTTTGGTGGTAGAAAAGAGGTTACATGTCTTTTGTCTTGCAGAACCCTACATTTATTTTTCTTTTTATCACCTATTGCCAGAGTGCACTTTTTTCCTTTTCTTCTCCAGAAGTTTTATGTTTGAAATACTGTTTTTAAAATTATGCTTCTCCCGCCACCCTCCCTTACAAGTGTTGGAGGAGACAGAAAAATGTATCTAAGTAAAAAATATTTTGTTTTTCTAAAACACACAATCTCAGTTGAAAATAGTAGCCGCTGAACTAGCTTGGGAATACTCTATTAACGAACATACATAATCATTACTTTCCCTTGATTATTCCATGAAACTTACTAAAGTTACAGTGCCTGATTAAAAAGTTTGTCCCCTTAATAATTTACTTCTTGAAATTGGATGCCTGAAATGGAGTCCATCTCGCGAAATTCTTCATTTGTGTCTTTTTAAATCTGTTTTTTTTAAGAGCATGTACTTTGAAATCCCCTTCCTGTCATCTCCTGTTTATTGTGTCATCTGTGTAATACGCCCCCATCCCCCCAGTATCTTCAAATTTAGTGTAGATTTCGTCCTTCCTGTGCTTGCTTCAGCTTACCATGTGTTTCTCCTCTGTATGTCTTGCAGTTATTTCTGCCTTTGCTTGCCACAAAGCTCTGAGGTGCCCGGGGATGGGTGGGAGCATAGCCTTATGCTAAACACTGATGGCCTTATGATTTTTCTTTTGTATTCACAGTAATTTGCATTCTCTGTCTTCAGGTCATGTTGAGGATGTGATATGGCATGGAATTTTCATAGGTAAACAGTGCAGTTAATCCTGCCCTCTGGTAAGAGATTCAGGGTGATTTTTTAACTACACAGTATCCAAAGTCTGTAGTTACCCCAAAGCGTTTTCATCCGAGTATAATTTCCTTGGCAATACAGGTCCCTGTGCCTGCGCTTCCAGCCAATTCCACTTTGCTTTTTGGTCCCTCCCGCAGCCCAGTGGAGTCCCTAATGAAGTAGATGTGAAGGCCATTCTCTTATCTGGTTTTTTGATCTGTTATTCACTTTATGCAAGTGATAAACATTTCTAGCTTTTTGTTGCTCAAAGCCATTTAAATTTTAATCTCTTGTGTGTGTGTGTGTGGGGGGGGGGGCGAGTCCTAAAAATATTCAGCTTTTCCAATTCTTCAAATCTAGGATATTTTTTCATTTCTAAATGCTGAATGACCCATTCTTCTTTGTTTAGCTCTTTTCTTTCTATACATTGTTAGACAGCCAGTATTAGCATGACCACACCTGTGCTGGGATTTAAGAATCATTTTTACTACCTCTCCTAATTCACTAGGCACATGATATGGGAGGCCATATCGTGGCAGCAACAGTTTTGCTAAACATTTTGGTACTGCATAACATGGAGCATAAAATGTCCATACTTCATTATTAATTTCCTAGTAACGATGTAAACCATGGTTCAGCAAATTACTGCCTGTGGGCCAAATCTGGCCTTTGAGCTGTTATGTAAATAAGGTGGTACTGGAACACAGCCATGGTTATGCATTATTTATGGTCTACAGCTGAGTATAGGATTGTTGAATGGTTTAAACAGAGACCATATAGTTCTCCAAGACTAAAATATTATAAGCTGGTCCTTGGAGAAGAAGTTTGCTGACCATTGCCACATATATTATGTTTTTGTTATAGAAGAAAAAAAAACATAACATCAAATAATAGATGAACACCACTTTACAGAACATATTTCTGGATTATTTGGAGTAAACAAATCATTCTCCAGTACCTGATGAACTCTGAAATTTCAGAGATTTGACATCATAAAAGTATCTTTTTTCACTAAGGTAAAGTCCAGTGCTTATTAGAGGCCTGGTGAGTTCCTTATCAAATAGTGACTTCAGCATCTAAACATTTTTGATCATGTGATTGGCATTTTGGAGCCTTTCACTATCAGCCACACAGAGGGGAGAAGAAAGGAAAGAGAACATAATGGATAATTATTTACCTTGGCATGGAAAATTCACCCACTACTCTCATTCATATTTGATTGGACAGTAGAGTCACAGGACTAATCTTAGTGCAAGGGATGCTAGGAAATGAGATTACAAATATATTTCTAATGATTCTCTAGGTTTCTTTAATAGGCAGATGCCCCTGCACAGCTCCTTTACCTCTTTGCTTTTGGATTTCAATTTGTTTATGGCCATAAAGGCGTTCCCATACTTTATGCTGAGATCAGCTTTGCTTTTAAATGTTTATGCTTTTAAATGTTTATTTGTGTGGGGTTTTAACAAATGTCCACAAATTCTTTGGTACTCTATCTTAAGAGGTGGAGCTTAATACCCATCCATAGGATTGTTGGTTTTGTCTATTATTCTAGATATCTCCAATATTTGGACAGCATTGATATGTAACAGATGTTTCTTATTGAATAGAAAATAGGATGTTTCATGATTTATTGGAAAATAATACTGCCATAGAAATAGATAAATACTGTACTCAAAATGAGCTTCAAATGGTAGCAGATGCAAAGCTAAAAGTATTCTGCAAATAGTAACTTATGACAGGAAACAAAGAAAATAAAAATTAAAAGAAATAAACAAGTGATCATGAAAAAGAGGGTTGGTGAACTTTGACAAAGAGGCATCTGGAAGCAAGAGGAAAAGTGATGATTAATAAAGAATCTCACCAGACCCCTATAGAGAAACTAAATATTGACATCAGAATGCACTCATAATTTGTGGCATATGTAAAAATTTAATTGTCTTCTTTATAAAACTCTAAGTTGAAAAATGTAACTGTTCTTCATGTTAGCTTGTGTTAAGCATAAAGCAAAATTTAGTAATGTGGGTGACTGGTATGTAATTGAGATCAGAGCTATTTTATATAAAGTGATCAAGAAAGGCTGCTTTTACAAAACGACTTTTGAGTTCAACAGGAAGTGAGGGACTAAATCTTGTGGATACTTGAATAAAAAGGGTTCCAGGCAGAGGAAAAAATAAG